>NC_064008.1:8148750-8463333 GCF_932276165.1 Plutella xylostella
TACGAATTTACACTCACGGGCAATGAAAAAGTTCCACACACAAAATGTCGACACCAAACGACCCAAATGGTTTTATACATTTCATTTCAAATTTGAACATACCGTAATAAGTTGGTAATATCGAGATTCTCTGTCAAATGTAGGTACTTAAATATTGCAAAAGGCGTCACTAAGCCAGCCTTTTCCGGTCAGGAGTAATTTGGTGCTTTTCTCAGTGGAACCTTTTCATTGCCCGTGAGTGTATTAATTATGATATTAGATACTCTAGTGGGATCAAACCCGTACTAAGTTAACCTTGAACATTCGTGATACCTTTATTGCCTGATAAGTGCCCATAACATAACACCTATTATTAAACCAATCCAAATTGTTAGATGTTTTATAAGTTTGACATCTGTCTAACTAAGACCCTGTTTGAGGCCATATAGTAATAAAGTATCTATCTCGTAAAGGTATTAAACTATTCGTAAGCGTCTATAGCATGGATGTATATTTTTTATACATTATACACAATTCTACCTTTATCTTTTGAAAATTAATTTTTTTTGGGTTATAGACCATCCTATTTTTTACCGTAAGAGTAAAATTTTCTACTACCATTGTTGCAGTCATAATTATGTATTATAGATTATTTATTTATCAACGACCGTATAGTTTTTCTATTAAAATAAACAAAGTTAAGTACTAATAATAAATCCCGGATCTATTAGCGTTGGTTTTTGTTCCATCTTATAGTGTAGACACGCTCTTTTGTCCTACCATGATTAATGGTAGGACTGGCGTGATTAAACATCGCAGTCGAAAAAATATGTTTGTTATTCTACCTTAGAACAGCCGATCCGTTGGTAGAAGGTATAAAAAATGCGGATTTATTTGCGCTCAGGTGCCAATCCTGTGACTTAATATGCGGTTTTGACTCCATAATTAATCATTTCGTAGATCATATTCTAAAGATCAATGTTTTTCTTCACCGTAGAATGTAAAAACCCTTTCCAAATATATTTAATTTCGGTTTTATTTTCAAAATCATTAAAAATATATTTTATTACAACAAAAAACGTTTTTTACTAAAGAATACGCGTTGAATTCTTTTGTACTAGTGTTGATGTAGCACGCAATTTTTTTTTAACGAATTCAGAAAGTATGTTATATACCTATATGTATTTGTCATTATCATTTTCATTGCAGGTATCTACCGCTAAAGCTTATAACACAGACTAACATGGCTGCCATAGCCATATCACGCAAAATTCTTCCGTTGCTTGATTTTAGTTGGAAAATATGATGGATTTCGAAACGTCCATCACAAGCGAGACCGTTCATTGTATGTTTTTTACAGACACTGCTTTTTTTTCCGATTCGTCAAAAAATATATATTTTAAACTTAATACTTTAAATCGAGACAATTCATATGGAAAGTTTATTTATTGTACTGGTAAAGGTTTAAGTTTCAAGTGATAAAATGTAAAATAGCTATGTTTGTTGACGCTTAGCAGATCATTTGTTTTCAAAATAAAACCTAGATTGTGTTATTAAACATTCGTCTATTGTTATATGTTATTCGAGATACGCCTGATGCTTCAAATTGCACATGAGAGAAACATATAAACACATCCATTCCTAATTTTAGTAGCGCAGGTACTAGCGCTATAAAATAATAATAATTTTACATGTTTGTATGTATGTACTGTACTGTACTTATTGTACGTGTCCGGTCAATTAGGTTATACATCTTTAAATCTTCTCAAAGAATAGAATCTTAAAGTTGTGATGCTTAATAATTATTATTTTTTATGTATAGCAAATTTTTCAAATTCAAATTCAAATTCAAATTCAAATGGTTTAATCGACGTAAAATTTTACAATTATTTGTCGATAGTCATCTACCACCATTTCACAAAGGCCCCGTCATTGAGAAGGAAAGAAATGGCGAAAGAAACTCCTCGAGCATCTTTTCAACTTTTTCCTTATAATCTATTACAATTTTTACTTATATCTAGTACCTACAATTTTACTTAAGTACCTATATCCATTTCATTTTTTCAATAGCCTTAGCTGAGGTGGACAAGACCACGCGTTTTTGTCGTTTAAATAATCATTTATACTATAGTAAGCTTTACTACATAATGTAGCTTTAACATAATTCTTAAATTTTTGCTCAGTAAGGTTTATTGCTTCATTTGATAATTTATTATAAAAACGTATACAGTTCCCCATGAATGATGTGTTTGTTTTCGAAAGTCTGAGTGTGGGGAAAAGCAACTTATTTTTGTTTCTGGTCTCAATAGCCTGCATCGTGTCCCACTGCTGGGCAAAGGCCTCCTTAGATAATGACCACCGTTCCCGATCCTGTGTTTCTTTCGGCCATTGGGGCTTAATAATAATGATGAATAAAGCTTACTTAATACTCGATACTCAATCTTACTTTTTCCTCTTGCTTATTTACCTATTAACGTCGTTTTATTTTTATAATTCTAGTATGTTACTAGTACTGTTGGAAAAGCAAATGATGTTTGTACTCAATAAAAACTTACTGTTGAATTATCAGCGCCAACACTTGTATTTTCATTCACAGAGCAGTTTTTAAGGTTCTCGAGGCAGGGTATTATTACTACATTCACAACACTTTCAGTAATATCTTCAATGATCTCTTTATTTTCATTAGCAATTAAGTTCAAATTCGGTGTAGTAAATCCTATATCTTCATTGGTCGTATCCTTATACATTTCCACATAATCTATTTTAGGGTAGTCAGTATTGTTGTCGTCAAATGCTATCAAATCATAGACAAAATCTTTGTCTTCAGGTGTTTGTTCTTCAATTAATTTGTACTTTAGGTAATTTTCTTGATAAATGTTGTTCAAATTCTTATCATCAATGCTAAGAATGTTTATTGTTTCATTACCATCATTCTCATTTTTTTCCTCATCTAAAGTCGCTTCTGTAGTTAGAATGTAATTGGATACATTTGTTTGTGTTAAAAGTTTTGTTTCTTTTTTTAAATCTTTTATTGCGTTATTGACTTTACCTATTGGTAACACTGTGATATTATTATTTGTAACTAAAATTTTACTGTTACCTTTAGTCGCAGCTTTTTTCATGTTGTCGTAATTGTTTGTAATATTTATGATGTTTGTGATATTTTTTGTTTCAGTCGATATTTGTTTTTCATGAGCTTTTTTTTCAAAATTTGCTGTCGTGTTTACATTTTTCTGCAAATTATTCAAAGATGTATCAATAGTTTTAATCATTTTAGTTTTTGTATTACTGGCACCCATAGTAATAAGATCAAATAATTCAGCTAGTAAATTTTGATCATCTTTATTCATCTTTGAACTTTTGTTATCTGTTTGGCTTACAGATGTATCACTATTTTTTATCGTGGTGGAAGATATTATGGTAGGGAGTTCGTGCATTATTACTTCTTTACTGATATTTGATGATGCAGCTATGGAAGTAACATTATCTGCAATAATTTCTAAACTATCTTTAGTTTTTAACACCGAAACATTAGTTTTCAATTGTTCTGGTGGTTCAGTCACAGTTTCACTGTCATCAAGGACTTCAAACGTTTTGATTAAGGTTGTTATATTATCATCATATTTCTTGAAAATCTCTGATTCGTATTTAATTAACGATTGTGTCAGTTGCTCTTTTAATAATTCAGAGAACTCTACAATCTTTTTATCCAAATCTTCTGCATTTTCAGTGTAGGTATCATTAGAGTTATCACCTACTTCTTTGATATATGTAGTAAATTTTTTAGTCCTATTACCCGCAATTTCTTCATAGGATGATACTGTTTCCAAGCCATTTATCGCAGACAATTCTTTCAAACAAGTCACAACACTATCACATTCACTTTTAACTACACTTAAATGAATCACACTCAGCAATACAAACAAATTTAACATATTTTTGATACGATTTACTACAGCCATTGTTAGACGTTAGTCCAGCTGCTTAGTTTGAAAACAAATGCAGTTAGACCGAATAGTCAGCGTTCAAAGTTAATATTTTAATAAACCAAACATAAGAATCACAGTCGTAAGTTTCAAGAATAAAGGTCATTCTTGTTTGTATCTTGATCATAACAATGATGGGAACGAAATACCTCAAGCAAATATGATTGGTCTTGTTCGTAGTTAAAGACTTATTTTGTTTGGACATAAATTGGAAAAGTTGTGGTGTAATGAATGAAGATGTGCTTAAAAGCTGCGATGACATACAAACACATAAGTGAATTTAACTGTTTTATGAAATAATGAGGTGAAATAATGATGTTTGGTGAGAATGTTGCAGCAATTATTTGACAATCTTTCTTGATAACTTAGATGTTAGCTCTTACTTAATTTTATCTATAAGTGCCTGTTTCACAATATTGAGATATATACTAGCTTGTAGCTAAGTCATAAAATAAAATACTCTATAGACAAAATGCTGCTCAATAATAGTGTTTATTTTCAATGCAATGCCTTGCAATACTACAAACGCAGCGTGGGACGCCCTCCTGTCCGCTGAACCGAAGACCTTAAGCGGGTAGCCGGTAGTGGCTGGATGAGGACGGCCGAGGACCGAGTGTTGTGGCGCTTGGGAGAGGCCTATGTCCAGCAGTGGATGATTATTTCCTGCTGATGATGATGACCACAAACTAACGACCTACTTATCGCTCTCTAAAACAACCGGTAGCGGAAGCCTAGTATTGTTGTAAAATCGTAGTTTATAGTCGGAAGCAATAATAATACATGTTATTAACCGATCAAAACATTCGATCTAGAGTCCGGCAACGCTAACTTAGCAACAGAAACCAGTGGCAACACTAAAAAAGTTTACGACAAATATTCTAAGTAGTTTTTGACACTGCTTCGTTTAGTGCTACGGCTACAAGTTAAAGAAAACCCGCCGCTGAGTTAGCATTATCCGACTCTATTTTACCGGAGAAAAATGTTAAAGGTCAAAGTTAAATGCTTATTATTATCGATCTGCAACGGTTGTCTCGATATTTTTATAATTATTATTATAGGTGGGTATAGTGTGATGCGGCACGACTCACGACTTAAAGGTTTCTTAGGTTTATTCGGCTGTTTTTTATAGTCTGTTTTTTTTATCTCTGATACTAAATTGACAGATACTGAACGGTTCATCAACAGTCGATTGTCCCGCCAACAGACCCCTTAGCATGAATTTTTATCGTGAACGTGACGTGAAATTACCCGATGAATTTTGTAGGTAAATTTTAGTTCTGCTACCGACCGCCAGGGGCACTGTTCATGTTTTCATTCAAAATTACTCGATGAATTCTACTTCACGTTAACGATGAAAATTCATGCTAAGGGGTCAGAAAGATACGTCACTTAAATGCGGGACCATCGTCTGTTGATGAATCGTTCAGAATCTGTCAATAGAATTTACGTTATTTTTTTTTATACACACAGAGCCTAAAGTCTGCAGGACATAAAGCCTCCTCCAAGGCTAGGTTAGATTAGACCATGATTAGACCAGGTTATTGCCATAATCTCTACAGGGCGGTTAGAGATATATTACCAGACCAGATAACAAATTTTAATATCTATTCGTAAACTTTGACTAAACATTATGCTTTCCGTACTATATAGCAATATACCTTGCTTATATTTATTTATTTATATTTTCACCTTTAATTCATAATTGCGCAATTAATGGTGGTTTCCTTCGTTTCGGTTACTAAATTACGGTATGTCTAGTCATAAATAAATAATTTATGTTAGCAAAATACGGCTTGTTCCAAAAGTGGTACTCGTATAGTAAACCGAAAGATGGGAACTCAAGAGTCAACCTGAAGGCCTAACACTGGCGCAAGACGCGCACGTCAATATGACATGTGGCAAAAGTTTTCCATCGCACTCGCTCTAGAAGCCGCGCGATTTGAGTGAGCGCGACGCAAAACTTTTGCCACTTATTGGTGTGTGCGTCTTGCACCCCGTGCTAGGCTTTCTAAACAAATTTTGTTTTTAACTTACCCAGATTTTCTCTCTGTTTGCTCCCTCATTGAAGCTATTCGATGGCGACAAAGTGGTCGTATCTACACATTTAGCTTTAGTAGAACTGTCACGATGTCGTTTCACACCGTTCCCTTCACTAAAAATGTCTTTAAACGCTCGCGGTGTTACGGTAGTTTTGTATGATAGTGGAGTTGTAAACATATTTTGATCTACATTCTCAGTTGTATGAGGTGAAAATGTACCCTTACTAATAATGTTTAATTTGTCAATTGCCACTTCGTCATCTTCAGTCATAGGTCTCGGTTTCTCAGATGTTTCTTGTAATTCATTTGAGTCTACGCTTTCTTGGTCTGTTATATTATCTATGATGACTTGTCTAATCTTTGTAGTTACAGTAGTTGTTTTACGGGTTGTAATAGTAGCTAAGTTAAGTGGACTTGTGTCTTCTATTTTTTGTACTTTTATGTCATTTAAATGGATGCTTGTCATTTTTTTTACTTGTATATCTAGTAAATCGTTAATTGTTGATGTTATTAGTTCTTTTTCTATGTACGGGTCATTAATATCTCGATAAGTAACTGTGGTAGGTAACACTTGCCATTTTTTCGAAGGAATTAATTCATTTGATATATTTTGACTCTTAGATATTACTGGTGGTCTATAAATTTCAACTGTGCTTTTCGATGATATTAACGGATTTGTTTTCAATTCGTATTTTTTCTCCGTTTTATCTTCATATTCAGTACGAACGATTGTAGTGCTTTCTATAGGTTTTTCAACAACTGGCTCATCATAGGCACTTTCTAGAATTTGTTTTCTTTCATAAATATGTTCTCTATTATAAATTTTAACATCATTATTATTTTCTTTCTTTCCTTTTTTAACATTATAAAAATAATTGGCATCTTCTGTGCTATATCTGAAGGGTTTAGTTGATTTAAAAACTTCTATTGTATACGGTTTGCTAGTTTCTGCATTATCAAGTTTATTATTTTGATAATACTTCTGATTATTATCATAAATTGGTGTCGAGGCGCTTTTCAATTTATTTGTTTCGGAGGGTTGTCTTTCAGTGAAATTTGAAATAATATGAAATTTATTTCTGTTTGTTTTACTTAAATTATTTACGAACAAAGGGTTCATTTCATCATCTTTATAGTCATAACTACTATTAGATATTAAATGAGCATCAATATGTGTCATAGTAGTCGTGATACTGTATGTCTCTTCATTATTATGAAAGTCATCTTTCTGTTTATGGACGTTTTCTTCGGTAGTGCTGCGCCATTTCCTCTTTTTATGTGTCTTCTTTTCTTTTTCTTTTAATAATAGCGAAGATTTATGATGCTTCTGTTTTCTTCTACTTGTTGAACTGTATAGTTTGTTTTCTTTTTTATCGTAAGGATCTGCTAGTCGATTATGATGTTCACTTTTTCGAGACTTACTTGAGTTCATATTTATGTAACTTAGTACTATGGATTCTTTCAGTTTCTCTGGAGAAGTAATTTTAGGTGATTTTAAAAAGTTCATATATTTTTTTGCTGTCATTGATTTAGTTTCTTTCGGTTTGGTTATTATAATATTTGTAATTTTATGTTCATGGTTATTTGTCTTATTTATATTAGTCATATAGAAATTATCTGCATCATCGGGCTCTTCTGCATCATTAATATTGCTAAAGTAAGATTTTGAGGTGTGTTCTATGCTTTTTTCATCATATAGTTCATCTGAATCTTCACGTACTGTTGTTGATTTGGAGATAGGTATACCTTCAATTTCATCCAATTCATCATTTTCTCTTGTTTCACCATTTACTGTCCACTTGGGAGTGTGTACACCATCACTTACATTTACCTCACCATCTTCTGAGATTAGACTTTCAGTAGTTGACTTTGGTATTCGAATACCGTCTATATCGTCTAACTCACTTTCGTCATCATTAGAATCTTTTACTATTTTTAGTGTGGTGCTCTCGATTTCAGAGTCGTCATAGTCATTTTCGGCTTCGGAAACACTAGTTTTTCTATTGGTTGTACTGAGTTCCTCATCAAATTTATTGTGATAAAAATACCTACTGGTTTTATTGGTTATGCCACTATTTCTATATTTGTATAACTTTTCACTATTGTTCAGCACCGTCGCACTCAATTTGGTTACCTCTGTGTTTTCTGGTTTTTCATCATCTTCTGGTGGAATAGTGGTACTGATCGATGCTCTTACATATGCACTAAAGGGATTGCGTTCAGTATTATTTTTTCCTCTATCCGTGTCTTCATATTCGCTCTCTTCACTGTCATCATCAACAGGTCCAGGTGAACTATTGGCCAAAAAATCATCAGGTTCATCTTCTTCCATATTACTGATTGTTGAAGACGTATATGTACCGGTATTATCGTGATGTTTCTCATTATGTATGTTATCATACGTAGATTTAGTCATTATTACATTGTCAGAATTATCAAATTCTGATCTCGTCAAGTCAATAGCTGTTGTTAATTTTGTTGAACGTTTAGTATGTTTATTTATCATTCTATTTTTAGACAAAATATTAATTGGTTTTGATTCTGCTTTATGGCTATATGGTTTTATTTTTTGATGATGAATTAATTTTAATTTATTTGTATTGTATAGTAAAGGTTCGGAGGTGGTAATTATATGATTTTTCTGTAATAGTATACGTTTATTAACGTCAGTTATAAAGGGCACTGTGTACGGTAGTCCATCGATATGTTCATAGAAATCATAAATTTGTTCCATATCTTTAGTAATAGAAGTCTCAGTGATTCTTTCATATAACACTTTAGGATCCTCTTGAATAGATTGAAAAAATAAAGCATCATCGTCATCTTCATTTTTGTTCCAGTTTCTAGGTTCAAATGAGTTAAACATCACTTTCGCTTCCTTGTCTCTTTTAGCTCGAGTCTTGTTCATATGTAACTCATCAACTTTCATGCTCAAAAACATTTTTTGCAGACTACCTATAGCGGAGTAGTTTTGCCTATTATCTATTGCTTCAAAATCTGCACTGTAATTTGCTATATCATCAGTTTTGGATAATTTTAACTCAGTTAATGTTGGTATTTTGGTTATTGTAACATTTGACGCGAAATACAAATACATATCTTTTAAATGCACGTTGATGGCATAAACTATCACTGATATTATAAAAGTGGTCACTAAGAGTATAGGCACGAGCAATAACCATATCAATAATTTTGTTATGGACATTTTTGTAGTATTTTTTTTTCACTTGTCGCAGAACTAACCGTTCCGCGTATTCATCAATAACTGCTTATATTTTTGTCCGCATTATGTTTTGGTCCACATTCATTATTCACTGAATAGCGTTGTGTAAACATAAATAATTGTAGTTATTGTTTATAAATAGTTCAGTTAGTATATTTTGGAGTTTATTTGTAAGTTTGTGAGAGGTCTTCTAAACAAATGATTGTCTTAATGATCATCCATAGTAGTAATATATCGTGGTCACCTAACAAAGATCTACACCTGGCAAATATGCCTCTCACACGAATAATAACACTCAGTACTCTATACTCGTAATAAAAGACGCTGATTTAATGACCACACTCAACTTTCAAGGTAGGCAGAGGTGCATTGCTGCACACACCTTAAACGAGTTTAGTGTTGTCCTTGTTTCCACTGACTGTATGAAAAGAAGGAAATAAATGTACCTACTTACTAAAATTTACTTGAGCTTACCTTCGTCGACTGGGGATCATAAACGGCAATGTCATACATAACATCTGCATTCGATTTTTGCTTCACATATCCAATATACGGTCCAAAGGCAGGCATATCCTGTGGTTCCGCTGTAGATCTTTTAAACTCATCATACAACACCCCTTCATGTTCATAAACATCCATTGATTGAGACTCAAAATCATCGGAACCTCTTTTCTCAACCACGTGAAATGACATCAAATCTTCTTCGACTGTGTCGTTTTCGTTTTCAAATTCATACGAAATTTCCAGTGCTTCAGTGGTAGAGATACCGTCATAATCATACAGATTTGTTGTAGTGTAATATATTTCTGTCGTGAATTCGTTTTCGGTTGTATTTAGTTCGGAAACAGTTGGTATTCTTTTGATAGTTATATTTGGTGTTATGTAAGCGTACACGTCTTTCCAGTACCTGGCACTGTATAGAAACGCCGATATCAGGAATAGCATCACAAACATTATTAACAGTATCAATAGTCTCATGATTAGTTTCAGTAAAGGCATGTTTATCTTCATTTTTAAATCACCCTATTAAATATTCAACACTACTGTTTCTTATCACTTTTCTAGAACCACAAACTGCCACAAACTACACTAAGCTATAAAATTCCGATGAGCTTTTCACTTCACAATTTTTTTTTGGCCACGTTTTTTTTTTACCCAAGTTTAACAGAATATAGTTTAGAAGGTTGTGCTGGTTACTTGATGTCATGCTTTGTGATATAAAATTTCAATTGTTGATTGAGATAAGTATTGTCACTCGATTGCCCTTGCTACACCATAATAGTTAGACATCATACCTATGTACTATTGTGTCATGAATATCGTGAGTTAGTTTGTCTGTCCTTCTATCTTCTATAATATAAAAAAATATCCCAAAATGTGTCGGCAATCCCATAGGTAACTTAAGAATAGTTTAAATATTCGTAGACAAAGCATTTTTTTATTTATACCTAAAAAAATGTAATACCTAAATAATTTACTTACCCCTAAAATAGCGCTTTTCTTTCACCTTTTACCCTTAAATTAGTTTCAGACGTGTCGTGTAGATATAAAATTTTCTTTAACTAAACACCTAGTAACCCAGCACTAAAAACCAAAGTGATTCCAGAATAAAACTACTAGTCAGTATCATAACCGCTTTGTATAGAACATTACTTATGCCATCTAGGGATTAACTTCATACGTCACTATAAAGAACAATAGATCATACTGCATGCATGATCCATGTATAGAAAAGAATTATCGGTATCTTCCGATATTATAATATGGATTGAATCTAACCCTCAAATTTATAGAGCGTATTGTAAAACAACAAAGTTAAAATTGACTTTGAAACACACGAGTTTTGACTCTTTACGTCAGACAGAAAGCTGGTATTCGTATATCACAATCACAATGTCAATTTCAAACCTATTGTAAATTAATAATAATGTAAGCTAAAGACTGCATGCAGTGGCGTGCTTTGGAGAGGCCTAACGTCCAGCCGTAGACTGCTATAGGCTGATGATGATGATGAATCTAATAATAATCATTCTATATACCTAATGAAATGACGTATTTTCATGTTTACAATGTAATCAAACATGAAAATACGTCATTTCCTCGTGTCAACTCGCGGCCAGAAAGGGGTGTTATAATTCTCAAAAGTAGAAACAGAGCAGGTCGCAACTTATTTCTGAAAAGCCCCTTGATAACTCGTCATAGCAAATACTCGTGCCAGTAACTAAGTTTTAATACTTAGCAATAGCTGCCTCGTCATGCATTGTACCATTCATATACTATATGCAATGGATGATAACGGGCTGATGATGATGATTGACAGCAAATTCATTTCTGCCATATCTAGGGCATAATTCATTGGGTATTGGGTGAGTGTGGGTATGAAAATGATAATTTACACATTTATAGGAAACAATTATATTTATTTGCCATCTAAATCTCATGTAATCATTATAACATTATAACACAAATGTGCACATTCATCAAGCAAACCAATCGTTCACAGAATTAGGCCCTGTTCCACAATGTCTGGTTAGCGGCTACCTGTAGGATAAAATGCATGCTGTCACTGTCAAAAAAATAATAACAGAGGGTGACAGCATATATTTTATCTTACAGGTAGCCGCTAACCAGACATTGTGGAACAGGGCCTTATACTAATATAACAAAACAGCATTCATTCACCCAAACAAATATATAAAAATAATGTTAAACTTTAACGAAAACTGATAAGTAATTTGATTTCATTTAAGTACTTCACGTTGTAATAGCAGTATAACTAAACACTAAAGCCGATAGAATGTGGAGGCGCTATTTTAAAAAGGCCTAATTTAAATAAAAAAGTTTCAGTGACATAGAAAATTACCTAGAGTGTGGAACCTTTTCATTGTCCGCGAATGTATTTCTATGCAAACCTAATGCCATATTAAACTTCAGTTGTAAAATGTTTTTGAATAAATAATGAAAGCTACAACAAAAAAAAAACAATCTTAAATTTTATACGACCCTTTCTTACTATGAATAACGGTTTCGTAAACCGGTACCTTAAACGGGAACGGTTTCTCTACCGGCACAATAATATGCTTAACCACTTCAAAAGGTACTTCTTTGATCTTTGGTACATGAACAGTTTTCTCTACCGGATAAGGTACCGATTTCTCAACTTGTATCGCTACTTCTTTGACAATCGGTATCACGACCGCTTTTGGTACCGGTACGTGAATTGGAACCGGGTGTGGTACCGGTATTATAATTGGTTGGTTTATTTTGAATTCTACGTTTTTAGGCAATGGTACCACTACTTCTTTGTAATGCTTTATTGGTTCTGGGTTTTCTTCTTCTACGTGCTGGTGTACGTTGTACGAGTGTGGTTTAAAATTATTGAAATCGTGCTTTAGATTGTTTTGTCCGAAGTCTTTAGAGTCGAACTGTTGCCCGTCGTTTGGGAAGCCTTCACCTTGACTCGTGAACTCTTGCCCGTAAGATTGTCCGCCGTTCTGTGGCCCGAAGTTGAAGTTGCTGTATTCTGTTGCTTGACCCTGGGAAATAATAATATAAAATTGCATTTAAAAAGTCATGACAAATGACCGCATAGCTTTGGCGAGGATTAACCAAGCTTGATGAAACATTTCTCTAACACAATGACTCGTCAATTTTATATCATCGGCTGAGCAAGTTCGATGACTATAATAATTATGTAGGTATGTATATAAGGTATTTTAGAGCACCATGGGAAAGGCGTATGTCCAGCCGTAAATGATTATCAGCTTTTTGGCCTCTAGTACGGGTTTCACAAAAAAGTTTTGCTTTTCATTTCTTATCTGCATATTAATTATCTGTTAAAACTTTCATATAGTTTTCGCTAGATTCTTCACTTTGTATGCGACAAAACGCAAACTTTTATAGTTTTCGACTATCAAACTTGTACTGATCGTTCACACTTTAAGCCACTACTACGAGTATAAGCAAACTAAATAAAATCTAGGTATTCTAGTTACGTAAAGACCTAGTTAAGTAAATGGAGTTGCAATAGTCTACGTGCCACGCTAACCGACAAAAAACTAGACACAATAAAACGCCTAGGTCTAGATAGAAAGATAAAAAAGCTCGTCGAAAGAATTCATTTTAGCAGTAAGTTGTTTACGTAAAACATTGCATTTTTTTGTTAAACTATTTTTTGTGCCTATTTTTCGTTAGCGTACTTTCATAGTGATCTTTGGGCAAAGCCTAAGTATATGTCCGGCAGTGACCTGCAATTGTCTGAAAAAGCTGAAAAAAACCTCAATCGTATCGTAATAATGAAAAACTTTGCACCAAGCAAGTTTAGAACTGGCCAAATAAAATTTCCCGCATAAACAGACATGAATTACCACATATTTTTTAGCTGCGTCAGTAAAGCAAACGCGGCTAAAGAATAAATAACTCAGCAAGCGCCTCTTTTTAAGGTCAAAAGTATAAAATACCCAAAAAAAAATCTAGGGTTGTGCCCGTCTGACAGCAAATATACACGACCGTAAAATGGTTACGACCACAACCCTGAAAAAAGTCAGTTATGCTGTGAATTAGCCGGGTCATTCCCAAGGAATGCTATCCTTAGATCTGAGATCATATATTATAAAATATCCTTGATTTTTTGACTGCGAGGATCGAAAAGTACTATGAGGTACCAGTAGGTATGATGTGACACTCAGACTTTCGAAAACAAACACATCATTCATGGGGAACTGTATACGCTTTTATAATAAATTATCAAATGAAGCAATAAACCTTACTGAGCAAAAATTTAAGAATTATGTTAAAGCCACATTATGTAGTAAAGCTTACTATAGTATAAATGATTATTTAAACGACAAAAACGCGTGGTCTTGTCCACCTCAGCTAAGGCTATTGAAAAAATGAAATGGATATAGGTACTTAAGTAAAATTGTAGGTACTAGATATAAGTAAAAATTGTAATAGATTATAAGGAAAAAGTTGAAAAGATGCTCGAGGAGTTTCTTTCGCCATTTCTTTCCTTCTCAATGACGGGGCCTTTGTGAAATGGTGGTAGATGACTATCGACAAATAATTGTAAAATTTTACGTCGATTTAACCATTTGAATTTGAATTTGAATTTGAATTTGTGTACCAGTGAGGCAGATGTCTGTTAATTCTCAAGCGTTTTTGGTGTTCAAATGTCAAATTTTTGCCATATTTTTGAGTTAGCAATTCGGGTAACAAAATTTCTTATACGCTACTTATCTATTAGTGTTTGTTGATTTTCAAAGTTCTTTATTAATCATAAGCAAAATACATAAACATTAGACTATAGTCTTACCCCCTTATTCATAGAGAAGTTACAATACGTTTTAACTAATAAACTGTTTTGTCCCTCTCCGACAAAGAACAATTTGTTTCTTGACAGAGAGGGACAAAACAGTTTATTAGTTAAAACGTATTGTAACTTTTCTATGAATAAGGGGGTTAGTTTAACTTAATTTAAAAGGACCTACTTTTACCAGACTAACACGTCTACAAAAAGTTAAATAACAGATTATACTTAAGTTATTATATGCCATTATTACCCTAATTAAGATTACAAAATGTGGTAAATTGCGTTAAATTAGAATGCGCTTATATCTAGTTCAGTATAAAAAATACCTATTACAATGCGCTTATAACAGCAGTACAAAACTAACAAACAAACAGTTGGGGTAAACAATCACAGGGGAGTACGCTATGTACCTAAGTTAAAAACAATATCAATTAAGGAAGACAAGTTTAAGTACCTATATTATGCATAAAGGCGATATAATCTAGTACTTACCTACTTATAATTTATTTAACCACCAATATTTTTAATTATATTATGTACCTAAGTGCATTAACTTAATACAAATCAGGATATAACTTGCATGTTAACTATTAATACCTAATTAATTATATCCGAAATAAACGAAGGTAAGTCACAAAAACATCGAAACAAAATGTTACATCTCAATTCAAATATAAGTTGACTGACCAAAACTTATCGATTTGGGAATGGAATGTGCACTTGTGCAGTGCGTCTCGTTAGTTACTTCGGGTGAGAGCGAGACGGCACAAGTGGGTACGATCTCTAGGCAGTGCGAGATCGACTTGGATCGGGCTCGAGGCGACATCGTAGATACGTCACGCATTGTCTAGTAAATAGTGATGGGGCAAGCGGTAAGTGCCATATCTGTCGAAGTATGGTAAGTTATGGCTACGACTTTGACCTATCGATGAAACCAAGCTATTTTGATGATGTGGATTTCTCTCGACATAAAATTTTTTCATCAATTTAAAAATAAATTCTTTAATGGTAGGAAAATGTATAGACTTATGTAATGTTTTTAAATTTGTTTTAAATGGAGTGTTATACGCAATCTTGATGGCCCGATTTTGAATAACTTGTAGTTTTACGTAGTTTGTACTACATGTACTGCTCCAAACTGGTGCAGCATAAGTAAAGCAGGGACGCATTAAAGTCGAGTATAATTTTAATTTTATTTTGTTACTAAATTTACTGCGGCGATTAAATATCGGGCTTAGTGCGTTCATTGCTTTGAGCCCTTTTAATTTTATTGTCTCAATATGTTTGCTCCAGTTTAATTTCTTATCAAACGTAATGCCCAAGTACTTAACATTTTGACTCCATGGAATAGGATGGTCATTAATTTTTAATTTATTTTTAGGTAATGCTCTTTGGCGGGTAAACATTATAGCTTCTGTTTTAGTTGCGTTAAGTTTTAGCTTCCATTTCGTAAAATAAGAGTGGAGTAATTCGAGTGATAGTTGAAGGCGATCAATTATTAAATCGATATCTTCTGATGATGTCAAGGAAGCTGTGTCATCGGCAAAGCATGCAAGACTAGTGCGAGGTTGTCTTGGTATATCATTTAGGTATATTAAAAATAAATACGGTCCTAAAATTGAGCCCTGCGGGACTCCCGCTGGTATTTTTTTACAACCAGACTTAGTATCTCCTATGTGAACACGGAATTCACGTTGGTCCAGGTAAGATTGTATAAGCTTTACCAGTGGCAATGGTATATCACTAATTACTAGTTTATGGAGGAGACCTTCATGCCAAACTGTGTCGAAGGCTTTTTCGATATCTAAAAGGAACATACCAGTAGATTTTTTTAAGTTTAAGTTATGTGCTATATGCTCTGCAACGAGCCTAGCAAGTGGTTGAGCAGTCGAGTGTGATCTTCTAAATCCAAATTGCTCTTTTATGAGAAGATGACTGGAAGCTGCTAGAAGACGTGAATATATAACAGACTCAAAGAGTTTACCAATAGTGGGCAGCAAGCTTATTGGCCTGTAACTAGAAGGAACCACTTCGTCTTTATTCGGTTTTTTTATAGCAATAACTTTTGCTATTTTCCAGATGGTTGGAAAGTACGAAAGTTTGAGACAAGCATTGAAGATTTTTGTAAGCATAACAACAGATTTTTGGGAAAGGTTTTTTAACAAAGCGTTGTGGATATGATCGGGGCCGGGAGATTTTCGTCTTTTTAGTTGTTTTAAATACTTCCATATTTCCTTGGGCCGAGTTGGTTTACCCATTTTTGTATCCGAGTTGGTATTTATAATTTTCATTGAATTTTGGACGAGTATTTCCGTGTTACCGCTGTCCCAGTTTCGAGTTAAGTTCATGTTGTCATGGAACGCATTAGCGAGTGTCTCACACTGTTCTTCAATATTTGTAGTATAAGTACCATCCACCTTAATTAATGGTGGTATTACAGTTGGTCTTATTCTAAGTTGCTTGGCTAGACGCCATAGGTCTGATGTAGGATTATCGATTTTTTCGAGTTTTGAATTCCAGATATTATTATTGTGAGATAATATATGACTTTGTATTAATTTTTGTAAGTAGTTTATTTCAGATCGCAAAGTTCTTTTTATATTGTTATCAATTGACCGTTGCTCCTGTCTGCGTAAACGATTTTTATTTTTGATAATATTTTTAATGTATTTAGGTAATGTTAGAACTTTATTATTGATATTGGTTAAAGGTACACTTTTATCCCTTGCAGCTGAGATACACTCCGTTAGCTGGGATATGGCTATATCTATTTCTTTAGTGGTGTTATAAACTTGAGAAGTTAAAACAATGTTTTCTTCAAGATAGGCTCGGTATGATTTCCAGTTGGCTTTGGCATAACAGTATTGTTTAAGTTGAGTGCGTAAAATAGGACTGTCCAACTTGAAGTAGATAGGAAAATGATTAGAAGAGAGGGCGGGGATAGCGTTTACATTACTTATATTTGTTATATTTCGAGCTAGGACTAAGTCTGGATTCGTCGGTTGCAACTCGGGGCGATAGTGTACAAGTGATGGAGTGGGCGATGCATGAATTACGTAATCGTTCTCTACCATGTGCTCAAACAGTATTTTGCCATGCGTGTTTTTGAACTTATTAGTTTTGTGCCACAGTTCATGGTTAGCATTAAAGTCACCCATGATTAGAACGTGGTCACTTAAGCCTAATAAAGCGTCTAGATCTTCAGTTAAGAGTGGCAAATTGGGCGACTGATAAATTGACAATATAATTATTTTAGTCCCAGTGACGTTTGTGACTATACCAATCGCTTCCATATTGTGTGTATATGGCAACTTAACTCGTTCGTGCTTTAAATCAGATTTAATTAAAATGGCAACCCCTTGACCTCGACCATCATCATGCTTGTCTTTACGATAGCATATATAGCCAGGGATGTCAAAAGGTGCATCTAGTGGTAGTCGGGTTTCGCTAAGAGCTATTACTTCGACAGACAGGTCACTCACCGCTAAATCCAGTAGTTCACCCTTCTTATTTTTTACGCCATCAGCATTCCATGACAATAGTTTTAGTTCGTCATATTTAGACATAACAACCAAGGTGGGTAATAATAAGAATGATTTTATCCATCATCGAGTTGCAGCTTAAGAATTGGTTTTTAAGCGATTGAATGGTCTTGAGTATGGTCAACATTTCTTCGGTTGCCTGGTCTGATGATAGATTCGCAGTGTTAGTGCGCAAACCGTCGTCCATTGGAGTACTTTTCCATGCTTGGCCCTTTGAATTGTTATTGCTTGGTAGGTAGGGGAATTCCTTGGGATTGAGATGCAGACTTGGATTACGTTGTGGATGAGGTGCGTGTTTCACGAACGATTCCCGTTTCACAGCTGTCTCACGGCGTTGAGCCACATGTGTTTCACGTTTGGACTGTAGTTTCTCGAGATACTGTTGTCGCTTGATACATTGCATGTAGTTGGCTGGATGTTTTTCAGAACAATTGCAGCATTCAGCTGGTTCGGTGCGATCTTTTTTAAGGCAATCTCTTGTAGAATGGGCTTCTTTGCATTTGACGCAGCGAGGTGGCATGTTGCAGTTCGATGAAGTGTGTCCGAACCCCTGACATCTAAAGCATTGGGTACCCAATGTACCCATGAATGAGTTAGCTTTATATTTCTGAATTTCGACAACACAGTTACATAGATATCTGATTTGACGGAACTTGCGAATGTCCGATCCAGCAGGCAGTTGCACTAAAAAGGGTGGACAAGGCATGCCTTCACTTGATTTTGGCTTCAGTTTTATTACTGAGACACCTTCAAATCCAATTGATTCTAGCTCATTTGCCAGTTGTTCTTCAGCGTAAGAAGGGAGTCCTCGAATGACTACCTTGGACTTTTTCTCATCTTTGCGTGTGTATGTGAGGAATAATAATTCTTCTTTACGGAGACCCTCTTTTATGCTCTGATGAGCTTCAGGAGAATAACAGACAACCGCGACTTTATTATTGTTCCTGTATTGCAGGTGAAAGTTTTTATTATATTTGCCAATGCAATCTATGATGGTTTGATGTGTCCAATTTTTTTGTATATCAATAATGATGGGGGGGATGTGGCCAGATCTTTTCTTCTTCAACATTGAAGCTTCACGGAATTGGAGTGCTTTAGGATCGGAGTCAGCTTCGACTGGTAAATTTTCATACCTGTTGCCAGTAGAGACAGTACTTGAAGTTCCAGCTGCGTTTCTTCGGAGGGCAGTCCGCTTGGGTTTGTGCCAGATTTGGTTGTCATCATCTTCAGCAGGTCGCTTACTATTCAAGCTGGAGTTAGATGTTGATCTGCTCAAATAGTTGTCCATGGTCGGTTGGAGTGCCATGATTTAAGTTGCGATGTCCCATCACTATTCGACAGTCGCAAACAAGTTTAACTGGAGGGTATAGTTAGTAGCAATAGAATAGATACGTGCGCTCGCGATGAACACAGAAGACCGAATGTGAACACAGAAGACCGAATGATATTAGTGTTTGTTACCGATGTTCTAATGGGAGCAGGCTACTGAAATCTATAAAAATGAATATCGGAGTAAACAAGGTACCTATAGGTACATACTTCGTGGCTCGCTTTGCACCGTTGATGTCACAATAAATTGATGAAATTAAAATATTTTTTAGGTAATCAACAAGGAAAAGACCTTACAGCCTGTCCCTAAACCACATTTGTTTATGTACAGAAGCAGACTCGTTCAGCGAAACACGTAAAGCAAGATTCGTATCCACAGACCCTAATACAACTGCCTACTTATTATAGTAGTACATAGTAGTAGGTACTTGCCATAGAGACGGCCGTTTTAGTTAGACATTTTTATCAACATTTTGGTGGTAGTTATAGGTAGTCTCTTACGCTGATATCTGATCACCCCACCCCTGTATTAGATATTTAAATGACATTATTACAGGTCAGATATTTGCGTAGCACTCTGTAAAGTAACTATAGTACTAAAGTCTGTTTTATAATCTCAGATACATACTGACAGATTCTGAACGGTTCGTCAACAGTCGATTGTATTGTTCTATTGGTAGGTATCTGAGTTAAAAAAAGACTTTAGTCTCCATTTCTTTGCAGCTTACTTTACCTAAATCAACATTATCAAACAATAATGAAATATAATTCCATTTCTGAACATACTGTGACTCTACGGAATTTGAAAGATGCGGTAACTATTTGATAGCGCTATTTTATATGTCTGTAGTTTTCATCATAAAACCACATTGTTCTACACATTCCCATTTACCTGAAGGTCTTGCATGGGTGCCCCTTGCACCATGTACTGCTGGCTCCCTATCTGCAGCATGTATGGAGACCACTTCGATGGCGACTGGCCGAGGACAGACGACAGCAGCAAGGCCACAGGCAACTGAAATGGAAGTTGAAGCCTAATTAATTATGGTCGGTCGGACACTAAACATTGCACCATCCGATGGTCCTTTGTTTATTCTATTCTATTCTTTATAGCGTGTGAGAATGGATCTTTGTGCCCCTTGTGGTCTAAACTTCATGGAGAAATTGTAAGTACTTCGCATCAGGTAGATTCATTCAGTCAACCACTCCAGCTACCGTGTCAGGGAATACAGTGATGATCCGATTTCAAATGCTATCCCATGCGCAACTCGTCGTGTGTGAACATGTGGGCAGGCATCACGCGTTTCTAAGCTTTAGGGTGCTTTTTCAACATAAATGTGCTATGTTTTACTTTGAATTCGTTTGATATCCACCAATCATTATAAATATTATGTATGTACATTGGTCCACATAGCATAGCACTGGGTAGAACGGATATCATTCACACCAATGTAGGATAGCTGCATAGCACATCTCTGATGAAAAGGCACCCTTGACCACTAAATTCCCAGAAAATACATGAATAAGTCAACTTCCCGTCAATCAACAGTCTCTAACAATACCTAATTGTAAATTCCAGTGAACTGTTCGCAAATAACTAAGTATTGGATCTGAGGCCGACAGAAGCGACACCCGAACACAATATTTGGGATCCTATTGTCTTCATTTTATCCCTTTACTGAAAATAGTTAGTAGGCGGGTCGATTCCTATAGATTAGTACTTACAATTGTTTCAACACCAATACAGATAGTTCGCAGATCTTTAAGTAAACAAAATACTTTGTTTTGCCCATGACTTTTGTATATGAATGCGACCGAACCGTAGTAGGTAGTACCTACATAACGTCATTTGAGAAATCAAATGCTTCTACTTGGCGTGTCGGTGATAAACACTAGAGCTTGTCTTGGGTTGGTCACCGTGATAAAAGTATGAACCAGTTATAATAGCGTAGTACAAGAAGGCCTAGCACGGCGCCCAAGACCCTGCACCCCGTGCTAGGCCTTCAGGAAGAGGTCACTTGGGAGGAGAGCCTTCAAGAGAGCAATCAAAATAAAATTACAATTACCATATAAAAAATTCCAGTGATCGATATGGCGATAGATATAGAAAATAGGCAATAGGCGCTCTACTCAAATGTCCTAGTGTGGCCGACAACAAACTCATTAAATCCAAGTTTCCGTTTGCACACGCCACCGCCACCGCCGCCGTCGTTCCTAACTGCCGTATATTGCAGTGTGGCCACCCTACGCGAAGCCATAACTCAAAAATACACTGCGACAAATTGTGAATCTGGTGTACTGGGTAGGGTGAGCATTGTAGATTCCGATGTGCTTCTCCGTAGAAATTTTGTTAACCACGTATTTAGAATAGAATAGAATAGAATACTACTTTATTGACAATTTACACAAATAATAATTTACAATACAACGCAATAGGCAGCCTTATCGCTAAAAGCGATCTCTTCCAGGCAACCTTTGGGTGGAGGAGAGACTTAAAGAATAAATGAGGAAGGTGTACAAAATGCTGTAGTAAACAAAATGGTGTAGTAAATTTTTTAGGGGTGTTGATTTCTTTGTCTGAATTTCCAAATGTCTTACAACAAAAATTATGAATTCAGAATGACCCTCTAAGTCGCATCCTTTCGAACTATAAGGACTACTTTTGCAACACATGTTAAACTACGCATTATCAAGGAACAAAATGAGTAGTTCATTAATACTGGAAGTTAATAATTATCTAACTAGGCACTAAGGAGAAACTTAGTTCCTTTACCATTGTGTTCCGCAGGTAAGCCAAGTAAGACCTAGATTACCTAGGTATCTAACTTTTCTAGACCACAGCGGCGATACAAGTGGAAGAACTTTGTAATTGGATAATTTGTTCCGGCACTTTTTATTTATTTTCTTTTTGTGTTATCTAGATGTTGTTACGTGGGAATGTACTTGCCTACCTCCTATTCTACCAGTGGCAGTGACGACCTATCCAATCCTATATAAAGTTAGAATTTAAATAAGTATAAGTACATCTTTAAAAAAACATTTACAAATAACCCAACTATTTAGTTATTATAAAAAAAAATAACACCGTAAGAGCGGTAATGTATAGTTGCATATACCCTACTATTGATTTACAAAATATTATTGAACACCTACAAAGGTACAGTAAGGTGCAGATAAACCTGACCCCCCTCAGAAGCATTGTTACTATGAGAGGGGGGTCAGGTTTCTCTGCACCTGACCGTACCTAAATGATAACTCTATGTAAACATTAGTACAAGACATATCCTTCCGTAACATACAAAACTATTGTCCGAAACTCAAAATCCCAGTAGCTCCAAATATTTTTATACCAAGTAAACCCTTTATCATGTGCACCCCATTCCATCGCCTTGCTATCTGTCCGGCCAGCCTTCGTCGGCTTCATTTGACACTACCCCCCTACTGCCATCCCCACCCTTAATTGCAGGTCATAAGGCCTGGTTCTCTCTGGCAAAATAACTGGGGGTTACTCTATACTGACGAAAAACTAACGAACGAGAACTTTCGTGCAATCGACACGTTTAATAGAAAGAGATAGAGTCGTGGCCCGCGTAGCAGCGCTCTGATACGTATAGAGTATACTGATCTACTGATCATAATAATATATAAAGAAGAAATTACTCTTAGTAATAAGGCCGCCAATTGTACCATCTATGTTGTGTATTTCCTCGTGTAATTTTTGTGTTTGTGTGCAATAAAGAATTATCTATCTATCTATCTATCTATAAAGTAACCCCCCAGGAGTTATTATTATGGGGGGCGAATTATCTTGAGACAATGCAATGGGTG
This sequence comes from Plutella xylostella, assembly GCF_932276165.1. Classification (NCBI taxonomy): domain Eukaryota; kingdom Metazoa; phylum Arthropoda; class Insecta; order Lepidoptera; family Plutellidae; genus Plutella; species Plutella xylostella. The sequence continues at coordinate 8,171,988 of NC_064008.1, forward strand.
AGGAAAGAAATATGAAAAGATGTGTGCGTGTCAACGTTTGTGCTATGGTGTCAAGAGTGATCGAGTTGAGGGGGAAGGGTAAAAAATATCAGGCATGGTAAAATTCCTTAGACTTGCCCAGTAATTGAAAAAAATCGTTTTAAAAATTTCACCTTTTTGAATATGAATGTACTTAATTTTTTTTTTGGATTCCTCCATTGATTTGGACATAAGCGGTAGATAACGAAAAAGTTTAATTTCCAAGACTCCCAATGTCTCAATTAGGTAAGTATCCCAAACTTTTCTTTTACGGAAACGGAAACGCGATGAAAAAGATGGCGGAAATGGCGGAAAGCCGAACCGTACAACATGTACTTTTAACGACCGCTTCAAAACAAACTGAAATTGCACTGCGACTAGCACAATAACAAAAGACACCTACTTATAAGACGTTAAAAATTACATTTTAAGCTTGAGACAGAGGCACAGTCGCCAGAGCGTACATTTTCCCGCCAACGCTAAATGCCGGAAAAAGGCGCACTTCTCCAACCGGAAGTAAACACAAAGCCTGCATTTCCGGCCGCCATTTTAAAGGCTCAAAGCGTAGCTAATATACTGGGAATGTCTCGAAAACATTAATCTGTGGCGGTAAATCTTTCTAACACGCTGTTTAAACGTTATAAAGCTGACGTGCACTCGATAAATCAGATGAGCCGTGTGCCACGGGTTTATGAGATATTATATCATAAATGGGACATAAACAGCCACTGGACAGGGGTGGATATTAATTTCAAACGTTATTATAAGCAGGTAGGTACTAGTTGTTATTCTGTGTTATATGTTAGTACTTACTCCGTTGGTAACTTAATAAAGTTGTGGTCTAAGTTATACACTCACGGGCATTGAAATAGTTCCACTCACAAAATGCCGGCACCAAACGACCTAAATTTTTTCAAACTTTTAATTTAAAATTGCAATAAAATATTACCGTTTTTAGTTTGTAATATCCTGATGCTCTGTTAAATGTACTTACTTCAATGTTGCAGAAATCGTCATTAAGCTAGCCTTTTCCGTTTAGGAGTAATTTGGTGCATTTCTAAGTGGAACCTTTTCATTGCCCGTGAGTGTGTTAATAACTCACTAACATCTAGCTAAAGTTATACTTAGCAAGATTTGAATGCACCTATTAACATTAAATACCAAATATTTTAAGAGATTTTAAGGTTTTATCATTATTACAGTTTATTTAACACTCACACAAAATTTTACTGCACACATTTTGATACTCCACCTCCCCGTCTTGATCAAACACTTATGATGTCACAATTTTTTCGCGCGCCATTTTTATACTAAAGTGACAGTCGCGATCGTCGCGTTGTTATATTTTATTTTTCTTCTTTCAACTCACCAGTATTGAAAGACCTCTTCGTGTCAGCATTCACAGACTGCATGGAGGGTCACTATGATTGGCTTTCGATTGCCGCGGAATTAATTTGAAAAGAGAACGTTGGTTTAGCTAATTTGGTCTTGTTTTAAATACCTACCTAATGTACTTATCGATTTTGTTAAAGCTCGGTAACGTAAGTAGGTAAGTACTTATACCTAGTTAAGATTTATAAAAAAAAAATAACTAGTTAAGTATGTTTATGGATTTTAATTATTGATTATTATTTGTTATTAACTAGGTACCAGAAGATAGGTTCATAAATATCAAAAGGCTCTGGAGGTTGTTATTTATTCTGAACTAAGAAGGTAAGTTTCAAGTTGAGTAACGAGGGAGAGTTTGTACCCTTTTTGTAAACTACAGTATTGTAGAGCCGTGGTAGCTCAGAAACATGCTACTAAGCTTCGTACTTTTAAGGCCTAAGTTTTATCCTCGTTACAACGATTTGCTGAAAAAGTCATAATATAAGTATTTGGAATCGGCATCTTCCTTCCTACATTCATTCTAGTTCTATTTCAGTTAGTCATTGTATAAAATTGCATAAGCTACTGAAACTGCAGGTCTACACTCTTGTTTTATTCTCCTTTCACGCATTCTTTCACGGTTCACACTTTATTGACATAAGTCTGTAATGGATTACTTATTCTACGGTCCATCGCACACGGCGCTTGCAGGCTCATGCAATGATTCACTCTATTTACGTTGAATCAGATGCGCTTATAGAGGTTATGCTCGTTCCAGATGTTTGGAATATGACTTTGATGGCGTGTCGGATAGCGGAAAGTTTGATAGGTACTTACTGCAAGTATTCTTACTTGGCACAAAAGGTAAGTAAACAATATTTTTGTGTTTGTGAATGTAGCATAAAATTGACTCTTGTGCTGATGGGAAGGTCCCGGATTCGAATACCGGCGGGGTACCTAATTAAGTACCTACTTATTTAAATATTTAATAAGTAAGGGTACTTATACTTAGGGTAACGTAACGTACCTATATAGGGACATTTTCGACTACCCCAACTTTGAATGAAGCTATCGCAGCGTACAACTAAGATATTAATGTAAAATTTTCTTTATTCGGTAGGATATATAATCTATTATCACTAGTATTTGTGCTAAAGCTTTAGTGTGGCCAGATTTTATTAAATTAAGATAAAAGTAAAAATGCTTGTTTTGACCCAAGGTACGTTACACGTTTGTACCTTGGGACACTGTTTCCTATAGCTTTGTACTATGGAAAATGCAAACTTCTAAATAACGCCTTATATCTCTGTTCTTATTGATTTACTGCATCTCTCTTCTGTCTAGTTTCACTCTGGCACTAATAAGAACAGAGATATAAGGCGTTATCTAGATGTTTGCATTTTCCATAGTACAAAGCCATAGGAAACAGTGTCCCAAGGTACAAATTTAATCGTGTCCCAAGGTACAAAAAAGCAATATTTAACCAAAATTTAAATATCTTTATTTTTAATTCAGGAATCTTTCAGATAATTGCCATGTCATAAAATTAAATAACTGAAAAGTTATACGTGACATCCATGTCTTTATTTTGAGCATGCCTCTATGAGATAAAGCAACACAAAAAACTATTTTGACTCCAAAAAACTTCATATTGTCTTCACCACACACTCGATGCTGGTATGATCACGAGACTCACTAGTTTTGCCAAGCGAGTAAAATACTATGCCTAGGGTAGAATTTTAATGTGTTTATTTAGCCGGTTTTTAAAATACAATCAATGTCCCGAGGTACAGCGTCCCAAGGTACGTTACGTTACCCTATCTAATATTTATATTTGCTACTATTTGCCAGACTGTGGGTAAATTTCAGTGGTTTTACAGTAAGGTATACATACTAGTGATGTAACGAATATTCGCATTCGCATTCGCGAATATTCGCACTTTTTTGGATATTCGCATTCGCATTCGCATTCGCAAAATTTTGTGCGAATATTTTGCGAATGTCAGTATTAGTTAGAAAAAAAACTATTTGAAAATAATGGTACATTAACAAAATCAAAATCCATTCGTTTATAACCTTTTTTTACAAGTAACCTTCTTAATCACATTATCAGTCTTTACTTTATCATTTGGTATTATATTTATAATGATAAATCTGTCGGATGAGATTCGTATCCGCTCGGCAAATCTCGGAACAAAATTGAGACTGCGTTCCGATACGCACTGAAATCTATTAAATCACCCATAGGTAATCGTGTTCAGTGTCACTGTCATTTCGTGAGAACCTTTACACACTCACAAACCGTACCGCTCACAGTCGCAATATGTTGTAACAGTTACGGGACTAAATAAAGTGTCATCTTCATCATCATCACGACCCATCATGTCCCCACTGCTGGGGCACGGGTCTCCTTCCAACGAAGGAAGGTGTTTAGGCCTAGTCCACCACGCTGGCCTATTGTGGAATGGTGGACCCCAACACAAGCAAGCTTGCGCTGAGAGTGTTTTCGGGTAAGTGGGCAACCCGACTGTCAGATGTTTTCAAGCTGCCCGAAGGTCTCTGACAAGGCTTAACGACTGCTGCTGCCGAAACATCAGCTGGGACCCACGGCTTAACGAGCCGTCGTAAGCAAGGAAGCTTCCAGAAAAAAAACACTTGAAATCGGTCACATATCCAATCACTGACCGTGCCAGTTGTTGCTTAACCTCAGTGATCAGTTACGATCACTGAAGCTAGCTCGACTACAGACGCTTCAAAAAGTATAACTACTTAGTTACTTTAAAAAACTGCGTCTAGTATTGGCTAGTCTGATTCGGAATGTGCCTAGTACAGCAAACCATACAAATGGCGCCAAATTTGAACACAAACTGAATATTCGCATTCGCATTCGCATTCGCGAATATCGATATCAGATATTCGCATTCGCATTCGCATTCGCGAATGTACAAAAACACACATTCGTTACATCACTAATACATACTAAGTAACAAAAACGTTAGGTTTATAAATAAATCTAAAAAAATTACTTCATTGAAAAATACATTTCCTTCACAGTTAAAAAGTTCCAAAATCGTCTAATAGATGGCCACCGGCCTGTCGTTTTTTATGAACTACATTCTTCTGAGGGAAAGGAAGATAAGTTTCAATAATCACTTTATAGATTTTGAACGCATTTGAAATTTTTGAACGACCCTTAAAAGCATTTCAAAACATTCATTACGATTACGTCTAAGCATTACGTATTGTAAAAATTGGTCTATTATTTTATTAAATAATTATGTAAATAACAAAAAATAACTTGATTTAAAGTTAAAAAATCTTAATTAAAGTAACTGAAAGAATATTATGATTTACCTAAAATATTTTTTCCGTTGCGCTTCGATTACTCAGTTTACCGGCAAAGTAGTTTTCAAACGCACTTTATTGTGAGTTTGCAGCGCTGTGACGTTCGGCGTAAACAATTTTAAATTTAACCAAAAATATCCGCATTTACTACAAAAGTATCGTTACAAAAACCAAACAGTGCATTAACTCAGTTACTTCACCTGTGTCGCTAATCAAAATGCAAGAATAGAGTGCTATACGAAAACATAACCTCAAAGCGCGTCTAAACAAGCGTCTTCAAAATGTATTCGATAGCTCGGCAGACGCACCCGGCTACTGGTATCGAGCACTCTGTGAGCTGCTGCTTCTTCAACAATGATGAACCATGCCTGGTCACCGCCGGCGCCAACATCATCAAGGTCTTCCGGCTCTACCCAGAAGCTGACTCGAAGGAAGTCAATGCAGGTGATTGTCTTTTGTTTTTGTTGCTGTTTGAATGGAGATATTGAAGATTTCTGTGTATGAGAGTTGTAGAAGGTTGTTATGCCCAGCTAAACTGGCTGCAGGCAGAATGTTTTCTAACCTGCACTATAAATAAACTTACTTTTAGATCACATCAGTTATTAGTAATGAATAAATTGAACGAAAAAAACGGAAGGTTAAAATCCCAGCCAATTAAACATAAAATATGTCTATAACAAAACCTCAAGGCATGCATGTCTAGTAGAGTAGGGTTTCGTTCCCGTGTTCCCGGGAATTCCCGGGAAATTTGTCCTTCCCGAAACCGGGTAAAAATAGCATTCTCGAGAATTCCCGGGTTTGATTTTTAATCCATTCTATGCTATATTTTCATCTCTATTTATCTGTTTCTCCTACCTTAAACCAAAAAAAAATTTCGGCTGGCTTGTCGTCTTCGATCAGAAAGTCGTTTTTAACCGACTTCTAAAAAAGGAGGAGGTTCTCAATTCATCGGGATCTTTTTTTTATATCTTTTATGTATGTTCACCGATTACTCCGCCGTTTATGGACCGATTTTGAAAATTCTTTTTTTGATGTATTGAGTGCGGTGGTAGCTCAGTCGGGTAAGCGCCCGCTTCTCACGCAAGAGATGCGGGTTCGATCCCGGCGCTGACATGTACCAATGAGTTCTTTTAACTTAAGTACAATGTATGCCATCGCTCTTACGGTGAAGGAAAACATCGTGAGGAAACCTGCATATCTAGATTTAGCACATCTAGATATGTGAACCCACCAACCCGCAGTGGACCAGCGTGGTGGGAAATGGTCCAAGCTTAGGAAGGCAGTTTAGACCTTGGGGATATGCACAAATGAAGTTGGTGCCATATTTCTTCAGATTCCTTTGTCACCGCACCAATATAAAAAAGAACAGTTCCTGCTATTATTAATTATTTCTTACTTTTTAGTAATTTTTGAAGTCAGTTTTTTATTTTTTTGTTGTAAATTATTGGAAAATCATAGTGTTACTGATTTCGCGCAGCTGCATTGCAAAGATAAATGACTCATTTACATCACCTGGTTTCACCTCTTCCTGATTCCATATTTTCATCTTTATTTATCCGTTGGTCCTACCGCCTACCATTTCGCCCTTGGTACTAAACTAATGCATAGAAAAAACCAAAATAAGAAGTAGGTTGAGCGATAAATCATTGAATGAATTAATTTTTCTAAAACATTACCTCAAGTGTAATTAATTTTCTATTTATCATAATATTATTTTTAAATCGTTAATTATAATACCTTTGTTATTGTTTAACTTACAATTAAGAAAAACAAATGATTTGGCATGTAAAACAAATCATTATAATTTTGGTTGTTAATTTATCTGACTGTTGCTTTTTTCTACCTAGACGAGTGATAAAAGTATATTTGATTTAATTGTAAGTGTTTTAATAGACTTTTAATAGCCGAAAATAGCAAAACCAACGATTTAAAATAAATTCCCGTTGCCCGGGAAATCACGGGAAATCTTGAAAAAAATTCCCGTTTCCCGGGAACAGAAAAAGGTCGGGAAAAACGAAACCCTAGTCTAGAGTCTAGTCTAGACTATTATTATTGCTTTTGGAATTGGAATTAGAAATTTTGTACCTATGTATCTGTTACATACATAGCAACTCTTTAGTAATCTGTGCTTAAGACCCCATGTATTATGGAAATAAAGTCTCTTACTATTTCTTTTCAGCTGGCCAGCCAATCCCCCCAAAGATGAAACTGGAGTGCCTAGCGACCTACACCCTATGGGGCAGCGTGATGTCGCTCGCTGTAGTCCCGGCTCCCAGCATGGGTCGGGACCTGCTGCTCCTGTCGTTCCGTGAAGCCAAGCTGTCCGTGGTTCAGTATGATCCACAAGTCCATAACTTGGTGACGTTGAGCATGCATTACTTTGAAGAGGATGATATGAAGGTAATTTGATATTTTAGATTTGGTATCTTATACTAAACTGAAAGTACAAATGAAATAACATACTGAACATTTCTAAATTCAGCTGTTACATTATGAGCAAGATTTGAGGGAAAATGTTGAGACAGTCAGTGACTACCTGACTTCACCCTTGAAAACTGAGTCCTACACCATGTCCAGGACATTTGCGTTGCTCCTTTGAAGAAGCCTAGGTCTAGCAGATCACAATTACAGGCTTTATAATAATATATCTCATGAGTTTTGCCCCTGTAAAATCTTGCATGCCTATGCCTACTTGCTCAAACTTGACCCTTAATAAGGCAAAGGGAAAATAGTTCCCACATTATTTAGAGTACCTTGAGTTATCGAAAACCAATGTTTTTTTTGTATTGCCATGCCTTATTTAACCTACTTCCAGAACGGCTGGACCACCCACCCGCACATTCCGTACATCCGCGTGGACCCGTCTGGCCGCTGCTGTGTCATGCTGCTCTATGGAAGGAAGCTCGCTGTCATACCCTTCAGGAAGGACTGTGGAGATGAAGCAGATCCACTTGATGCTAAACCGGGACAGGATTTGAAAAAGAATGTAAGTTTTTTAGGATGACTGTTGTGTAGAGAATATAAAACAGCAATAGATTTAAATACACTCATGAGCAATGAAACGGAAAAGTTCCACTATCCATTGACCTTCCATAATATGTCACTACAACTTTTTCATTGCTTGTGAGTGTATTATTAGAACACAAACATTTAATGCCAAAGACTCAAGTACTGTCTTTTAAATAAATATCTGCCCTGGCCGAGGATTGAACCCGGGATCTTCAAATTTCTATTTGGTACACACATGATGAAATTAAGATTTAGCAACATATTATAAAGGGTAAATTTGCATTTGGGGTTAGAAACATGTTTTCTTTGTTATTTCTAATAATAAACCCCATCATTTCTCCAATCCGCAGGCGCCCCCGATCCAGCCGATCCGCACGCCAACACTAGCCTCCTACGTCATAGTACTGAAAGACCTGGATGAGAAGATAGACAATGTACTAGACATCCAGTTCCTACACGGATACTACGAGCCTACGCTGTTGTTGCTGTATGAGCCGGTTAGGACTTTTGCTGGGTAAGTAATAATGGCCAACGCAAACCAGGACGGCATGGCAAGGGATTTTTACTAGTGGACATTCAACCGTAATGGTTAAAAATGATGGCTGGCATTGAACAAGCCTTTTCTATTTTTGGTTTAGAGCTAAAGTTACCTGTATAAGTTTTGAAATTTGCAAGCAGGAGTAGCATTCATCATCATCAATTTATACTGACTGATGACTTATAAAAGGCACACAATTTTTTGACCTTCATAATCCAGCCACTTCCAGTAACTATCTAAGGTCCGGCGGACTGTCTGGATGTCCTATACTAATTTAGCCCAATAGTGGTCTCATAGTAAACAATATTCCTCTAATCTGATTCAAACTACATACAATTTGCCTACTGGGAACGCTCCTTAATTAGTGTTTGGTATTGATCAATGGGCTCCCTACTTCTATTAGATTTTTTGTCAATATCATTAATATGTTTATGAAAATCTATTCCAGTCGCACAGCCGTCCGCAACGACACCTGCTGCATGGCCGGCGTATCGCTCAACATGACCGCGCGCAGCCACCCCGTGATCTGGGCCACGGCCGGCCTGCCACACGACTGTCTGCAGGCGATACCCGTGGACAGGCCCCTGGGTGAGTCACTTGCGAGTCACGAGACTAGAGGAGACGCTGGTGAGAGTAGCTGGTTTGAATCCCGGCCGGGGTAGAAGTTTGGCGGAGTTAGAGGCCTCTGGGTGAGTCACCTGTGAGTCACCTGAGATAACGATAGTAAAGCGGTGAGGGTTGCTGGTTCAAACGCTGGTCGGGGTAGAAGTTTGTTAGGCGTATGGCTGACAAACTTAAGACACTAGGGCGTATGGCTGACAAACTTAAGACACACAAGTTATGTGTATTTGCGATTAGATTAAGTCTAAGCTTTAGTTAACCCTCCCTATACTACCTAACTAATCTACCTAGAGGTGGAAACTTGTGCAACATAAGCTACCCTGTCATTGTTATCTACAAAATAAATTAGTTAAGTTTTCCTAATATAGTAAAATAAAAATAAAACACCTGGGACGCTTTTATAGCATAAGGTGATTTAAGACACTATAGAATATGCCTAGGTCAGGATCGAAGGACCAAAAATGCAACTTAATTAGGGTACAAAATGCGGTCAAAAGCGATCTGTGCCAGACAACCTTTGGATGGAGGGAATAAGAGATTTAGATTGATTGAAGTTTGTTGGAGATAGAGCCTTTGATTGTGTCGTAAATTCGGGTGCAAAGAAACCCCGTGATCTGGGCCACGGCCGGGCTGCCGCACGACTGTCTGCAGGCGATACCCGTGGACCGGCCTTTAGGTGAGTCACCTGCGAGTCACGAGACGAGAGATGAAACGCTGGGGGTAGCTGGTTCAAACCACGGCAGGGGTAGAAGTTTGTTAGGCGTATAGCTGACTGCTCATGAACGAACAAGAAGATTTCACCTCTTGAATCTCCTGCTTGACGCACTTCATGTCCTCAATCAGGGCCGACAAGGGGGCGAGCTGATCGGTCAACTTGTACCACTACAAACAACAACACTATAGAATACAAAGACAACACAACAACACTATAGAGTACAAAGACACTATAGAATATGCCTAGGTCAGGGTTGAAGGACCACATCACGTTCACTATCCCCCGCACCATCTATCCATCTGGTGACATGTGCAAGAAAACCCGTCCCCTGGGTGAGACACCTGCGAGTCACAAGACGAGAGATGACGCTGGTGAGAGTAGCTGGTTCGAATCTCGGCTGGGGTATAAGTGTGCTCGAGATCACATGTTTCATTGTGTCGAATAGTCGGGGCGAAAGAAACCTGTAAGAGTGAAAAAACTACTGTATGTCACAAAATAATGGTGATATTATTTATATTCCATAGGAAATTCATCAGACGCTCGCATACAACGGGTTCCTTTAGAGCAGATTTTTCTATAATCCAAATACATAATTGTTCTATGTGGAATAAAATTATCGAAAAATCTGCCCTAAGGTAAGGTTTGCTGATTTTGGTAAGCAAACAATACTCATGTATATTATTTTCTGTTTCCAGGTGGTTGCCTAATATTTGCCGTGAATTCACTCATATACCTGAACCAGTCGGTGCCGCCGTACGGAGTGTCGCTCAACAGTATCGCCACACACACCACCAACTTTCCTTTACGTAAGTAGTTTACTTTATTTGATTAGTTAGGCTTTTGCTTAAATTGTTTATTACCTTTCTGAACATAATTATATTATGGTTTTAGGCTACCATGTACACGCGTATTTTTTATTTTGTGATAGGAGTGTTATGATTAATCCTAATAGGGAGCGTCGATTTAAAAAGTTTATCTTGTAGGTAATCTAGGTTTTCAGCTTTCTAGTTACTTAGCTATGTTTTTAGCGTGTGGGTGACAACCCCAATACACTAGAGCGCTTCTAGGGTTTATATTCTTTTCTCATAGACATCTGAAACGACTAAATAGTTATTGTTTATCTGTTTTAATATGTATTTACGTAGACACATTACACGCTTTTGTCTAGGTCAGGGTCGAAGGACCATATTATGTGCGTTACTCTCACGTAGTATCTACATAATTAGTGCTATCTGTGTGTAGGTATACAGGAGGGCGTGTGCATCACGTTGGACTGCGCGTGCGCGGCGCCGCTGGGCGACTCCCGCCTCGCCATCTCGCTGAAGGGCGGCCAGCTGTTTGTGCTGACGCTACTGTCGGATTCCTTGAGGAGTGTGAGGAGTTTCCATCTGGCTCGAGCGGCTGCTTCTGTACTACCTACTTGTGTGAGTATATTTAACTATATTTTTGTATAAAGGGTGCAGTTTTTATCAGTGGACTGGCCGAAGGCCACGATCCGATAACATTTTCGAGTCACGAGGGTAAGATAGGGTACAATATTGGTGGTCAAGAACTAGAGAGGGTTTCCAGTATTCGAGATTTGGGCGTACTTTTCGACGAAAAACTCGTTTTCGACGAGCACATAGAGAAAATTTGTACGAAAGCTTACCAGATGCTCGGCTTCATACTGCGTGTTAGTAAATGTTTCAATAACAAACTTACTTACATGACTCTCTACAAAACGTTAGTGAGATCTCAACTGGAGTATGCTTCCATAATATGGAACCCTTTCTATGCCGTCTACATAAACAAACTAGAAAGTATACAAAAAAAAGCCCTCAAATCGATCCATTACCGACTTACTCGGTCCAAAATGAGCTATGAAAACCTGATGTCTCTATATAATATACCTAGTTTAGCTTCTAGACGTGTAATAGCAGATGAATTAATTTTATATAATATTTGCAACAACCATTACGATTGTTCAGAACTGGTAAATGAAATTAACTACCTAGCTCCCCATACAACAACGCCACGTCGTCCTTGTAAATTATTCTATGTGTCTCGAGCACGCACTAATTCTGGTCTTCGAGCACCCATACATCGAATATGTCAATCACATAACGAGAGGTTCCTGTCGATAGACATATTTAAGAACAAAAAAACTATGTTTAAAAAGGAAATATCCAAGCATATATTGTTAAGTTAAGGATATGTTAGTTATAATATACTCATAATTATTTTTATTTTTTGGTATCACGAACTTTTTTCAATATAAATATGTGTCTTAGTGGTAAACGTTTAGGGTAATAAGCTTACTATGTATTACTTGTTTTTAATTTATGTTTTGTAAAGTTTATTACTGTTGTTTGTCCTAATAAATAAATAAATAAATAAATAAACAAATAAATAAGAAGATACATTTTCAACAATCCCGTATGTCGTGTGCAATGAACGGCACTCGGCGAGTTCATTATTAAAATTGAGCCTTTTTCTACTTTTCACCAGTTCACTGATAAAATTCCACCCTATTATTAATTTTGTCATGTTCACTGATAAAATCTTATGCTATAAGTTTATGTCATTACTCGCCCCTGTTGCCTGTGCTGACGCTCGAAATTTTCTTTCGCCATTTCTTTCCTCCTTAATGAGAGTTTCCTGTTACTTTTCCGCCTTTGAGAAATGGTGGTAGAGTAAGATTACATTATGACTATGGTTCCGATTCTGAAGGGCACACTTCCTAATTTTAAAATGAGCTAAAATCTCTAAATTTAGCTGACAGTGCTAATTTTTGCTATTCTGAAGGCAACGATTTTAACGTCCAACTAAATTTAGAAGGCTCATTTGACGTCTTTAAAATGAGTGTGGCCATGTACTTAAGGATATTACAATCGAAAATATCGATTAAGTTCGGCCTCGTGCGCTCGGATTGTCGCACGGGGCGAGCTCCTACACATACCTAGTATGAAACAGGATGGAAATCGCCCGGCGCGTGAGACGGAAGATGCTCAGTACAAACTGTATGCAGTTCTAGGATAAATTCGTGCGCCGCACGCGACCGGAAATTGCCGAAATAATACGAATGACGCCTCGGGAATCTCGGGATGCGCGGGCGGTGGCCTTGACCGGTGGCGGTGACCTACGAACGATACACTTGTCATACCCCATTAACACTCGCGCCTCGGCCCTCGCCTCGTCGCTCGCCTCGTCACTCGTGCGGGGGCGCGAATGTAAACACCCACTCGCGTGCCGAGTTCAGTCGTCTCTGAGCTAGCAACAATGGAGGACGTCGAAGTTTTAGCAGCAACAATAAAGAATTTATGTATGTTCACCGATTACTTCGCCGTTTATGGACCAATTTTGAAAATTCTTTTTTTGATGTATTGGATTCTTTCACCCCCAAGGGTGGGTAAAGGGGTAAAATGAGGGTATGAATTTCCATTTTGGGCACCTATTAACCGATTGTAGTTAATTAAATTTAGAACGAATATAGTTTTGACAACAAAAAAAATATGATGGTGACCTTGAGCTGATCTGATGATGGAAACGGAAGGTAGTCAAGGGAACTCCTCAACGGTAGGTATATAGCAACTACTTAGTGTTTACTACTGACTGACTACTGACTAGTAGGACTTATTGGTATAATTTGCATCTTAATTTTGATTGACAATTATTGCAAATAAACTATAAATAATAAAATAAAATAATGATTAAAAAAATCACTAAAACGTAAGAAATAATTTAAGGTTTAGACATGGTTTAGACCAATTCTATGTGACAGTACAAATATAACTAACCCCCATTTCCCCCCACCAGATGTGCGTGATCCAAGATGATTTCCTGTTCCTCGGCTCGCGGCTCGGCAACTCGCTGCTGCTGCGAGTGACGGAGAGAGAGAACCGCATGCTGTTCAGTGTCGACAAGCCGCTGCAGGCCACCGTGGACTTGACCACAGAGAATGCGAGCGCCAAACCACGTAAGTCAACAAATACAAACTTAGCATGTTATATATCAGACCTCCAGGAATACATAGATCAGGGATTGCAAGTTGACGCCATTTACACTGATATAAGTAAAGCCTTCGATCGGGTAAACCATAAAATCCTGCTTAACAAACTCAGCTGTATCGGAGTCCATGGCAAACTATTGAAATGGTTCAATTCATATGTCACAAATAGGAGTCAAAAAGTTGTAGTTGCTGGCTATGAGTCCTCTCCGTTTGCGGCTCCGTCCGGCGTTCCACAGGGTTCAAATCTCGTTTAGAAAAAATCAAAAAAAAACTTTTATTAAGTAATTCATAAAAATTCATGAAAATTTTGTTTTTGTTAAATGTTTAGTTTTAACTTGTATAAATTTGGTATCAAGTTATATGCCTGCTATTAGTGCATAAGTTTTGCTCGATTGTGTTGTAAATGCTGTGTTTTTCTGTAATTGGATGCCCACTGTGGCATGTATTGTAATGTTTTCTTTTTATAAATGTAAAGTGTGTGTCTGTTGAAAAACCTAATAAATAAATAAATAAACTCCACTGTCTAACTGCAAGCATATGAATTTAGACACTTGTTAACAGTGTTTAAGTTACATACACCTCTTTCTCATATTCTTCGCATATGAATTTAGACACTTGTTAAACAGTGTTTAAGTTACATACACCTCTTTCTACTGTTAGACACTGTCTAAACTACTGCTAGACACTGTCTAAATGAGTTGATCGCTCGCGGTTATGTTAGATTGGTTTCGTATTTAAGAGCCATAGCCTATAAGATAGTCGCTCCAAGACGACTTCCTGTTCCTCGGCTCGCGGCTCGGCAACTCGCTGCTGCTGCGAGTGACGGAGAGAGAGAACCGCATGCTGTTCAGTGTCGACAAGCCGCTGCAGGCCACCGTGGACTTGACCACAGAGAATGCGAGCGCCAAGCCACCGAGCGAGACTGTCGACACTGCAAGCATATGAATTTAGACACGCGTTAAACAGTGTTTAAGTTACATACACCTCTTTCTCATATGCTTCGCATATGAATTTAGACACTTGTTAAACAGTGTTTAAGTTACATACACCTCTTTCTACTGTTAGACACTGTCTAAACTACTGCTAGACACTGTCTAAATGAGTTGATCGCTCGCGGTTATGTTAGATTGGTTTCGTATTTAAAAGCCATAGCCTATAAGATAGTCGCTCCAAGACGACTTCCTGTTCCTCGGCTCGCGGCTCGGCAACTCGCTGCTGCTGCGAGTGACGGAGAGAGAGAACCGCATGCTGTTCAGTGTCGACAAGCCGCTGCAGGCCACCGTGGACTTGACCACAGAGAATGCGAGCGCCAAACCACGTAAGTCCACAAATACAAACTTAGCATGTTATATATCAGACCTCCAGGAATACATAGATCAGGGATTGCAAGTTGACTCCATTTACACTGATATAAGTAAAGCCTTTGATCGGCTAAACCATAAAATCCTGCTTAACAAACTCAGCTGTAACGGAGTCCATGGCAAACTATTGAAATGGTTCAATTCATATCTCACAAATAGGAGTCAAAAAGTTGGAGTTGCTGGCTATGAGTCCTCTCCGTTTGCGGCTCCGTCCGGCGTTCCACAGGGTTCAAATCTCGTTTAGAAAAAATAAAAAAAAAACTTTTATTAAGTAATTCATAAAAATTCATGTAAATTTAGTTTTTGTTAAATGTTTAGTTTTAACTTGTATAAATTTGGTATTAAGTTATATGCCTGCTATTAGTGCAAAGTTTTGCTCGATTGTGTTGTAAATGGTGTGTTTTTCTGTAATTGGATGCCCACTGTGGCATGTATTGTAATGTTTTCTTTTTATAAATGTAAAGTGTGTGTCTGTTGAAAAACCTAATAAATAAATAAATAAATAAACTCCACTGTCTAACTGCAAGCATATGAATTTAGACACTTGTTAAACAGTGTTTAAGTTACATACACCTCTTTCTACTGTTAGACACTGTCTAAACTACTGCTAGACACTGTCTAAATGAGTTGATCGCTCGCGGTTATGTTAGATTGGTTTCGTATTTAAGAGCCATAGCCTATAAGATAGTCGCTCCAAGACGACTTCCTGTTCCTCGGCTCGCGGCTCGGCAACTCGCTGCTGCTGCGAGTGACGGAGAGAGAGAACCGCATGCTGTTCAGTGTCGACAAGCCGCTGCAGGCCACCGTGGACTTGACCACAGAGAATGCGAGCGCCAAACCACCGAGCAAGACTGTCTAACTAGCCGGCAGTACAGGGGCAGGAGCAGACACTGTCTTAATTAGTATATCACAGAGAATGGTGACTTTAAACCACGTTTAACCATCACACACACCACATCTAACATACCCACGAAAAAACTGCATTTTAGAACTCTAAACTTTCTAAACTGTCGAAACTTTTGTTACAAAAGTACTATACTATACAAAAGTACTATAGGTACTGTCTAAATTCGTGTTTTCGCTTAGGTTCAGTTAGTTTGGTTTCGTATTTAAAAGCCGTAGCCTATAAGTATTACTATCCGGCTACATTCTTATTTATCATTAGCTTAACCTAGTCTTGTATGGTATCTGTAATTCTGTACTATAAACAGTATAAATAAATGTGTATCTCATAAGTTTTGTAACACAAACTAGCCACTAACGACCAAACCCCTCTCTCCAACAGATCAGGATTCGCAAGAAAATCCAGCAGAAAAAGACCAAGAGACAGAAAAGGACAAAGATAAAGACACAAGTGACCCGGCGGCCAAGAAACGACGAATGGACACGCTAAGTGATTGTATAGCGAGTAATGTGATAGACATCAGTGATCAAGATGAGTTGGAAGTGTATGGGAGTGATATTAGGACTTCTACGCAGCTGACTAGCTATGTTTTTGAGGTAATTCGTTCAGAATTTCATTCATATCATTCAATTTGTATTTGATAAACGCAAAGCAGTTTAAAGCTCGCAGGAAAAACTGTACATACCACGCATTTTACGTATTCCTTGAGTGAAATCTATTATTCAATTAGAAAATTTACAGCGTATATGTATACGTTTGACCCTTCTTAATAGCGACACTTATGACAGTAATGTCGCTATTGTATACAGATAGGGATAACCTACCATACCACCACCAACACATTAGCAATTAACAACCCATAAGCAGTGTCGCTCGCCTGTCAAACATCTGTCAGATCCATACAAGTTACGTCAGATTGGACAGGTGAGTTACACATACACGCTGCTTAAGGATTTTTGACAAGCATACGACGCTGCTTCATGATTGTTTATTATTAATATTCGGTGGTGGTAACCCCAAAGGTTTCTATGCAGTCTTGTCGTGTTTTCTATAAACTCTATTCATCTCACATCTCCACTAATATACTTCCAGGTATGCGACTCCCTCCTAAACATCTGCCCAATAGGTGACATCTCCATGGGCGAGCCCCAACTCCTATCCACCCCTGCCACAGACACCGACGCGCCTCTAGTGGAGCTGGTGGCGTGCTCCGGCCGCGGCAAGAACGGAGCCCTCACTGTGCTGCAGAGGACTGTGCACACGCACCGAGTCACGCAGTTCACGCTGCCAGGTAAGTTACGAACAAACCACCTCCCAACTAGCTTTAAGGCGCTATTATATGCAGAACTAGCGCCGCCAGTGGATAAAACATCATAACTTCCTTTTGAAAGCATTTTTCCGACGCCGACGGTATTTTATTTATTTATTTATTTATTATAATAACAATAACGCTTAACAGCTACTGCCAACACGCGATTATTGCTAGGTAGTACAAAAATTATATACAAAATAGAATTTAACATTCACAACAAATACAATTAAAATTACACAAAATCAAACATAAAATACAACAAACATTTAAAAACAAAGAGAATTAAAATTTAAATAAATTGAGATCATTTTAAACAATAAATAACACATAATAATATCTAGGAACTAAGTACAACTTTACATAGCCTAATCAGAGAAGGTAATGTAGTGTGATGTATGTCGGCATCCTGACATCGCTCTAAAAAGTTATTAATATGACGAATAGCCCTAACAGTGGGAGCATTCTGTCCACGTACTGTGGTGACCTCAACTACTGGTGCGAGGGCGGGCGGGCGCGCGAATGCGGCGCGGCGCGGGCGGCCCCCGCGCGCCGGCGCCCACAGCCCCACGCCGCTCAGCGCCGCCGGGTTGTCCACGCCGCCCCGCAGCAGGCGCAGGTAGTGCACCACGGTGTGCACCGCTCGACGCACTTCCAGTGTCTCCATACCTACCATGCCTATTACAAATAGAGACGGATATAGAAATGGATAGTATCCGTAAACCCTCCTAAATATATACCTAGCAAACTTACGCTGTAAACGCTCCATCATAACAATATACTTAGCCTCGTAGGGACCCCATGTAATTGCGTCAAATTCTAGTTTGCTACGGACAAAAGAAGTGTATAAGACCATGGCAACTCTAGTGTCGCTAAAATGAGATGCAGTGCGCATGACGTAACCTAGAACCTTGTTAGCACTCTTACAACATGCCAGAATATGGTTTCTAAATGTAAGTTGCGGATCAAACAACACACCTAAGTCGCGTATCTCTACCACTCTCTGGATAGGGCAACCAAGCAACGTATAACAGTGCTCAACATGGCTTTGCAGTCTGCCAAAAGTCATGAGCCTACACTTGTCCACATTGAAATGCATTTCGTTTAGTTCGCTCCAATGGCCAATAGCGTCGATGTCTTGCTGTAGTATATATAGTATATAAGAACGGAGCCCTGACTGTGTTGCAGAGGACTGTTCACACGCACCGAGTCACGCAGTTCACGCTGCCAGGTAAGTTACGAACAAACCACCACCTCCCAACTAGATTAAGCTCCAATTTCGTCATAGTCGGTTATCTACAGATGTGTCAGAAGACAACCAATAATCCCTGGTTATGCTCTAACTGACTATTGCGAAATTGGAGCGTAAGGCGCTATTATAGACGCAGACCTAGCGCCGCCAGTGGATAAAAAATCATAACTTCCTTATGAAAGCGTTTTTCCGACGCCGACGGTATATTAGTATATAGAGCTACAGTATATGAGTATATAGAGCTACAGTATATAATAACGGAGCTTTAGCTCCAATTTCGCTATAGTGGGTTAGAGCATAACCGGGGATTATTGGTTGACTTTTGACACATCAGCGCCGCCAGTGGATAAAACATCATAACTTCCATTTGAAAGTGTTCTTCCAAAAACTGAAAAGGCCATCCTACCACCTAATTGCTGGTGCCTGGCATGCCTATATAAATATGTATATATATTATTATGTAGTCCCCGAAGGGGTAGCCAGAGGAGACTCGCAAGTAAGTCCGCTTTTCGCTGTACATTTGTACTCACGTTATAAGTCGCGTAAGCGCAGGGCCAACAGCTCAAGAAAATGGCACACTTGCGCTATCCCCAAAATCTCATATCGCGAGGACGCGGGTGTATTTTTTTAAGTAAGATGTTCAGACGATCTTTCTTTTTGATATCATTGCCTCGATAATATTATTACAGATAGATTATACACTTTGCCTACCCATCCAGTAACACAATTCTCTCCCCACAGGTTGCATAGACATGTGGTCGGTCTTCGGCGACGGTTCTTCCGAGGGAAGGCGGGAACAGAGCGACTCGGAGGCGAGCCACGCGTATCTTATACTGACGCAGACTAATAGTAGTATGGTGAGTTTGTGTTTTGAATTCTTAATAAGTATAATTTGTCACTGAAATTTTAAGTCAAGATTGCTAAGAGTGGCGGCGCTTCGGCCCTTTACTCCGAAAACACACATGTTTACAGATTACGCTGGAGCCGAGTGACTATTTGGATACTACTCGAATAGTATAAACTTAATGATTCAAACCATCACGGACAGCAGCAATCAGCGTAATTAGATGGCTTTACATTGATTGTTGTGAGGAAAACGTTATCTTTCTCTTGAGTGTTTTTATGCTATTTATAAAGAAAGGAAAATACCTTATCATACCTGTCGCTCTCACTTATGCTTACATTCCAACATGCCTTAGTGATCGTTTTTCAGTAATCCTTTCGATCGATATACCCAAAATCTAACCACAAATTATCATTTCTTTTAGATCCTCCAAACGGGCGAAGAGATCAACGAGGTGGACAACTCCGGGTTCATGACCAGCGCCCCCACTATTTTTGCGGGGAATTTAGGAAACAACAAGTACATGGTGCAAGTGACAACTACCGCCATTAGACTGATTAAAAGTTAGTATTGCCTACCCGTTAAGGGATTGCCTGCCTTCTAAGGCTATGTAAACTCTGCCTACTTCAGAATAAACTATTAAATTTAAAAACATCGGCTAGTTGTCTTGTGTGTGCATCAACGTAATATAACTTTGCCTATCACGTACCAGTAAAACAATATTTGACTCACTTTGTAATCGTGTCCAGCATTAATGTATCTTTACATATAAGCTGACACTACATTTAAGTCTTTTAAAGCTGCGTACAGACCGGCTCAACGAACGCCCAACGATGGATATTTATCATACTTAATACAGGGCAGATTGCAGCAACGAAGATCAACGAAACCTCTTAGTTGGCGTTCGTTTGGCCGGTCTATACGCAGCTTAACACTCTGTCCTCGGCTTTCCTAATCCAGCCACCACCAACTACTTGTCTAATGTCATCGGTTCCTAGCATATCATTATAATCACTAACATTTTTATCATTTCCTTTCCTTTCTACTTGTTTTCCTGTACCTCCTGTAGTTTAGCAGGTAGAAAATGCTTTTAGCCTTAAGTCCACCCTTTTGTACACTTTATGTCATATTTATGCAATAAAGTTTTAAATAAAATAATTTCCTTCCCCAGACGGCGCCCAAATCCAGAGCATCCAGCTCGAGTGGACGGCGGCTTCCGCCTACACCGCCGACCCGTACCTCTGCGTGGTGTCGACGTGCGCGCGCGCCGCCGTGCTGGCGCTGCGGGAGACTCACGGCAGGGGCGGCGCTGTGAGTGTCTATTCTATTCTATTCTCTGTGGGGGTGTAAGTACCTGCACCTGGCTCTCTCGAGTGGAACCTTTGTGCATATCCCGAAGGTCTAAACTGCCTTCCTAAGCTTGGACCATTTCCCACCACGCTGGTCCACTGCGGGTTGGTGGGTTCACATATCTAGATGTACTTAATCTAGATATGCAGGTTTCCACGCGATGTTTTTCTTCACCGTAAGATCGGGAACGGTGGTCATTTTATAAGGAGGCCTTTGCCCAGCAGTGGGACACGATACAGGCTACATAAAAAAAAAAAAAAAAAAAAGAGCGATGGTATACATTGTACTTAAGTTAAAAGAACTCATTGGTACATGTCAGCGCCGGGATTCGAACCCGCATCTCTTTGCGTGAGAAGCGGGCGCTTACCCGAATGAGCTACCACCGCTCTTGAGTGAGTGTCTATACATAGGGTGCTCTGCACTATACAGGGTGTTGCTAAAAGGGTATACTAAGCCGCAACCTAATTAACCTTCGCGAATTTTGAAATTCTGACTTCATTTTCGGGCTTAGATATACCATGCTGTTTCTTTTTGTGTGCAATAAAGAGTATTTTATCTTTATCTTTATTTCTGTTCATGCTGCACATGTAGGTTTCGGCTTAGTATAGCCTTTTTGCAACACCCTGTATACAGTAGTATGCACAAGCTGCTCTGCACTATATGTTGTACATATTAGAAGCTAGGTTTCTGTGTGGTGTCGTGTTGGCGCTGAGAGAGACTGGGGCAGCGCTGTAAGTGATTCGGCTCGTAAAACCAGGTTTATCGGGTATTTAGGCTACGATCCCAGTAGGCAAAAGTCCGTTACTAGCCTTTCGTACTCATGTATATTGTAAAGCAGTGTTTTTCAACCTGTGGGTCGCGACCCCCTGGGGGGTCGCCAGAGGTCGAAAAAACTGGGTACTTTAGTTGGAGACCATTAATAATAATACTGTAACATACACATACATACATGGTAACAAAACCGAAGGGTCAAGGGGGTCGCGGATTATTTTTTTTATACCAGGGGGTCGCAACAGAACAACTCAAAAAAGAAAAGAGTTCGGGTGAAGATGGGATAACTAATGATATTATCAAAGCAATGGTAGAACCACTTACTCCTCACCTGACCAAATTATTTAATAGCATAATAATCCAGGAAAAAATACCCAATGATTGGAAAGAATCGATTATCACCTTGATATACAAAAAAGGAGACCCGTTGTTGATCGACAACTACAGACCTATATGTCTTCTACCAACAATCTATAAACTATTTTCAAAAGTACTGCTTAACAGAATGTCCGCACAGCTAGAAGCACAACAGCCAAGAGAACAAGCTGGGTTTCGAAAAGGATTCTCAACTACTGACCATATATTCACAGTCACCCAAGTTATGGAGAAATTTGTAGAGCACAACAAGATACTATACCTGGCGTTTGTGGACTACACGAAGGCATTTGACTCGATTTCACATGAATGCGTCTGGAACTGTCTAAGAGAACAAGGTATACACACAAAGTATATTAACATTCTACAGACCATATACAAAGAAACGCAAGCAAAAGTCAAATTAGAGAGAGTAGGCACAACATTCCCTATAAATAGAGGTGTAAAACAAGGAGACCCAATTTCTCCTAAATTATTTACGGCTCTCCTTGAAACTATATTCAGGAATATGAACATTGAGGACCAAAGCTTCGGAATCAACATTAACGGCGAGAGACTTACACACTTGAGATTTGCAGATGACATCGTCATTTTAGCGGAAAACCACGAGGATATACAGGCAATGCTAACCAAGCTTGATACCGAAAGTCAGAAAGTAGGCCTCTACATGAACCCGACAAAAACCAAAGTAATGACAAATGGAATAACGAAGCCCATCTAATAATAATAATAATAATGTCCTCCTAGCCGAATTTCGACTACGGCGGCCAATCTCAATTGAGATCAGCCATCTACGCAGGAGTAGATTATAGTGCCCAAGTGTGTGCGCAGTACACAGGAGCACTCTCTGTTCCATCACTCTCATAGCCCAATGGGACGGATTGACCGACACGACTGGAGAGAGCTAGGCGCAGGACCGACTGCTTTACATGCCCATCCGACAGCATGGATCGTTTCACTGTTTCGGACATCAGGTGATCAGCCTTCTATGTCCTAACCAAACTTAGAACCACAATTTAGAAACACAAATTGATGGTCCCACCCGGGAATCGAACCCGGGACCTCTGGGTCATGAAGCGAAGCTTCTACCACTAGACCACAGAGGCAGTTAAAGACGAAGCCCATCTACATAGATAGCGGCATCATAGATTATGTACCAGATTATATATACTTAGGTCAGACTATATCATTTCAAAATCCCATGAACAAAGAAATTGACAGAAGAATAGCATCAGCGTGGAAGAGATATTGGTCAAACAAAGATGTCTTCAAAAGCAACCTGCCAATAAATCTTAAGAAAAAAATAATGGATAACACCATCCTACCCGCATTATTATACGGATGTCAGACATGGTCACTTACAAAAAACATAGTACGTAAAATTATTACATTCCAAAGGGCTACAGAGAGATCCATGCTCGGGCTAAAACTTCAAGACAGAGTCAAAAATGCAGAAATACGACGCATCACCAAAATAACAGATGCAGTAGGTATGCTCTGCAGACTGAAATGGAAATGGGCCGGACACGTAGCAAGGACCACTGATGGACGATGGAGCGAGCGCATTCTCCACTGGTACCCGAGAGACACGACCAGACCACCTGGGCGCCCGAAGAGACGCTGGTGCGACGATATCGTGGAGATAGCCGGCAATACCTGGACAAGACGAGCTAAGGACCGACGAGATTGGCAAACTATGGAGGAGGCCTATACCCAACTATGGGTGACCAAATAAAACATTATGTTTATTTAATTAATGCATGCACTACACCTTTAATATAAATTATCTTTCTATAATCTTTCTATAATATCTTTATTAAGTAAGTTAGATCTTAATTATTTAATCTTAATGATATTATCTGAATAAATGAATACTTATATAATTAATAAATAAAAAAATGAAATAATTAATAATAATAGTTGTAAGTTGTAAATTAAGAATTTTGTTATATATATGATGCATATATGAAAATAACTTAATTATTTGGAAATAAATGGCTTTTGTATTTGTATTTGTATTTGTATACCAGGGGGTCGCATCATGAAAAAGGTTGAAAAACACTGCTGTACAGTAAGGGCAAAACTAGCAAATAACAGTTTGCCTACTGGGTTGGCAGCCTTGGAATGGTGTTCGTTACATAAAGGGTAGTTCTTTCATTGTACACATAGAATAGGTAGCGTATGTTTTTTTGGCAAATCGTCAATATCCTCTATCCTCATTGCTCAGCCTTTACCTTGCCTCCATCCCATAAATATTTTCTTTCAAATTCTAATTGTACAATTTCTCATCCACAGTCGGCCCGCCTAGTGCCCACCAGGCAGGCGGTCCCTCACATGCCGGCGATAGTGAAGGCACAACCCTACAGAGACCTCAGCGGCCTGTTCACCACCAGCGATGTCGACTCTGTACAGGTATGTAGTTCTGGGGTCCTAGTACAGTGTGGTACAGAGATTTCTGACCGCCGCATGTCATGAGAAGTCATAAAACGATTCTTGGTAAGCTCTACCAGTTTTTTTTTTTGTAAAAATGTCATTAAAAATTATATTAGAGGGTCAAATATTTACTGTACTAAATTACAGGGCCTGATGGTTTTAATAAATTATGAATAGGTTTTCTCACATACCTACAATCATTTTCAATTTTTGCTAATCTCTTTAGTGTAGTAAACTATGCATAAAGACTTTTTAAATACTCTGTGCTTGTCTCACAATTACACATTTTCTCCCCACAGGTTAAAGGCGAATTCACCGGCAAGAACAAGGGCAAGAAGAAAGTGAAGGCGGAGGGATTCAAACCCGACACCGTGTATGAGTTGAACGATGAAGATGAACTACTGTACGGAGGCGACCAGACGCCCGCTTCTATGGCCACCGTGAGTATTTATGGAGATAGGCCTTGTAGTGAGTGGAGGCCTCAGTGTATCTGGAGAGGGGATTCAGAGTGACTGGATATAGGGCTCAGAGTAATTGGAGATAGGTATCGAAGTAGGTGGAGATAGGCCCCAAAGTAGATGGAGACAAACCTCAAAGCAACTGGATGTAGGCCTCAGAGTAATAGGAGATAGGCCTCAAAGTAATTGGAGATAGGCCTCGGTGTGAATGGAGATTGGGCTCGAGAGTATTTGGAATAGACAAACCCCAGAGCGACTCGATGTAGGCCTCAGAGTAACTGGAGATAGGCCTCAGTACCTACATATTGATCTCTGAATCAAGTTAGTTGGAAAGTACATAGTGGGAAGGTGGAAGGATTCAAACCCGACACCGTGTATGAGTTGAACGATGAAGATGAGCTACTGTATGGGGGCGACCAGACGCCCGCTTCTATGGCCACCGTGAGTATTTGGAGATAGGCCTTAGTGTTAGTGGAGATATGCTTGAGTGTGACTGGATATAGGGCTCAGAGTAATTGGAGATAGATCTCAAAGTAGGTGAAGAAAGGCCTCAAAGTAATTGGAGATAGGCATCGATGTGACTGTTGCTAAGCAACAGAGTATGTGGAGATAGGTATCGGTGTGATGGAGATAGGCCTCGGCGTGACTGGATATAGGCCTCAGATTGGATGTTGATAGGCCTTGAAGTATGTGGATAGAAGTCCTCAGAGTATTTGTATACATATAAGCCTTTGAGTGACTAGAGATAAGCCTCAGTATGACTGGATATTATTTATATGTAAATACATATAGATATATTTTTCCCCACAGATAATGTTGCAAGAGCAATCTAAGAATCCAGGCGTGCCGCGACGTGTTTCAAGATGGTGGCGCAAGTACTTACAAGGTATTCCATTAAATTGTGACATTTTTACTACTTCGACACATAAATAAATGGTTAGAAAATGCCAACGGTTACATAAGTGGTTGTAGGAAGCACTATTATCAAGCCTACTAACAAATAGGGCGAGATAGCATGAATCCATGTTATTTATACCTACGGCAAAAACCAAAAATATTTTAATCAACTGATTCATAATTGGAGACATTCTTGTTAAGACCACCTATTCATGATTGAATAACTAAACGGTCGTACTTTATTTATTAACGCATTTCATTAATGTTTTTATCGGTCACTAATAAGTTATCTATCTTTTATTTCAGATGTAAAACCCACCTACTGGCTGTTCGTAGTACGAGACAACGGCAACTTAGAGATCTACTCTCTACCAGAAATGAGACTGAGCTTCTTAGTACAGGGTGTGTGCGAGGGACACAGGGTGAGTCTTAACTTAAACTTCATATACAGGGTGCACATTTGTCAGATGAAAAATAAGAAAAATAAGTGAAATCTGTAGTAAAATGTATGGAATAGCGGTTTTTGTTTCGACTCTTTATGAAAGTTGGTCATTAGTCGGTAGGGTAACGTAACGTACCTAGGGACATTTTCGACTACCCCAACTTTGAATGAAGCTATCGCAGCGTACAACTAAGATATTAATGTGAAATTTTTTATCTTTATTCTGTAGGATATAAATAATCTATTATCACTAGTATTGTGCTAAAGCTTTAGTGTGGCCAGATTTTATTAAATTAAGATAAAAGTAAAAATGCTTGTTTTGACCCAAGGTACGTTACACGTTTGTACCTTGGGACACTGTTTCCTATAGCTTCGTACTATGGAAAATTCAAACTTCTAAATTCAAATCTCTGTTCTTATTGATTTACTGCATCTCTCTTCTGTCTAGTTTCACTCTGGCACTAATAAGAACAGAGATATAAGGCGTTATTTAGATGTTTGCATTTTCCATAGTACAAAGCCATAGGAAACAGTGTCCCAAGGTACAAATTTAATCGTGTCCCAAGGTACAAAAAAGCAATATTTAACCAAAATTTAAATAACTTTATTTTTAATTTAGGAATCTTTCAGATAATTGCCATGTCATAAAATTAAATAACTGAAAAGTTATACGTGACATCCATGTCTTTATTTTGAGCATGCCTCAATGAGATAAAGCAACACAAAAAACTATACAAAAGCTACTTTTGACTCCAAAAAACTTCATAGTGTCTTAACCACACACTCGATGCTGGTATGATCACGAGACTCACTAGTTTTGCCAAGCGAGTAAAATACTATGCCTAAGGTAGAATTTTAATGTGTTTATTTAGCCGGTTTTTAAAATACAATCAATGTCCCGAGGTACAAGCGTCCCAAGGTACGTTACGTTACCCTATGTCAAGGTTTCCAGAAGGTCACTGATAACAGTGCACCCTGTAGACTCATATTTCTACATTTACTATATCAGCCATTGCCATCCTTCAGGCACATTCAAAACCTTCTTCTTTCATTTAATTCATGATTTCACTATATCATATCCAAAACATCAACAGATCCTAGCCGACAGCCTCGAATCGGTCTCCGTGACGCCCGACCAATCAGAGGAGCCGCTGAACACGTCGACCAATCAGAGCTCGGGGGCGGAGAATCTGCAGGAGCTCCTAGTGGTCGCGCTGGGCAACAAGGGCGCAAGGCCGCTGCTGTTGCTGCGGACTCAAAATCAGCTGCTTATTTATCAGGTATATTTTAGTTTTTCAAAAAAAAAAAAACTCGCACTCACACCTTGTACTAATGTACTCCCTTGCGTGGTAGGCAGAGGTGCATTGCTGCACCCACTTTTCGCCAGTGTTATGTTAGTCCCAATGCAAGGGGGCGGGCCTATTGCCATTTTACGGGCACATCCAAGACCCGAGAACAAATATCTGTGTTTAAACAAATATCTGCCCCAGCCGGGAATCGAACCCGGGACCATCGGCTCAGTAGTCAGGGTCACTAACCACTACGCCATTCGGTCGTCGTCGTCGATAAGTTTTTCCTGCTTTCATATACTTATCTTTTTTTGCACCTTTTAACCTTTTTACTTGTACCTCCTGTAGGTTGGCTGGTAGAAAATGCTTTTAGCACTAAGTCCACCTTTTGTACACTTATATCTCATATTTGTGCAATAAAGTATTAAATAGTAATAATAATAATTACTTTCTTATTCCCAATCTCCGCGGGTGCGTATTGCGACGTATAAAAACGAAATGTATAATTTGACATTAATAACGTTCACAACATAATAATATAATGAACCTTACGTATAACAACAATATCTATATTTTCATAAGGTATGAGATTCAATTGGTATAACGTACATTTCATATAATATCAAAATAACTAACACTCACGAGGACTAGGTATAGTATATAATGTGATCCCTCACCAGTTTCTAAAGTCACTTAGGTCACCCTCCTTTGGGAGTTTGATGATTGCCCCCTTCTTCCACTCCTCGGGTATCTTCTCTGTCTCCCAAATCTTTTCGAGGACTGGTTTCAGAATGCCTACTGTTGCAAGCGGATCGGCTTTGAGCGTTTCCGCTGAAATATTATCGAGCCCTGGTGCCTAATTGTGACTCTTGAGGTTCTTGACCGCAGCTAATATTTCAGCTATGGAAGGTGGACTAGCGTCGAAATCTATATTGGAGGGTGCCCCGGGCAATTCAGCTCGGCTTCTACCCCATCGTGTTGGTCGACTCTGATTACTCTGAAAGTACTCCTTCCTAGAGTTCCTAGAGTAGTAGCTTGGTAGAGTGTACGGGTATCTCCCTTGTATGATGTATCTTCGGCTTTTCTGGCCAAGTCATCTCCCCACTTTCTTTTAAGTAGTAATAGTAAGTATGGATTTGACAGCTGTCATAGGGTTCATGCTACATTTTACAAAGTATAACTATTACCGCAAAAACTTTGAACTTTACTTTAATAACCGTTTAAAACTGAATTTGACAGTGCTAAACATCTGTTAAATAGTGTCTAAGTTTATGTGGTAAGGCCCTACATGTCTATCTATAAACCTAACCTCTCCCCTATTTACCCGCAGGCCTACAAATACCCGCGCGGAAACCTCAAGCTCCGTTTCTGTCGGCTACAAATACCCTTCGCTCACGGGTACGCGGGTTTGGAGCCCGACAAGGACCCCAATTACGAACACTGGCTGCTGAAGGACAATGTCAGGCAGTTGAGGTACTTTGGTAAGTGTTTCAATAGCCACTTTTATATTATTTTCTATGCGTGGGTCTCTGGAAAGGAACCTTGGTCCCGGTAAGGTCTAAACTGCCTTCCTAAGCTTCGATCATTTCCCACGACGCTCGTCCACTGCGGGTTAATGTTTTCCTTACTGAAGATGTAAACATACAATCTATGATGGAATAGAATCGATGTCCGTGAACATAGATACAATCTATAAATAATTCTGTCGGCTGCAAATACCCTTCGCGCACGGGTACGCGGGTTTGGAGCCCGACAAGGACCCTAATTACGAACACTGGCTGCTGAAGGACAATGTCAGACAGTTCAGGTACTTTGGTATGTGATATGGAATACAGATCTTAGGGCGACTTTTACCAAACGCTTAACGTATTTAATATTGTATTTAAATCAAAATTTTAATATATTTTGTTTTAACTGACAGACGTTACACGAGGGGCTAAATACGTTTAGCGTTGGTGAAATTCCACCTTAGTGTATTTTGTATTTGATTAGAAAATAAATTAATTTAGTGAGCACTTTCAATAAGCCTGGTAAATAAGGATATATAAATTAAAAAAGGTCGATTTTGTCGGCAATATAGGAAAAGAGATCCTTATAGATCCAATTCACTTGGTTTTACTTCGAAAACCAACTAATGAACGATAAAATGTATGGCCTTGTCTTGACAGCTGTAATAGGGATCATAGTATATTTTACAAAGTATAAGTTTACAGTTCCTAACTTGGTAACTCCATAGCTAACGACTTATCTCAGTGCCACTAGTTTTGTTCATGTCGAACTAGCGGCGGAGCGCGCGATTCACCGCGACTTCACATAAGTTCAACCAGTTTGATCTTGTCGCTAGTTGTCACTCGCGCACACGCCTGGCGGCTAATGTGAACACAAGCTAGCGTCGTCTACCGCCCCCGTGCCCAAGCGTTCCTACGTGGACAAGCACATAGAGTTATTGCTGGCACGATAGCAAAACATTCTGACCGCCTTTTCCCCCCCACAGCGGCAGTCTCCGGCTACCAAGGCGTGCTAATCTGCGGTCGAACCCCCTACCTGCTCCTTCTAGGGGGCCGCGGGGAGCCCCGGCTGCACCCGCTGCAGGCGCCCGCGCTCGCCGCCGCCGCCGCCTTCAATAATGTCAACTGTGCGCACGGACTCATGTACTTTGATACTCAGGTGAGTTTTATATAGTATAAACGAGCTTTTTGACAGATTTCAGGCAGGAATTTCGGGTTTTGAAGTAATCTATACGGAAACCCAGTGTCTCAGCTTGCTATATACCGTGTTTCATTGATATCGGTGCATTCTTGTGTGAATTTCGGGTTCTAAAGTAGTCTGTGTCTTAATCCATAGTGTCAGCTTCCACCAAATTTCATCGAAATTGGTCCAGCTTTTAAAAAGTTTTCTAGTGCGAATTTCGGGTTTTAAAGTAGTCTATACGGAAATCCAGGGTCTCAGCTACCTACATAGCAAATTTAATCGAAATCGGTCCAGCCATTTGCTCTTTAGACAGCAACAAGCAAAAACACAGACACACATACCTACCTTTAGTGTGATATATGACTATATAAGATACTACATAAGCTGTGTGTATGTGCGTATGCCCCCCCCCCCTCCTCCTTCTAGGGGGCCGCGGGGAGCCCCGGCTGCACCCGCTGCAGGCGCCCGCGCTCGCCGCCGCCGCCGCCTTCAACAATGTCAACTGTGCGCACGGATTGATGTACTTTGATACTCAGGTAAGTTTTCTATAGTATAAACTAGCCTATAAACAGATTTCATATTAAAATTTCGGGTTCTTAATTAGGTTATGCGAAAGTCCAGGGTCTGAGCTTCTTACATAGCAAAATTCATCAAAATTGGTCCAGCTTTTAACAGGTTTCTAGTGCGAATTTCGGGTTCTAAAGTATATTATACGGAAATCCAGGGTGTCAGCTTGCTACATACCAAATTTCATCGAAATTGGTCCAGCTTTTAACAAAGGTTTCTAGTGCGGATTTCGGGTTCTAAAGTAGTCTATACGAAAGTCCAAGGTCTCAGCTTCCTAGATATAAAATTTTATCGAAATCGGTCCAGCCGTTTGCTCGTTAGACAGCAACAAAGATAGACACATACTTTCGCCTATATGATATCAGTGTAATATTTGACGCTATGGTTATAAATATCAAAGCTGTGTGTATGTGCGTATGTCCCCCCTACCTGCTCCTTCTAGGGGGCCGCGGGGAGCCCCGGCTGCACCCGCTGCAGGCGCCCGCGCTCGCCGCCGCCGCCGCCTTCAATAATGTCAACTGTGCGCACGGATTGATGTACTTTGATACACAGGTAATATTGCAACAGGTGTTTTACCTCGTTTTTAGGTGATTTTGCTATAGTATACTAAGCTGTAGTAGGTTTTCTAGTGGGATTTGAGTGTTCTAAAGTAGTGTGTGCGAAAATCCAGGGTCGCAGCTTCCTAGATACCACGTTTTATCGAAATCGGTCCAGTTTTTTGGGTTCTAAAACAGTTTATGCAAAAGTCCAGGGTCCCAGCTTGCTATATATCAAATTTCATCGAAATCGGTCCATTCTAGTGCGAATTTCGCGTTCTAAAGAACTCTATACGAATGTCAGGGTCTCAGCTTCCTACATACCAAAATTCGTCGAAATCGGTCCAGCCGTTAGCTCGTGAAAGAGTAACAAAGATACACACATCACATCAGTATAATATGTGACGCTATGGTTATAAACACCTCAGCTGTGTGTATGTGCGTATGTCCCCCCCCCTCCTCCTTCTAGGGGGCCGCGGGGAGCCCCGGCTGCACCCGCTGCAGGCGCCCGCGCTCGCCGCCGCCGCCGCCTTCAATAATGTCAACTGTGCACACGGACTCATGTACTTTGATACACAGGTATGGAGAATACGGGGTTTTCAGGTGATTTAGCTGTAGTATACTAAGCTGTAGTAGGTTTTCTAGTGGGATTGAAGACTTGGCAAGTACCTAGCTTATATGTTAATTCAGGGTGTCAGGTAGGTATATACCACTTTCATTGCAATCGGTTTAGTAGTTTTCTTGTGAAAGAGTAACAAAGATAGACACATACTCACAGTCATAATTTTGCAGTTATAACATCAGCATCAGTGTTAAATGTGACGAAATGAAAAAAATAAAATAATAATAAAATGATTATAAAGCGAAAAGCTGTGAGTTACGTACCAAATGACATCAAAATTGGCTAAACCGTTTCTCGTGAAATAGTAACAAACATGCAAACACTCAACTGTAATCACCCACTTTCCGCTTACGTATACATAACAATTTACTATTTTGTTTGTCAACAGTCGGAGCTACATATCTGCGTGCTACCGTCGCATCTCTCCTACGACTCGGCCTGGCCAGTGCGGAAGGTTACTACACTTATATCTACTATCTACTACTACACATATATCTTTATATTGTTGTTCATTTTTGCTTGATTTAGTAAAAAATTTAAGCAATTAGAGGTATTGATGAAAGTTTAGCTACTAGTATGTTAGGAACCACGTTACGTTTAGTTTATTTATTTATTAACTTTAGTAGATAAGATACTTTTTCTAGAATATGGCGCGCGGGTAGAATATGTCAAAACCAAGCGATGCCATTGCTATGCCGCTCAACCGCTACGGTTCTATTTATTGCTCCGAATCCTTTTTTTTTTTTTTTTTTTTTTAAAACTTTATTTTATCATAATAAACACGAAAAATACACAAATATTCCGCCAAACTGTTAAAACAGTTTATCGGCAGACATGCTCTCATTATAAACTACTTACTTAATCTTAATCTATTTACTGGTAATATCTATTCACTACTAAAGTTACTTGCTAAAATAAATAAAAATATGGTACATCGCAACAGTAGTACAAAGCGGCCAAGCCGCACCGATATCTGCGGGTAGACATAAAATCAGTTCACAAAAATAATTGTGTGTGCGTCGCGCTGGCAGTGCCATGTATAATTACTATTAGTGAGGTGTATAATTATTTTTGTAAGTTAGTATATTTTTTTTAATGTGTTTTTATTATTGTATTTCTTTATTATTATTTAGATGTATAGGTACGCTGTTTTAGGTGTATAATTGGTATTTATAAATTTTAATAAAATCTATAGATTTGAAAGTTCCGTATCGTTTAGAAAGAATTGTTTTAGTTTATTTTTTATCATATTTTTTGTTCCTTTAATATCTTTAATCTTATCTGGGATTGAGTTAAATAACTTTGGAATTAGCCAGTCTTTAGTCCGTCTACCATACAAATTAATTACTTTTGGCACTACAAGTTTACGTTGGGTTTTTGAACGCGTATTATAGTTACTTTTTATTTTATTTTTATATTCGTCATTCCAAAATTCGTCGAGTGTTAATAAAAGAAAACATTTTTTGCGTGCTGTAAGAACTTTGCATTTTTGGAATAATAATTCATAGTTTTCTGCATACTGCTTTTTAGTCTTCTGACCCACCATTACCTTCAGAAATCTAATCTGTAAATCTTTTATTTTATTAGTCTGGGTTTTGAAAGTAAATCCGAAGCACTCTATCCCATACGATAAAACTGAATCCACTAAAGCGTGGTACAACATATATAAAATTGATCTGGGGGTACAATAGCTGAGGCTTTTAAATTTACTTAGCAATACTCGAAGTTTATCACTTACCTCGTTTATTTGATATTTCCAACAAAAACGGTTGTCTACTGTTAGGCCTAGATATTTATATTTAATTACGCTTTCGATGGTTATACATTTACAGTTTTTGAAGTCGAGATGTAAACAGTCGTACGAGTGTCCCTTTAACTCAATTTGTTGGATATCTATTTTGCGATAGCTGGAAGAGATGTTCATTATTTTAGTTTTTTGATTATTTAAAATAATTCCGTTATCGTGTGCCCACATCATAATATTATTCAGGTCACTCTGCATATTGTTCTGAATAATGACGGGATCATGTCCAGCGTACATTAAACAGGTGTCGTCTGCAAACATGTACTTCTGGCATTTTTTAATTATAGATACCATGCTGTTCACGTGAACTATGTAACATACGGGACCAGACACAGAGCCCTGAGCAACGCCATATTTAACCATTTTTCTTGAGCTGTATTCGTCTGAAATTTTTACCGTTAGAGTACGGTTCTTTAGGTAATTAGCAAACCAACCCTGAAGTGACCCACGTATCCCGCTTTCATCCAGAGCAGTTAATAGTGTGCTATGATCAAGTGTATCGAAAGCCTTTTTAAAATCAATGAAAAGTACAGCTACTTGTTTTTTACTATTTAATGAAGTGTTTATTTCATTTGCAAATTTTGATAATAGTTTTGTTGTGTTTTTACCTTTTTGAAATCCGTACTGATATTCCGTGATTATATTATTTATATTTAAATAAGATGATACTTGGTTTACGATGGCTTTCTCTACTATTTTGTTTAAGGTAGGCAAAACTGCTATAGGCCTGTAATCACCAGGATTGCTGTGATTACCACCCTTGAACAAAGGTCTTATTATAGAAACTTTAAGTTCATCCGGATACAGCTGCTTGTGTATACACAAATTAATAAAGTGGGCGATAATTGGACTGACTTCTTCTTTGATTAGTTTAATATCACACAATCGTATTTTGTCTATTCCTGGTGATTTGTTGACATTTAAATTATTTAGTATTTTAATTACTGAAGCTGTTGTAACTTTTTGGAATCTCATAGATTTGTTTTGATAAATTGTATAGCTGTTCCGGTCTAAAAACTGTTTATCACATTTATGTTTTATTGAATCTATCTCATTACTAAAAGTATTTGAAAACTTTTCACAAATTGTTTTAATTTCATCGTTTTTACCCATATGTCTAACTATTATTTCATCCACCGACTTTTTTTCTTTGCCCAACCACTTGTTAATGTAATCCCAGATTTTTTTAATATTAGTTCCAGCTTCCAAGATTAATGTTATGCTATCCTTATCTATCTTTTTATAAAAGACAACATGCACAGATACCTTCATGTGGTTCGTCTTTCATGATACGATGTTTACTGATTTTCTAATCATATTGTTTAATTCACAGGTGCCCATTCGTATGTCACCACACTTCGTCACCTACCACGTGGAGTCCAAGACCTACTGCCTGGTGGGGTCGCACTCGCAACCGCAGACTTCGTACTACAAGTTTAATGGAGAAGATAAAGAGAATACACAGGAGAATAAGGGTGATAGGTGAGTGAATTGATTTTTGCACTTGTTACAATCGTGCAATTGTTGACAATATTAATACGAACTCATGATCGCGTTTATATCATCCATTAGGGAAACACTGGCACGGGCGATATGTTAGCAAGTTATTTATTGCGCTTTAATTAATTACTGTGCTAATACAAATATCAAATTTGTAATATGTAGGTATAGGTAACATATGAGCCGAAAACTTAGTATGTATACTCTGTCATTTTATATAGTATTCTGTGTAGCTTTGAAATAGATCGTTTCGACAACACATACAATCTTTTACCTACTAACACTTTAGCCTGTACATTCCTATGTCAGAGGAAAGTATGCAAGAGCATTGCAATTCCGTTGGAAAAAGTACGGTCATGTGCAGATAAACCTGAAACTGACCCCTCTCAGAAGGATTGGTACTATGAGAGGGAGGTCAGATTTCTCTACACATGGCCGTACCGTGCATCATTGACCCTTGGTTTATTTCTACACCTTGTCAATTTAACACCATCTTTTCCCCCCAGGTTCCCCTACCCGCACCAAGCCCAGTTCTCCGTGTGCCTGTTCTCCCCAGTCTCATGGGAGATGATCCCCAACAGCCGCGTCGAGCTCGAGCCGTGGGAGCACGTGGCCTGCCTCAGCAACTGTGCACTAGAGTACCAGGGCACCAGGTATTCTATTCTCTGTTGGGGTGTAAGTACCTGCACCTGGCTCTCTCGAGTGGAACCTTTGTGCATATCCCCAAGGTCTAAACTGCCTTCCTAAGCTTGGACCATTTCCCACCACGCTGGTCCACTGCGGGTTGGTGGGTTCACATATCTAGATGTGCTAGATCTAGATATGCAGGTTTCTTCACGATGTTTTCCTTCACTGTAAGAGCGATGGTATACATTGTACCTACGTTAAAAGAACTCATTGGTACGGTACTCAGCGCCGGGATTCGAACCCGCATCTCTGGCGTGAGAAGCGGGCGCTTACCCGACTGAGCTACCACCGCTCCACCACCACTGGCACCAGGTTATAATAATAATATGTGGGGAAATCTCACACATGGCCATCCGACCCCAAGCTAGGCAGAGCCTGTAATATGGGTATCGGACAGCTGATAGGTATTTCTACACGAATACATACTAAATATAAATATCAACACCCAAACCCGAGTACAAATATCTGTCTTTAAACAAAGGTGAGGACCAGTGGCGGCTGCACCTCAAGTGCGCCCGTGCAACGCACTACCATTTAAAAACCTTCTAAATATGTACCTTCCTTCATCCTATACCATACTAGGTACGTGTAAAAAAAAACTTCACAAAAAATACCAATATAACAACCGTAATACCTACCCTAAACAGAAATTACATAAATCTGATTATCGTTACGAGTTAAATTAAATCGTTCTGGCCTATTTTGATTTCTACTGCGAAAGAATTAGATCTTATTTTTGCTTGAACAAAAACGGCCTCGTGCGCTCGGATTGTCGCACGGAGCGAGCTCCTACATGTAGTATGAAACAGGATGGAAATCGCCCGGCGCGTGAGACGGAAGATGCTCAGTACAAACTGTATGCAGTTCTAGGATAAATTCGTGCGCCGCACGCGACCGGAAATTGCCGAAATAATACGAATGACGCCACGGGATTCGGGCTCGGGAGGCGCGGGCGGCGGCCTTGACCGGTGGCGTGACCTACGAACGATGCACTTGTCATTGTCAATGTCATGTCATTGTTAGTTTCATTCACCTTTCGCGCGCGAATACGTAATTAATTTGCTAATTACTTATTAACTAAGAAAGTAGTAAAGATTTCGTGAGTGTGTATGTGTGTGTGAGTGAAAATGAGTGCAAAATACAATATTGACTTCATAAAAAGCAATAGGACATTGCAAAATAGACTGGACATTAAATCTGCTGGGCCGCCTCGGCCTTTAGTGCTAAACAAAAAATGAAACTTATAAGTACCTACCTACCTGAATTTTCAAAAGTGAAATGTTCAATAAAAAGAAATGGTTATGTGGATGTGAGAGACTAAATGCTTTATTTTGCTTTCCGTGTGTTGTTTTCGTTTCGGCGGAGAAGCTATTTCGCGTCAATAAATAAGGTAAAATATACTTATAATTTTTTTACTTCTAATTACTTGTAATAGTTAATCTATTTTTCTCCAAAAAATGACTAAACCCATAAAGTGCACCACCGGGTATCTGAGGCACCAGCCGCCACTGGTGAGGACGTCCTCTGAGTTCATCAAGTGTCCCCTTGGTGGAATTTGTGTCTAGATGTGATGGACATACGTGGAATTGCTGATGGCATTCCAAACATGTCTCCTTAAGTTACTTCGGTCTTCGGAGTATCTCTCTTAGTTTCCTCATGTGCTTTTTGTTAAAAAATATAATGTTATTTATTTCAGGTCGGGTCTTCGAGGATACATAGTATTAGGAACTAATTACAACTACAGTGAAGACATCACCTCTAGAGGAAGAGTAAGTTTGTTTTTCACTTTGAAGATGTATTTTATTTGTTAAAGGATTTTGAATGCTAGACTTAAAACCTGCTTGATTAGTTATCTGTAAATACTACTGGCTGTTTATCCTATACGTCGTATTTTCATCATTCAGTAAATAAAATTATTATGTATGTCTATATTATATATGTCTTTTCCATCCATCCGATACCAATAACTCAAATTTTGAATTAAATTAATTTGGTTGTTAAATTATAATGTCACCATATTTTTACTGTAGGTACTGTTCGATAACATTAATCTGTAGAAAATAATTCAACTCTATCCTCTACAGATAATAATCTACGACATAATAGACGTGGTGCCCGAACCGGGTCAGCCGCTGACAAAGAACAAGTTCAAAGAGATCTACGCTAAGGAACAGAAGGGACCCGTCACTGCACTGTCACAGGTGTTGGGGTTATTGGTGTCTGCTATAGGACAGAAGGTTAGTTTATTATACAGTCGTAGAACTAAGTCTACAACAAAGTCGTAGAGCAAAAGTTGTTCAGAATTACGAGTTGAGTATCTTTCTGATGTGCACTGTATTAGACGCATGAACAATACAACAATTCCAAAATGAATTATGGTTAGATAAGCGACATCTACATATGATGTGAGCTTGTTAGAGGCTGACTAAGAACAAGTTCAAAGAGATCTACGCGAAGGAACAGAAGGGGCCTGTCACCGCACTGTCACAGGTGTTGGGGTTGTTGGTGTCTGCTATAGGACAGAAGGTTGGTTAAACATACATTTGTACAGTGTGCCACGCAGATATCTGACCCACCACACGTAATTCAATTTAGATTTACTGTCTTTCGTTTTAGAATAGAATAGAATACTCTTTATTTTGCACCATTAAAGATAATATTACAATTCACAACTTATATACTTTTTACTTTGCTAAGAAATTACATTACAGACAGACAGACATTACATCTGAGTTATTATTAACTGCTCTAACTGACATAATGTACCTATTAGATAGGTATCAAATATGGTTTAACACATGGAAAAAAAAAATTGGAACCAAGTCGTATCTTTCTTGAATAAAATTGTCCACATGGCCAATTTTCATTCTACATGTTTCGTCAATCGTCTTAACTAATCAAAAACGCATGGCATTCCACAGATATACATCTGGCAGCTGAAAGACAAAGACCTAGTCGGTGTTGCCTTCATAGACACGCAAATCTACGTGCACAGGTAAATAACATAAAAACTGATACGTATTTATAAAAAGGTATAATATAAGGTCTAACTAAGGAACTAAATAAGAGTCCAAGTTAAATAATATTATAAACTAGCTGTTCACGCGAGCTTCGCAGCACCTAAAACGTTTTCCAGTGGAAATTCCGCGATAAAAAGTAGCCTATGTGTTTAATCCAGGGTGTCAGCTAACTCCATATGATTCAAACAACGTACAACAGATATTGAGTGCTGTCAACTATCTTATGCAGTTAGGTACCTTTAATTAAACTTGTATTTAGCTTCCAGAATGATGTCATTGAACAACTTTTTAGTCGCTACCTGTACGACATCTATGACAGCACGAGCGCAAAATTTATAGTAAGCTTGTTTTTATCTTGCAGGATGATGTCAGTGAACAACCTTATACTAGTAGCGGATGTATACAAAAGTATATCTCTACTGCGATACCAGGAGGCGCATCGGACTTTAGCACTGGTGGCTAGAGACTTGCACACTTGTAACGTAAGTATATATACATACTTATGTAAGTGTTGTAGTACACAAAATTTCATAAAAGTATCAGTCATACGCTGACGTAGGATAATGAATTATTATATTACAAAAATTCAGTAGAAAATAATGGATGTGGGAGTTAATACTTACAACTATACTTTAGTCACGTCTTGCGAGTTTTCTCATACAAGGATAGGACGTATAATCTTTCTTTCTCCTGCCCTTTTCCCAGTTCAGCTGGGGTCGGGCCTCCTCGTACTTCGGCGCCAGGATATTCTATCCCGGGTTGTCGATGTGGTCAGGTTTTGGGCTTTCATCTCCTTCTCGATATTGGACCACCATGTTGCTGGTGGTCGTCCTCTTCCTCTCGATTGACTTGGGATGTGCATGGCTTTCTTTACCGCGTAGTCATCTTCTCGCCTCATAACATGCCCAAACCACCTCAGTCGGGTTTCCTTTAGCTTCTCTGCGATTGGTGCGACTTTGAAGGACCCTCTGATGTGCTCATTTCGCACTTTATCAAGGCGCGTGACACCACCAGCCCAGCGCAGCATCTTCATTTCGGCCACGTGCATTTGCTGTTCATGCGCTTTCTTCATAGTCCAGCATTCTGAGTCATACATTAGTGCGGGTCTGACCACGGTCTTATATATTTTGCCTTTGGTTTTGATTGGCATTCTGGGATCACACAGTACACCAGTTAGGGATCTCCACTTTAACCATGCCGTGTTCACCCGATGTGTGACATCCTCGTCTACATTTGCATCTGTGGTCAGTACAGAGCCGAGGTATTTGAACTGTGAGACTTTAGGCAACGGCGTGTTTTCGATAGTAATATCACAGCCTAGGGCATCTGTGCCACCGTAGTCACATTCCATATACTCCGTCTTTGTTCGGCTTATGCGTAGACCGTGACGTTCAATTTCGTCTACCCATCGGTTAAAAGTCCCCTGTAGGTCGGATGCGCTTCTTGATATAAGTGCTATATCATCTGCGTACAGAATGCACCACGGAGTCGGTCCCTGAATCTCACGAGTGATATAATCCATAGATATATTGAACAGTAGCGGACTAAGCGCTGACCCCTGGTGTACACCCACCCTGACATGGAAATGTTTGCTAAGGCCAGCTGGGTTTTTGACCTGCGTGAGTACATTAGTATACATGTCCTGAATTATGGTGATGTATGATTCTGGGATACATTGGGCGCGCAAAGCTTGCCAGACCAGTTTTCGAGGGACCCTGTCAAACGCTTTCTCAAGATCGATGAAAACAAAATACAGATTTTCTTTATTGTGGCGATGCTTTTCCATTAGTATGCGGATGGTTTGTATGGCGTCTGTAGTGGATTTACCTGTTACAAATCCAAATTGGTTGTCCGTTAAGCTAGTAAGTGCGGTGATTCGGGCGCCGATGACTCGCTCCCAAATTTTGAGAGTGTGTGAGGTAAGTTTTATTCCTCTGTAGTTATTACACTGGGCGATGTCACCTTTATTTTTATAAATCGGGCAGAGAAAACTTGAGCGCCAAGAGTCGGGGATACTGCCTTCGATGAGAATCTTATTGAATAATTCTGTGAGCCAGGGCATTGCATTATCTCCCAATTTCTTCCAGAGATCTGCAGGAACATTGTCTGGACCCATGCTTTTATGATTTTTCATTTTTGCAATGGCTGTTTTAATTTCAGCAGGGTGTATAATGTTTATGGGGCCCTGGACAGGGGGAATGGGTGGTAGTTCTTCACTTGGATATTCCTCATTCAATAATTCCTTGTAATACTCTTCCCAGCGATTGTTTATATTATCATTTGAAGTCAGTAGATCCCCTTTACTATTTTTGATGTATTTGTTGTTGTAGTATATTGACATGCATGTGGGTAGATTGTATAGGTGGTGGAATCAGTTGGGAATAAACGGTCATCAAGCACACACACGTCTTTTCATTATTCACCGATACTATATTGGCTAACGAGGATAAATTAAGTGTTTTAGTGTTATTATTAACGTTAAAATCAGTGCGTGTACACGTATCACTAAAATAAATCATGTCCGTGGGAAAAATCGGCGAGTTTAATGTATCAGTGGGAAATTGGACCTTATACGTAGAACGCCTAGAAATGTTTTACAAAGTAAATGAGGTTAAAGACGAAATGTGGTTACCTACATTAATTGCAGTCATCGGGGACGAAGCTTACGAATTACTCAGCAATTTGGTGAGCCCTAAGAAGCCGGCAACAATGAGCTATAATGAGGTAGTTAGCATCTTTCAAAACCACCTGCAACCG
Organism: Plutella xylostella; assembly: GCF_932276165.1. Lineage (NCBI taxonomy): Eukaryota > Metazoa > Arthropoda > Insecta > Lepidoptera > Plutellidae > Plutella > Plutella xylostella. The sequence goes on from NC_064008.1 coordinate 8,213,459, forward strand.
AAACCCTCAGAGATGGCCGAACGCTATCGGTTCCGACAGCGGAGACAGCAATTAGAAGAAACGGTAGCCCAGTATATGACGGAGTTGAAAAAACTGTCAAAATATTGTGAGTTTGGTGCGAATTTAGAAGATAACCTCCGTGACCAATTCGTGTGCGGTTTACGGAGTGACGTTATTAGGCAGAGACTGTTCGCGGAGGAAAAACTGACCTACACAACGGCTATCAAATTGTCAATCAGCCTGGAGGCGGCGGAACGGGATGCGGCGGCAGTGGAGCACGTGGAGCAGCGTAGCGACGGCGGCGGCGGCGGCAGGGCGGCGGCGGGGGCGCCCGTGCTGTCCCTAGCCCCCGCGGGGGCGCGCGCCTCACACGGTCGCGGGCGCACCGCGCCGACCTCGGGATCGGCTACAGGACAACGGCCGGGAACACAGGCGCCATGCACAGCATGCGGGGCGAATACACACAGCTGGGCTCGCTGCAGATTCAAGAATTTTATCTGCAGCAAATGTAAACAGCGGGGACATCTTCGCCGGCAGTGTCCCAACCCAGGGGCAGGCCCGTATCGCCGCGATGGCAGGGGCATCCACCACGTGGACACGCGCCTAGACCAGGCGGCACCGCCGCGGGACGAGGAGTCGGAGGACAGCTTGTCCGAGCTGGAGGAGGACCTTCACCAACTTAGCTTGAACGGCTACAGACCGGTGAGCATTACTGTATCGGTAGGTAACGTGGACTTACTAATGGAGGTAGATACGGGATCGGCAGTGTCATGTATTAGTAAGGTCACATATGACCAGTACTTTAGTGCATATGAAATCGAAGAATTAGAACTTGTATTAAAATCATACGATGGCACAAAAATTAAACCACTAGGTATAATTAAACCTATAGTTGGTTATGGTCGATTAAATAGGAAATTAGAACTTTTTGTTATTGAGGGTGGTACGACTTCGTTACTCGGCCGACATTGGTTAACAGAATTAGGAATCCAGATACCTGTATTACGTAACAATAACTCATTACATAAAATGCAACCACTTCCTAAGAACAATGTCAACATAACGAATAATAAAGGTAACGAATTAACATGTTTACTCGACAGGTATAAAGTAGAGATGCCACGAATATTCGGCAACTATTCGGTATTCGGCCTATTCGGCCAGTTTTTTCAGTATTCGGTATTCGGCCGAATAGTGCGTACTATTCGGGCCGAATACCGAATAGTAAATCATGTAAAAATTTACTTGTTATTTTAATCAAAAATGTGTTTTTATTTCCAAATCACAACATTTTAGTACTTAAAATGAATCAGTAGTAAGTTGTGCTGGATAAAAACGAGCATTTTAGCATTTTTTGGTAGCCCACGATTCCGCTTTCCGCTCAGAAAATAACGTCTCACTATGAACGCTACTTCCAGGTGAAGAAAGATAATTTTTTGCAAATTTCAAAAGGTTCGGGTATTGTTTTATGTTTGCTGACCACCACTTGTAAGGATCGGCCATCCGATCTAGGCGAACTATTATCAAATAAAAATTCAACTCGTTTGCCACAGCATTCTGCCTCCTAATAATTAGCATTTCTCATAATTATGTACCTATAATCTGTAGCAACTTCTTCAAAGCAGTTCCAGGAACAAAAAAAACAGGTTGTAGCGCCGAATATTCGGCGGCCGAATATTCGGCGCTTCGGCCGGCAGCGTCGCCGAATATTCGGTATTCGGCCAATTCACTATTCGTGGCAACACTAGTATAAAGGGCTATTCAGCGGTGGACTGGGAAGGTACAGCAGGGGCAAGGCGCGGCTCCGTGTCCGCGAGGGCAGCGTGCCCGTGTTCTGCCGCGCGCGCCCTCTGCCGTACGCCCTGCGCGAGCGCGTGGAGGCGGAGCTGGACGGCATGCTGCGGGAGGGGATCATTGAGCCTGTGGAGACGGCGGACTGGGCCACGCCGCTCGTGCCGGTACCTAAGGCCGATGGAGGAATACGCATATGTGCGGACTATAAGGTAACCCTAAATCCTGTCTTGCTGATCGATAAATACCCATTACCTAAAGTTGAGGACTTATTCGTAGGATTAAGTGGGGCTAACTATTTTTCAAAAATCGATCTCTCACAAGCGTACAACCAGATTGAACTCGAGGACCCAGAAAATTTAACAGTCATTAATACGCATAAAGGTTTGTTTAAATATAAACGGCTAGTTTACGGGTTGTCGTCGAGTCCGGGCATTTTTCAACGGATAATGGCGTCATTGTTGAAGGACATCCCAAATGTACAAGTCTTTTTGGATGATATTATTCTAGCTAGTCAGGATATTAAAACACATTTGTTATTAATTGAGGAAGTATTTAAAAAACCGGCCAAGTGCGAGTCGGGCTCGCGCACAAAGGGTTCCGTAGTTAAATCAACCTATCTCAAAAACTATAAGAGATACTTTGATCAAACCAAAAATCGTTGAAAGAGTTAATTAGCATGCATCACCTCTATTTTTTTTAGAATTTTATACCCCGTAGTTATAAAAATAGAGGGGGGGGGACATACTTTTTACGACTTTGAGAGCTGATATCTCAAAAACCGTTCACTTTAAGAAAAATGTTTTTTAGAAAACTTTATATCATTTTAAAAGACCTTTCCATTGATACCCCACACGGGTATGTACATCGAAAAAAAAAATTTCATCCCTCAGTTACATGTATGGGGGGCCCCACCCCCAATTCTTTTTTTTACTATTTAGTGTCATATTTTTGTAGCGGTTCATACAACACATATTCCCATCAAATTTCATCACTGTAGTACTTATAGTTTCCGAGTAAATCGGCTGTGACAGACGGACAGACGGACAGACGGACAGACGGACATGACGAAACTATAAGGGTTCCGTTTTTGCCATTTTGGCTACGGAACCCTAAAAACTACAAGACGCGGGCTTGAAATTAAAAGAAAATAAATGTTTCTTCATGCTAAACGAAGTTAAGTACTTAGGCTATATAATTTCTAAAGATGGTATTAAAGTAGACCCGGAAAAAGTAGACGCGGTGGTCAAAATCGCGAGTCCGACCAATATCTCTCAATTAAGGTCATTTATTGGATTGGTAAATTTCTATGCACGATTTGTGCCAAATATAAGCACGGTTTTGTCACCACTATATAAATTACTTAAAAAGGGAATTCGGTGGAACTGGAACACCGAATGTGAATTATCATTTAACAAGATTAAAGCCATTTTATGCAGTACGGAGGTTCTCGCTCATTACGATCCAACAAAAAAATTAATATTAACCTGTGACGCGAGTCCAGTAGGTATTGGCGGGGTATTGACCCAAGTAGGAGCGGACGGCTGTGAGCGACCGGTCTCATACATATCGCGCACCTTATCACCCGCGGAGCAAAACTATTCGCAAATAGACCGTGAGGCACTGGCAATAGTGTTCTCTTTGCAAAAATTCCACCAATATGTTTACGGCCGGAGATTTGTTTTACGCACGGATCACAAACCGCTCGTGAGTATTTTCGGGCCTAAGAAAGGCATTCCAATGATGGCCGCGAGTAGATTGCAGCGGTGGTCAGTTATAGTGGCGGCGTACAGTTACGATATTGAGTACATAAACACTACAAACAATGGGGCGGATAGTTTATCACGGTTACCGATAGCAGCAAAAGCTAAAGATATATTGAAATATCCGGAGCAGAGTTATTTACATTATGTAAACAATAGTATGCTACTCGACTATCAAGAGATAAAAAAACAAACGAGCCGTGACCCGTTACTTAGTAGAATATTGGGCTATATTCGAGACGGATGGCCCGAGCACAACGAAATTAGGTCATTACAACCTTATTTTAACAGAAAGACTGAGTTATACGAAGAATTAGGGTGTATAATGTGGGGTCACCGTATTGTTATACCTACTAATTGTACTGAAAAAGTGTTGAATGACTTACATGAATGTCATATGGGCATTGTAAAAACAAAGGCGATAGCCCGTAGCTACGTCTGGTGGGCGGGCATTGACGAGGCGGTGGAGGCAATGTGCCGCGGCTGTGCCGTGTGCGCCGCCGAGGCGGACGCGCCGCCGCGCCGGCCGCCGGCGCCCTGGCCGTATCCAAACCAGCCATGGGCCAGGATACATGCAGATTTCCTTGGTCCCATCGACGGAAAATTGTATTTAGTAGTAGTAGATGCTCGAACAAAATGGTTGGAGGTATTTAATATACCGAGTACTAGTGCCCATCACGTAATCAGTAAATTTAGCGAGTTATTTGGACGATGGGGCGTAGCAAAACAATTGGTGACAGACAATGGGCCACCCTTCACAAGCAAAGAAGTTTCAGATTATCTGAACAGAAATGGAGTACAACATTTGTTTTCAGCCCCTTACCATCCCGCCTCAAACGGAGCGGCAGAAAATGCAGTCCGAACCGTTAAAAGAGTAATAAAAAAAGCTAGGCGACAAAATCATAATTTAGAACTAGCTATTCAAACCTTTCTGCTATATTACCGTAATACGCCACACTGTACGACGGGGGAAAGCCCAGCCTCTCTAATGCTTGGTCGCCCTCTGCGAACCAAGTTTGATCTGCTGAGGCCTGACTGCACCGCGAGGGTACAGGCCGCGCAGCAACGCCAAGTCACAGCACGGGGCGGCGCAGCGCGCCAGCTGCCCGACGGAGCGCCCGTGTGGCTGCGCCAGTACCAGGGGACGGACCGCTGGGCACCTGGCTCCGTCACTGAACGAGTAGGCACAACAGACTATACAGTGGTAGATGTTTCGGGACGTAGGCATCATAGGCATATCGATCAGCTAAGACAGCGACATAGGAGTTCCTTAGTTAATCCTTCCACGCCGATTACGGGACAGCCAGGGGACGAGGCCACTCAGGTGGAGGAGTGGGTGTCCCCTCCGACGTCTCCGCAGGTCGATGATCACCTTGTACGCAGGGAAACCGAGGCCTCAACAGCCGAGGCCGCGCCAGCCACAGTGTCAGCGGCGGATGAAAGAGACCGGGGTCCGCCATCTCCTGCTGTGCCTTGCCGAAAAAACCCAGTCAGACAATGCAGGTTACAAAACCCACCAGAATATAAAACATAATTTAGTTATTTTTGTTATTAATTAGTTGTAAAACTAGATTATTATGATTATTTTTACTTTTGTTCGAGTAAGCCATTAAAGGCTAAGTTCTTCTTTCTATTTCGATGTATAAGTTAAGTAATGTACCTTCTTGCATATAAGCTTGTTGTTATGCTAGTACTTACCTTAAGTAATTCAAGTTGACAGTAGGTATTGATAACGACATTAAACACATAATACTGTAGTTGTTTAAGTTTAATTACGTTTGGCCATCATTCATGCTCAATAATTATATTAAATAATAAGTTATAACAACAATTACCGTACCAATTATGTAAACTTCAATAAAATTGAAAGCATAAATATACCTACTTGATGTAAGAATTGTAGATAAGTGATTTAAAAAAAAAAAAATGTATACCTAACTATTTTTTTTTGTACATTGTTAAAGAATTACTAAATAAAAAGGGTGTTAAAGCACAGTTAATAAATAAGGGGGGAAAATGATTAAGGGGAAGATATTGTAGTATATTGACATGCATGTGGGTAGATTGTATAGGTGGTGGAATCAGTTGGGAATAAACGGTCATCAAGCACACACACGTCTTTTCATTATTCACCGATACTATAGTTGTATTTGATGTCTAAAGTTGATTTGTGTCTTTGTTTGGCTATTTTAAATATTGTTTGTTCATTTTCTGCGTTTTCTAGTCTATCGTACAGATTCTGTCTTGATGCCGCCCTGGCCTGTGCGACAGCAGCCTTGGCGATAGCTTTTACCTTTTTTATTCAATATGGTCTTCTTCGAGTTTGAACCTCTGCCAATTTTTAAACATCTCTCTTTTATGTTTTATTATTTCCTTGATGTCGTTGTTCCACCAAGTTGTGTCTTTATTGGCATTTAAGCCACCTTTTGAGACACCGAGGATTTGTTGAGCTTTTATTTAACATTGGCTTTCAAAATCTGACCACATTTTATTTGCCGTTTTATCTTCATGAAGATCTTTTTGAAGATAGGATACCATGGTGTCAGCGAAAGTGATTCCTCCTGGGCCGTGTATTTCCCTCCACTTGATGCGTTTTGTTCTATCAATATGTACTTTAATAGGTTTAGGCAAACTAAGTACCGCTACAAGTAGGCGATGTTGAGACGTAAGAGCTTCTCCGGGTATCACTTTGCAGTCTTTGTAGGACTTAAGCATGCATTCTGAGGATATGATGTAGTCAATTTGTGTTGCATGTTTCGCAGATTTGTAAGTAATCAGGTGTTCTGCTTTTTTATTGAAATATGTGTTTACTATTTTCAGTTGATGTCTAGATGCAAATTTTAAGATTGTAGTTCCTTCCTTATTTATCAAGCCATATCCAAAACCACCATGCACGTTTCTATTTGCGTTAAGGATAGGACGTATAATGTCCTCTATAAATAAATAAGATTTAAAAAAGGATAGGACGCATTTTAATATTAAAAACGCACACATAATAATTTGCATCTGTCTCTTACTATAAAACAAATTTCGTAGAGTGTCCGCAAAACTAGCAAACTGAACACTGGGCGTACTAAACCGATACGCCACTAATTCTAGTAGGTGGCTAACAGTTTGGCCATTGGAGACGCAGCCTAATATTCGAAATTTTTTGCTCTTCTTGTCATATAAATAATTATTATTATTTATTTCACCTTCAGATCTATGACATGGAGTTCATGGTAGACAACACGACGCTGGGCTTCCTTGCGAGCGAATCAGAGGGGAACCTGGTTCTCTTCATGTACCAGCCACAGGCCAGAGAGAGCTACGGAGGTTAGTGAATAAAGTCATAGACTGTACGGGAAATTAGGGCACAAGAGTGTAGAGTAAGTGAAGTGAATGAATTAGAGCGGAATAAAATGAATAAAAGGAAACGAATGAAAGCAGTAAATTAAGAATAGAATGAATAGGGCACAAGAGTGTTCGAGGTAATGCAATTAATAAATGAGGAATATCAATAGACCGGATACATATCAATAGATGGAATAGAGTAGTTCATGGTAGACAACACGACGCTGGGCTTCCTCGCGAGTGAATCGGAGGGGAACTTGGTTCTCTTCATGTACCAGCCACAGGCCAGAGAGAGCTATGGAGGTTAGTGAATGAAGTAATGGGATGAACGAATGAACTAAATTGGGGAAATACAGGGTGTTGCGTAAATAGTGGAGCAAAGGAAAGGGGGTGACTCTGGGGGTCAATGAAATGAACAACTTTTGTTCTATGACTTTTGGAAATGGAGGCTAAAGAATAGAATGAACGAATGAAGTGGACGGGGCACAAGAGTGTAAAGGGAGTTAATTGATTGAATGAGGATCATGGAGGTTACTATACTCTAATTTTTAATTCCGCGGAATTCTGACATTTCAATAGTGATACCACTAAAAAAGCTCTTCACCGAAAAAAGGTAAAATTTGGATCCATTTAAGGGCAATATTTTTTTTTTATGTTTTCTTAGAAAAACATAAATCTAAATATATATATATAGCCTTTTAATCGCGGAATTCCCACGGGAAACTAATTGACAACAACATTAAGCTCGTGGCAACAGCTAGTGAAATATTTGTTATTTTTGTATTACCTACTTCACTTGAGCAAGTAAATATTTAGATTTATGTTTTTCTAAGAAAACATAAAAAAAATATATATATAACACATAAGCTATTATGTGTTAATCCAGGGTGTCAGCTAACTCCATTCCAAATTTCATTAAAATCGGTTCAGTTGTTTTGACGTGAAGAAGTAACAAAGGTACACACATACATACATACACACATACTCACAAACTTTCGCATTTATAATATTAAGTAAAATCACGACTCACGACCATTTGTATCGAATTAATTTTAATTACTTTATTTTATTCTTTAGCATGGCATCACTTGCTACTAAATTCAGGGATAACAAACCTTTTTAGTCGATTTCAAATAAAAGATTCTCAATTCCGTAAGTACATAATATGTTCGGTATATAGGTACCTATGTAAGATTATTGGAACTGCACCATATTAACATATGACAATCCATTAAGCCTAATAAACAAATATGAAATTTTTTATTGTATAAGTATGTTTATATGTGGACGACTGAATGGCGTAGTGGTTAGTGATCCTGACTACTGAGCCGATGGTCCCGGGTTCGGTTCCCGGCTGGGGCAGATATTTGTTTAAACACAGATAATTGTTCTCGGGTCTGGGATGTGCCCGTAAAATGGCAATATGCCCGCCCCCTATTACATTGGGACTAACATAACACTCTGGCGAAAAGTGGGTGCAGCAATGCACCTCTGCCTACCCCTCAAGGGAGTACAGTAGTACAAGGCGTGAGTGCGTGTTTTTTTTATTTTTTATTTATGTTTATATGTTTGTTGGTATGTATGTTTGTCCACGAATATCTCGGAAACGATTGATCCGATTGTTACTATTCTTTTTTAGAGTTCCGTACCTAAAAAGGAAAAAAGGAACCCTTATTGTTGTCCGTCTGTCTGTCACCACCTTTTTCTCAGAAACGGTTAAAGATATCAAGCTAATATTTCATATAGATGTACATAATGATGAAATTAAAAAGAAAAATATCTCAGGTAAGTAGACTGGTACGGAATAGAGATGAGAATAAGAGTTAAAACTGAATAATGGTTAATTGATAATGAATAATTTAAAATATCATAATATATTAACAGTTAATATTAATGAATAATTGTTAACAGATAAAAATGCTGATTGGTTGTTTGTTATTTTTATTGACTTCAAATAATTAAACTTTTTTTTTTGTTTGGTTAATCGCTGTATACGGAAATGTGCATTAATTTTAAATGCGTTTTCAAGTTTGTAGTGGTTCCTTTATAAGAAAGTCTTTTTACAGAAATTACTCGTAGCAAGTTTAACACCACTGGCACTTTTCTCGAAATGGGTTTATTTAAAGTTTACTGCAATCACTTATCACTAATCCAAGTTTATTTGTACAGCTTATTACTCTAATTTAACTAACTTAATCATTACACTAACCCTACATTATACCTACCTACAACTTCCGAAACCGAACTTACGAAATATTTATTATTGCAATCTACTTTACTCGACGTCAATAACAATAATACTTACGCGACGTGAAAATTATTTTACTTTCGACATCCGTGTTTAAATTATCATTTAGTGAATTAGTGAAAATAAAGTTATGGTTGATGGTTGATGGTATATCGTTAACAGTAATCCAGCATTCAATGATAATTCGCATCTATTACTATACTCATAAATACCATAACCCTGTGCATTACATCGCTTAAACGTTAATGGAGCATTCAACGATAATTCGCATCTATTACTATACACATAAACACCATAACCCTGTGCATTACATTGCTTAAACGATAATGAATAACCGTTTCAATTTGTTCTCATCGAAAATCATAGAGGGCGTTGAAAGTCAAATACGGACGGTCGGTAAATTGACGAACTTTTTAAATTATCAATATCAATTTAATGAAATTATGTCAATGTAGTTAATTAATAAATATAATTAATGTAATAAATTAATGAATTAAACCATTAACGATCACCCCTAGTACGGAACCCTCAGTGCGCGAGTCCAACTGGCACTTGGCCGGTTTCTTATCGTTGACCTTTAGCGTTGTGATAGTTTGTTGATTTTTATAAACGTTATGGAGCCACATCCTGGCCCTTCCCAGGAAGCGGCCCCAGCATCTGACATAGCACAAGTGTCAGACTTTCTCTCTCCCAGAAAGAAGCGTCCTCGTGCTTCTTTTGCGCCTAACGTATCCATCATTCTAAATATTTAAAAATATAATATAGAAAATTGTCCGGATACAACTGATGTTCAGACTCGTATTGAAAAAAGTACCCAGCCAAAAAAGGTTTGTGATCTCTGACATGTCAAAAATTGATAACTGTCAGAATTCCGTGAGATTAAAGATTAGAGATTAGACATATAGGTACAAAATTACAGGATGAACGAAAGAAGTGAATGGAGGAACTAACCTGGCATAATAGTGAACGAAGTGATGAAGTGAATGAATGATGATATAGGTAAACCTAGTGCACCAACTTTTGTTCTACGAGTTTCGAAAATATGCTACACGTTGTAGGTGTAATTTACTATGGATGTTATATCTGTTTTATAATAACAATAACAAACCAATTTTACGTCGTATAAATACCATTTCCCTTGCAGGCCAGCGCCTCATCCGCAAGGCAGACTTCCACCTGGGGCAGCAGGTGCACGCCATGTTCCGCATCAACGCGAGGGGATCAGCCCAGCACCGCCGACACGTCACCATGTATAGTACGTACTGTCTTTTATTTATTTATTTTGTTTTAGGAAAACTTACAGCACAATTTACAAATGTTGGAACTAGTAAGTTAATATGTAAAGCGAACAAATGAACGCGCCCAGCACCGCCGACACGTCACCATGTATAGTATGTATTGTGTTTTATGTCTCTCACACCAAGAGACTAGAGAGTGGAGACCACGAACAACCACGCCACGCCACGCCAACTGCCCGCTGGACTGACGACCTTAGGCGGGTAGCCCCAGTGTTATGGCGCTCCTTAGGGGTGTTCTATGTCCAGCAGTGGATGATTATTGGCTGATGATGATGATGTTGATGACAGCGTCTCATCCGTAAGGCAGACTTCCACCTGGGGCAGCAGGTGCACGCCATGTTCCGCATCAACGCGAGGGGATCAGCCCAGCACCGCCGACACGTCACCATGTATAGTACGTACTGTCTTCTTCTAAATGCCCCAGTACATAACGGCCCATGATAATAACAGGCCATCGCTATTGTGTACAGGTAATGGCTCCAGTACACAAAGGCCTATGATGGCCCACTACAGGCCATCGCCGTTACGTACAGGAGGTAATGGTATATGATGGAGGACTGTTGTTAATAGTGGTGAGCTATCGAGGAGTTGTAGGTTTTTGGGCACACTTCAAAATAATCGTAGCGTAGCGTGACCTGAGGTGTTCACACAGTGGCCTTTTGTGCACTATTCTGAAATACTTGTAAGTAGTAAATATATAAATAGACGTCCATCGCATGGTTGAAGACTTTTGACTTCAGGCTCTGAGGGATGGCTGAGGAGAATATGTGACGAGGTTACCTGAATACAGCCCAACCCAGTTGGATACGCCTTGCAGCCTCCTTGTCAAAGTTGCTTCTGCCTAGCCGAATAATCTATAAATATTAATCATTAATTCATTCCCACAGCGACCCTAGACGGCGGTATCGGCTACGTCCTCCCAGTCACTGAGAAGATGTACCGGCGACTGCTGATGTTGCAGAACGTGATGACCAACTACTGTCGCCATCACGCCGGGTTGAATCCACGGGCTTTCCGGTATATATACTTACACACATTACACTGATACACTCGAAGTCAATATGACTGAGATATGGGAGAATACTCCATGTTCTCACATCTTTAAACATATTGGAGACTGCTGATTTTGCAGAATGTGATGACCAACTACTGCCGTCACCACGCCGGGCTGAACCCACGGGCTTTTCGGTATTTATACTTACATATATTACACTGATAAGTACACTCGTAGTCAATATTACTGAGATATGCGAGAATAATCCATGTTTTCACATGGAGTATTTAAACATACTGGAGACTGTTGATGTTAAAGAATGTAATGACTAACTACTGCCGCCACCACGCTGGCCTGAATCCAAGGGCGTTCCGGTATTTATGCTTACACTTCTTACACTCGTCATCAATATTAGGGGAATATAACATGTGAAAACATATTTAAACACACTGAAGGCTGCTGATGTTCCTTGTCAACTGTCAAAGTCACGAATTTGAATAGCTGTGAAAAATATTGCCTTGTGCTATAAACATTTCAGTTGTGATTGTGAAAATAGTGTTAAAGTGATTGTGATGTGATAATTCACCAGTGCAAACGTTATCTCTGCGCAAAACCAGCTGCAAATACACAATTAATATCACAAAACCAATAACAATCTTCACTATACCCACAATACATGCCATCAAAATAAAAATAAACTAACAAATCTACCCTCGTTTTTCCAACATATTACTGTGTTTCAAAATCAATTTTGTCACAGATTAATCACTATGTTGTCAATCCTTAGAACAAGTACTCCAATTACTTGATAGAGTTGCCATCCTAAATTAAAAACTACCATCATGGAAGAGTCAATAAGCATGTCCCCAGACCTCCATCAAGAAAATCGAAATACCACTGCAAACGAACAGAATACTGAGAAATCCAGTACTAACAACAAAGATCCACAAAAACTAATCCAGCAAGTCTTTCACAAAGCCATGTTTGTACCTAGACCGAGAGCCAACAGCCTAGGGGCACATTTGCCTACAGGGGAGCCCCGTGCTTCAACATCATCATCATCATCGTCATCGACAAGACAAGCAGATACTATGCCTTGGCAAAATGACCAGGTTCCTAATGCTAAGCGCAAAAGAATGGAGTCTAGCCCAGATTATAACACCAATGACACTAAGGTAACCAAAAGCAATATTCCAACAGCGAATAGCTTTGAAATATTGGAAGTCAACGAATCCCCGGACCCGACCTCAGCCCAAGAAAGTTTATTTATCCCGAAACCGGAGCCAATATTTGTCACCGGAGTCACAGATGTGATAAAACTCAAAGAAAGCCTACATCAAATGTTACAAGATGTTAGTAAATATAAATTGACCACACTAAGATCCGGCCACATTATCAAAATAATACCTGCAGATGTAGAAACATATAAGATCATTAGGAATAATTTCATCTCAATGAATGTTAGCCACTACACATACCAGCTGAAACATGAAAAACCCTACCGTGTTATCATAAGAGGCATACACGCATCAGAAGATGTGAACAACATCAAGATGGAACTCGAATCACTGGGCCACACAGTCAGAAGTGTCACCAACGCACTTCATAGGCAGACCAAGGAGCCACTTCCACTATACTATGTCAACCTTGAGCCGAAGCCAAATAACAAAGATGTTTATAACATCAAACACCTAATTAATATGATAGTAAAGGTAGAGGCACCATACAAAAAGAAAGAAGTTGTACAATGTAAGCGATGCCAAAGGTTCGGGCACACAAAAAACATGTGTAATAGAACATTTAGATGCGTAAAATGCGGAAATGACCACCCAACTACTACATGCACCAAGTCACGTGATACTCCTGCATTCTGTATTAACTGTGAAGGTAGCCACCCAGCCAGCTATAAAGGATGCACAAAGTACAATGAGTACAAAAACCAAATATATAAGAAAAGCAACCCTAAACCAAACACCCAGAATAATATTAAAGAACAATCAGCAGAGCCAACCTCAATTGTAGACAAGAATCTGATACAAATGAGATATAGCCATCCAACATCCACACAAACTTATGCAAATGTAGCTGCAAGGTCGAATGCTGGCAGTAGTGCTACTTTCCCTCAAACACAACAATCTCCAACTGAAACAAGTGACACTGCAAAGATCATGGAAGCAATGTTTAGTAGATTTGAACGAACCCTCGAAAAAATGTTAGACAAAATAATGGATCGTATGATCCATCTAGTCACCACCGTCATCAACTCCAAATGATCCAGCTCCTTCGAATTGCAGAATGGAATGCCAACGGATTGTCAGATAGAAGACAAGAACTAGAAACATTCATATACTCAAATAAATTAGACATAGTATTAATAGCTGAAACAAGATATACAGTAAAGAATTACTTAAAGATACCTGCCTACTCTACATACCTAACTAACCATCCATCTGGAAATACACATGGGGGAACAGCAGTCATTATAAACTCAAAAATCAAGCATTATGAGATAGAAAAATATGAAAAAGATTTCCTACAAGCAACATCTGTTATAGTGGAGACTAACCAAGGTCCAATAACCGTCTCAGCAACGTACTGCCCACCAAAACATAAGATATGTAAAGCTGAATTCAACAAATACCTAAAAAGTCTAGGGCCTAAATTCATAGCAGGTGGAGACTGGAATGCGAAACATGTGTATTGGGGATCCAGACTCACATTACATAGAGGAAGACAACTATACGAGGCTATAACTGAAAACCATTGTAATAGCATGTCTACTGGGAAACCAACTTATTGGCCTACAGACCCAAATAAAATTCCAGATCTACTAGATTTTTTCATCACCAGAAACATCACGAAAGAACACAGCTTAGTACAACCAGCTGATGACTTATCTTCTGACCATTCTCCCATTATAATAAATCTAAGCTCTGAAATAATACTGAAAGAGACTATATTACATCTTACCAACAACCATACGGACTGGACCACCTTTCAAAGCCATATAGAAGATAATCTAAAACTCAATATTCCACTTAAAAGTCAGGAAGATATAGAGAGAGCTGTAGAGCACCTGAACAACACAGTAGTGTCAGCTGCGTACCTTGCTACACCCGAAGTAAAGAACACGTTCAATCAAGCTGACTACCCCTGGAATATTCGAAAAAAGATTACTGAAAGAAGGAACCTCAGACGAGTTTGGCATCAAACTAGAAATCCAGAAGATAAAAGAGCTCTAAACAGGGCCTCAAGACATCTGTCAGTACTAATAGAGAAATCAAAAAATGAAACAATCCAAAAATACCTGTCAAAAGTTGAACCCTACACCAGCTCAGATAATTCCATATGGAAAGCCACGAAAAAGTTGAAGCAGCCGACTCTAGCAATTCCACCCATCAGGAACATGGATAGGAGCTGGGCTAGAAGCAGCAAAGAAAAGGCAGACACATTTGGCGCACACCTTGCTAATGTATTTAGACCTAATGAACCAGCAACTGATGAAGCAAGAGAACACACCGAAGAAATTAAAGAACTAATAACAGCTCCGTTCCAAATGTCCAGGCCTATAAAACCAGCCAGGCCAGCGGAAGTGCATAGAGTCTTGTCAAACCTAAAGATCAAGAAAGCTCCTGGATATGATCTTATAACACCATTAATGCTAAAACGCTTACCACGAAAAGCTGTAGTACTGCTCACCACTATTATCAATACAATCTTAAGGACAGGGCATTATCCAGCACAGTGGAAAATTGCACAAATATTAATGATAGCTAAGCCAGGAAAACAACCAAATGAAGCCACCTCTTATAGACCACTAAGCTTGCTACCAATAATATCGAAAGTGTTCGAGAAAGTGCTACTAGCAAGAATAAAACCTTACCTGGTAGACATAATCCCTCAGCACCAATTCGGTTTTCGTGAGAAACATGCCACTATAGAGCAGGTGCATAGGCTTGTAAATGAAATTACATCATCACTGGAAAACAAGGAATACTGTTCAGCAGCCTTTCTGGATATATCCCAAGCTTTTGATAAAGTTTGGCACTTGGGACTGAAATACAAGCTAAAGAACCAACTACCACACCCCATTTACTCAGTACTCAACTCCTACCTATCCAACCGATGCTTCCAAGTAAGACAAGATGATGAATTATCCAGCTTATATCCAATAGAATCAGGAATACCACAAGGTAGTGTGCTTGGTCCCGTGCTATATATACTGTTCACGTCAGACCTCCCTACGACAGAAGGAACAGTGGCAGGTACATTTGCTGATGACACAGCTTATCTTGCTAGTCACAAAGACCCAGAAATTGCATCACAGAACCTGCAAACTGCCCTCTATAAAATGGAAAAATGGTGCAACAAATGGAGAATCAAGGCTAACGAATCCAAGTCTGTACATGTAACATTCACTCTCAGACGAGAAACTTGCCCCACTGTCTACCTGAATGCGCAACCCATACCAAAAGCAGAAGATGCAAAATATCTAGGAATGCATCTAGACAGAAGACTCACCTGGAGAAAACACATCTGGACAAAACGAAAGCAACTTGACTGCAGATTGAGATCCATGGACTGGCTAATAGGACGCAGGTCACAATTATCAGCAGAATGTAAAATTCTGGTCTATAAGGCCATTATTAAACCCATATGGACCTATGGTATCCAATTATGGGGAACAGCATGTAAGTCCAACATTGCCATCCTTGAGCGGTTTCAGACAAAAACATTGAGACGGATACTTGGGATACCATGGCATATAGCAAACAATCTCATGTATATGGACTTAAAGATACCTACAGTGGCAGAAGAAATAAAGAAAGCCAGCCTGACCTATCAGTCACGACTTTTCCATCACCCTAATGAGCTCGCATCAGCACTGCTAACAGATAATGCGCCGAAATTTACACGACTTAAGAAAAAGAACATACTTGAACTGAAATTATAGTGGAACCTTCCCATGAATGGTAACAAAAAAGGAGGATGGAGGTCAATGGGCCTCACTCTGCTACTACAACAACCCAAGGAGATACAAAGTAGAGAAAGAGATTGCTTATTATAGCCCACTGCTATAGATTGCAATGATGCAAACAAATGAAAAGTGAAAAAAAAAAAAAAAAAACTGAAGGCTGCTGATGTTGCAGAATGTGATGACTAACTACTGCCGCCACCACGCCGGGTTGAATCCACGGGCTTTCCGGTATTTATACTTACATACATTACACTGGTCATCAATATTAGCGAATATTACATGTTTTCACATATTTAAACACACTGAAGGCTGCTGATTTTGAAGAAAGTGATGACGAACTAGTGCCGGTATCTATAGTTACACTTGTTACACTCATGATTTGCATACGAAAATGTAGTATGTTGTCATCAGTATCTGGGAATAATCCATGTTTGCACTAATAGAATAGAATACCGCGGTTATTCTGAGCTACCTACATACTTTTAGAATTTGCAAAATTTGTTCAGAATGACCCTCAGTCATTCCCTCTCGGCTGACTACTCACACTCATACCACTTTTGCACATCTTTGTACTAGTTTTCCTGTACCTCTTATATGTTGGCTGGTAGAAAACTCTCTTAGCATTAATCCCACCTTTTGTGAATTTATTTTGAATATTTTTGCAATAAATTATTAAATAAATAAATAAATTTACCTTTAACTTATGTAATTTTTCATCTATTTACGTTAATTATACTAACATTTGATCTCTTTCTCTGTTCCAGTACGTACAAGACGGCTCGCAAGCCGCTGGGCGGCGGCGCAGCCCGCGGCATCCTCGACGGCGACCTGGTCAGCCTCTACCAGGCCATGCCCGCGCCCGACCAGAGAGAGGTGAGAATACTTATTATTTAGCTCGCTCCAGACTATAAGAGTGTAGAGGGCCTATTCGGCAGCTCGGCAGCAGGAGTTTAATAGTGAATAATTTTGTTGAGAACCGAGATAAAACCTCTCGTAGAGAGTATGGAGCGAGCTTTAGGCATCGTAAACATATACCTGCCCCGACCGGGAATCGAACCAGGGACCACCGTAAGGTTTTTCAATGTGGTGAAAGCAGACTAGACTATGCCTAGACTGCGCGCAGTTGATAAGTCATTCAGGAAGGCTCCTTTCATGCACCCTATTTTTAAAAACCTTGTTTTAGCAGAAATATTACAAGCCTACATTAGATAACCAACGATTGTATTATTTAATTTCAGATTGCCAAGAAGATTGGAACAAAAGTGGAAGAGATTCAAGCAGACTTGTACGAGGTAGACCGACTGACTGCGCATTTCTAGTACTTTAGTTTTAGACTTTAGCTGCTAAGTTCTGTAAATATTATGAGCTCTAAGTTTCAATAAACTATGCTGAAGTGTTTTCTATTGTTGTTTTTTATTATTTATATGTTGCTACTTGATCTAGAGTACATAAGTAGTTGCTTGGTTCAGATTTTGCTATAGTTTAGGTTGATATTGAAAATACTAAAATAAAGACATAAAATTTATTTAGACCATCAGTTCTGTACTAAAGCTACATAATTATAATATGAGCAAAGAAATTAAAACTGAACTACTACTAAAATTATAATTTTGTACCGTTATAGGAATATACGTGTCCAATAAAATAAATTAACCATAAATTATTATAAACTGTTTCATATGGAACAGATTGATTTGCAGTTTAACCTTTATTACACAGATTTAAAATCGAAATTTGAATGCCAAATTTGAATATATCGAAATACTTACTGTTTTATATGACAATGCAGATGTGATTGTAAACATATTAATTCACCAATTAGTCATGTAAAAGACCAAAATATAGTTAATTTTTTTCCAGATGTTTTATGTAGAAAACGATTCTATGCTATTGATTGAATATGGATTTAAATCTATATATTTACAGGTTTAATGACAAAGATGAATGCAAGGCCATCATAGTATTTATATTCTAAGCTATAAATATGTACAGTTTCTCTAAACATCAAAATGCCACAAATAATAATTATTAGGCTTTGTATACAAAACGTTTCCCAAATTCAACACAGTGTACATTTTTATTAGTTACATAATTAATATTTCGTATATAATATGATGGGAATAACATCAGGAGTTGTTTTTATTATAATTTGTATTTTAGCTATACTTAACTGAACTGTTGTTGTTTTTATTTGTGTGTGATAGATAGATTGTTAACTTTTTGTACCAAGTAAAAATTTATGCAGTATAAACTGCATTTTAGAACCCAAGTTAGATTTCATGTTTATATAAATGTACAGTCAGCTCCATATACACTCTAGTACAGTTCTCCCATATTAATAATGCGCATGCAAATCTTCGCAAACTGTCGTATTCCCGGAAACACCCGAATCAGTGCCTTAAACAAAGCGTCTTGCATTTTGATCCTTGTTCGAAAGAAATAGTAGTCAATATCATGTGACACATAATCGAAAACAATTTGGGCGGTCGGTGGTTGTCACCGATCAGTCAAGGGTCTCAAGGTCAAGATCAATATTACTTTTGTGGAATTATAAAGAGCTGCAATTACACATCGTTCTTGTTATTTTTTTCAAATGTGAATTTAATTTCAACTTTAATTATTTTTGACGATGCCATATTATGAGGCACATTTAAGAATAAAATATGCGTCACATTGATAGACTTCACTTTGCCAATAAAGCCACACCCAAAAGACCAAGTTTGTAATTGTAATATTATTGTGAATTATCAGCGCTGTAAATACTTTTGAACTGAGATTTTAATGTAAACATTTTTATTAATGTGAAATAATCAGTGCTGTAAATACTTTTGAACTGAGATTTAAATTTTTTTATATAAACCTGTGTTTGAAATCCATTTCTCCTTATAATATAAACCTTGTGTTATTCAAACCTTCTTTCATCCATCTTTACATCAGCTTCAGTAAGACACTTGAAAAGTACCTACTGTAACATTTTCGAAGAAAAATTTAATATTATGGAATATTATGAATTATCGAATCAAATTTCGTTACTCATAAATCAATTATCTCTTTTAGCACGAATTACATAATTCTACTAAAATTTCATGAAGAAAATGCACTTAACCACTCTAAATACATAATAGTTTTCTAACGCTCGGGAATACGACCGTTGCCGAACAATGACGAAGATTTCTATGTGCATTATCAATTTTGGGGAACTGTAACTAGTACCTTGTCAAACTCAAAAACATGACAATTGATTAGTTTGAGAAGGTACAAAAGTCCATAGATAGCTATTGAGCTGTCCGTCCCTAATTTATGTTAGTGTGGCGATGAATTCCTAACAAATGAAAGCAAGATTTGTAAATTAAAACACTTATAACTCCTGAAGTTATAACTCCCAACATTATTGAACAAAACTTCAACAATCTACAGAACTTTAATATGAAAAAGCTATGCATAA
The DNA here is from genome assembly GCF_932276165.1 of Plutella xylostella. Classification (NCBI taxonomy): domain Eukaryota; kingdom Metazoa; phylum Arthropoda; class Insecta; order Lepidoptera; family Plutellidae; genus Plutella; species Plutella xylostella. Next base: position 8,233,309 of record NC_064008.1, read on the forward strand.
AGCAACAATCCATTTAACAATATAATTTGGCCTACGATATGACTAATTCATAACATTCGTATCATTGTATAGCTCAATAGAGAATATTGATCATTGATAAACATACTTGTATGTATCATTTCATTATACTCGTAATATAATAGAAAACTATTTACATTAGACACAGTTATAGCAAATTCATTCCATGTTTTTCCATTATTAGCCTTTACAAATTCAGTCTATACCCATACCTTAACTTTATAGAACTGATTGTGTAGAATTTAATTCAATTTGCCTCATAAAATTGTATTTACTTTTACATTACTACATCGTTAAAACTCCACGATTAAACGTTATAAACAAAACACTAACGTAACATATCAAAAGATACACAAACAAATAAATAAGAAACCAATACCAAGCATAGACAAATCCAAAACTCCACACAATCAGTTCAGAAATTGTGCCCAATTTAACTGCCACCGCTCCACTCGGCAGACCTACACATATCAGCCAACAAGTCATCAAACTCCTGAACGGAATTCTCATACATCACCAAGTCTTTCGTCAAATCTTCACTGGACGTCACCATGTCTACTTCTATACCATCACCGCTTGGACTTTTCGACTTGGACCGCTCTAAGTCCTCAACTAACTTTAAATGTGGTGCGTTGAATAGGTCTTTGTAAAACTCTGCGAGTTCCCTCAAAGGGTGTCTGTCTGCAAAAGGGAAGTATAACAGCTTTAGTGGTGGTTCATTTTCGCTTCGGAATCCAGCGAATTTCTTCGGAGGCATTTCGAAGGAAGTTGGGCTTTTCGACAACACGCTTATGTCGAGTTCTTGCGTGCTCTTGCTCTCTATCGGCTTTTCTATCTTAGGCGGGTAGTGCGTCTTGCATTTCGGTATCGGAAACTTCTCGAAAAACTCATCGAAAACCTTCTGAATCAACTCTTCGTCCACAAAAGCCGCTAGCCTCAACGGCTTGTTCAAGTCTATAGGAGATTTCTCCTTAACTTCCCGTTTCCTCTTCGAATCGAAGATTATGTGCTTAGGACTCAACTCGAAATGGTCGCTTTTTAGCAGCAACGAGTCGTTTTTGTGCGATCTGTTTGGAGATATGGACAAGTCAGTTCTGTATGCGACGGAAAACTTGATACCGCCTCTTGGGGTCCTTAGAATTCCCACTTGTACCCTTTTCACTGAATCCCCAAGCAACTTATTCTTAGGTTCACCGCTGTAGACTCTGTAGAATATTGTGAATGACTCTGTTCTCTGCTGCCTTGACAGATGGTAGGCTGGTGTGATCCTTGTAATAGCTATTAAGGATTTCAGCAGGATCCCCATTCGGAAATACACCGTATTCATGGCTTTCAGTGTGGGATCAAACTGGGTCTCGTCAAGACCGAAAGTCCACAGCTCTAGCACCATTTCGTCTCCATCTTCAGTCTGCACGCTGATTTCCACGTGCAATTCTGACTTGAACGTCTCCAATATCTTGTCTGACGGCAAAGCATTCTTGGTCGCCTGGTTCACCTCTGGAGAATCCGGTATTTGGAGGTTGAACCAGTCCGAATCTGCGCTTTGAGGTTTGCTGTTCGCTTCGATCTTCTGCCCCTTTCGAGACTCCACTATAACCTGCACTCCCTTATAAGCTAGAAACTTGGCGAATTTCGTGAATTCGTTCTTGTCGGACACACTAGAAAACACCGCGTCAGGCGCCATTGTAATGAAATGAAATGTCTATGAACAGTTAATGGGACGGATGAACAGTTTTGGACGCGTTCACTCCTCGTCTGCGATGCAGTTCTCGACCAGGCTCCTCAAGTTCGGGTTCTCCATCGCGGCTGCGATGCGCTCTTTGTCGTTGATCTGCTTGTTGACTGGAACAGAAAGTAAATATTTTGCGTTAGGTATTGCCGGATGAACCAATGACCAGTGGGGTAAATGAGATGAGTGAAGATCAAATCAGAGGTAATGGTAAAGTAGGAAGCTGGGAGCTGAGGAAGCCCACTGGATTGAAGAACTTACACAGATACCAGATAGCCCATAGTGGTTAGATGAGGTAAGAATGTTTTGGAGCTCCTTGGGAGAGGTCTAGGTATGCTCTAGGTAGCAGTGGATGGTTACGTGCTGATGATGGTGATGGCGGATAAGACAGCCTGAGATATTCCAGACGTTTGTCAACAATTGGACCAAGTTTAGGGGCGAATATTTAGAATAACCATTAATTGAAACAAGTGTGGGCAGTGGAGACGCACATGTAAATATGTTAAGAATATCTATTTAATATACCAATTACTAGTTCTTAGATATATCTGATTTCAGAAAAGTAAATACATAAACAAAATAAATGTAGGTATAAACACTAAACATACATACTTTAGCATGCTACATACAAATTGCTTGAATCAACATAATAATTGTTTGAATAAAATATGAATACCTTATTTACTGTCCAATGGAATTCTACTACAATGTGAAGACGGAACTAAAACAACACTAATAGAATATCTATTTGCACAGTGAATCATTAGATGTTTGCCATCACTATAATTATAACATTATATTAATGAAGGAGTATTTCTTTAGCAAACATATTGAAGTGAATATTATGGTGAATTAAAACTTTTAAAACAATTTCTTTCACACAACACCTAACTAGCACTGGCTTGAAATGCTTATTTCAACTGTTTTAAAATGCCTCCGTATGCATAATAAGTAGGACCATATATTGCAGAGTTGTACATTTTATTTACAATTTTATCTACACATTATTTACTAGAAAAAGTTCAATATCCAGGTCAAAGACTACAACTATGACATAAAATGTTATTTATAACATGTCATAAGTGGTTATGAGTTACATACATCACACTTTGATTAGTTATAAAATAATTAAGTGTGGTGATAAGACCTGTTACTTTGTATGAAACCTATGCATCATATTAGTATTGGACACTTCTAAGTATTATAATTGTCTTAATAAAGTTTATTCCCTTATAAGAGCTAATAATTAGCAAACTATAATCAAGGTATCTTCTATAGTCAACAAAAGAGATAAGTGTCCACTACCGTTTCAGAGCTACTATTCAAAGCTAGAGGTAATTAACTAATCAATAATGAATAAATCAGGATCCTGCCTTTCTAATTCAAGGGGTAAAAATATTTCTCAGCATGGACTATGTTTCTTAAAAAAAATTGGTCACATATGCCGAGTTGCAGAAAGGGACTTTAAGCTAATGTCGACATTAAATCTATGTCTGTCTCTTTCTGTCCGTATACTGTCAAAGCAAGGCAACAATACATTTAATGCCGACATTAACTTAAAGATCCTTTCTGCAACTCAGTGTTTGTCCTTTATTTATATTTAAATACACAATTAACAGTAAAGTTATCTCATACAATCGGGTGGACTTATGACCAAAGCATTTTGTACCAGTCAACCTGCATGAGGTAAATTGTAAGTATCAATTTTATAGAAACAAAACAAAGTTATAATTAGAAATAAATATTGTTTTGCTGTTTAACAACCTATCTCTTTATCTATCTAGCTGGATTGGATGAAGGCAACTAGATAATTATTACCAGTTTAATGTAAACAATGATAAGATACCATAGAAATGTATGTATACATACATGTATTATTATGTCTTAAATAATATGAATAAAATAATTTATTTAGTATTTCTTTTTAGGCATGTTGGTAACAAACTCTTTGTTAAAAGGATTAGTCAGTCACTGACTGCCCAGGGACTACCAGACATATCAAGACGACACGGTAAATAGAAGACACCATTACCAGCAATTTCAGGACAGGTTCTGTTAAAAACAGAAAATTTATATTTCCTCTATTAATCTGTTTTGTTTAGACAATCACTTATAAAAAAGGACCATCCTGTATAAAACAGAAAAGAACTGGTGATAATCGGGTAGGCGCTCACATTGCAGAGACACTGTGTATAAAACATTTGAAGGTTTAAATAACATGTCTAGCTAGTTACTGCTTCTGTATTACTCATGTTTTGAAAAATATTAAATCAAGTGGATTGAACTGTATAGGAAAATGCATATTTTAGAATATTAATGATCTGTCCTACATAAACTGAATACTGCTTCAAAAACATGTTTACTGAGGTGTTTAAATACTTATCAATCGACAATATTAAACATTTATGGATATCAGAACTGTTTCAAATAAGCTAATGTTAGTTTAATACTTGAATAGCGCTTATTATAAAAATGTAAAGAGCAAACACTAAAATATTTTCCTCTAAAAGGGTATTGACATTTAATTTAACAACCATAAGAATTGTATATTTGATTTTGGGCATGCATTTTGAGAATTGTATAACTATTGAAGCATGTAGTAGCTTATTAATTAAAGTTCAACAACAGCCAGATCCATTTTTGTAGCAACGAAGAGCCTATAATGATCAGACAACCACCTCTACCAAACAAAATAATAAGCTACCGACACCGCCACTGTGCAGTGGTAATGGCAAGGTCTATGGGGCTAACCTTTGCTAATTATAGAAAAACTCCTACGAATAAAGTAACTATATTAAAATTGGAGCCATTACAAAAGCAGAAGTAAGAAAAAGTACTGTCAGACCCTTTGATGAGAATGAGAAAGCATAAATCTTTCATTTTCATATAGTTTCTTCATTTATAGGCATAATATTGGTTATCATAAAGAATGCTTACCATCCAACAGCTTAAATTATCATAGCAGAGCAAGAACTAACAGTCTTGCCCTTGCTGATAAGCATTTTAGATAATATTATAAAAAATATTGTGACTATCTTATGGAGTTATAGTAACTGACCTTCAATAATTTAGTTTGATTGTGCAAAATACATCAACTTTAAACAATATACACAGATAATGCTAGATAAATCTGCAGAAATGAATTAAAATGCAAAACAAATGTATGTATGCAGTAGGGTTTCGTTTTTCCCGACCTTTTTCTGTTCCCGGGAAACGGGAATTTTTTTCAAGATTTCCCGGGAATTCCCGGGAAACGGGAATTTATTTTAAATGCTTGGTTTTGCTGTTTTCGGGTATTAAAAGTCTATTAAAACACTTACAATTTAATCACTTTACACACAATATACTTTTATCACTCGTATAGGTAGAAAAAAGCAACAGTCAGATAAATTAACAACCAAAATTATAATTATTTGTTTAACATGTCAAATCATTTGTTTTTCTTAATTGTAAATGAAACAATAACCAGTTTGAAAATAATATTATTATGACATATAATTAAAATAGAAAATTAATTACACTTGAGGTAATGTTTTAGAAAAATTTATTCATTGAACGATTTATCGCTCAACCTACTTCTTATTTTGTTTTTTTCTATGCGTTAGTAATTTTATAAAAAATAAAAGCGGACACAAAACGGGGAAGTAAAAAAAAATATGACAGGCGTCACACTAGGGTTAGCTTTTACATACTCTTTGGTCACATAAGTAAAAGCCGATCAATTGTTTGGTTTTCGGTAGGCGGTAGGACCAACAGATAAATAAATATGAAAATATTGAATCAGGAAGAGGGTAACAAGGCGATGTAGATGAGTCATTTATCTTTGCAATGCAGCTGCGCGAAAACAATAACACGTATGATTTTCCAATAATTTACAATAAAACCGAGTTTCTGATCGTAGACGACAAGCCTGCCGATATATTTTTTTTGGTTTAAGGTAAGGTTGGTAAGGGAGAAACAGTTAAATAAAGATGAAAATATTGCATAGAATCGATTAAAAACCAAACCCGGGAATTCCCGGGAATGCTATTTTTTTCCCGGTTTCGAGAATGACAAATTTCCCGGGAATTCCCGGGAACGGGAATTCCCGGGAAGACGGGAACGAAACCCTAGTATGCAGCATATGTAGCACATGTATATAATAAACATAACAGTCAGAATAGATGTAATACCTTAGCTTCAATAGAGACAGGAAAGGTCAAAGTTCAATCTGGTAAGATTATGGTCTGTAAAATGATACTGGTGACATGGTGAGGGCTGTATGAGGATGCTGATGCATGAAGTATCGTGCAAAGAGGTGGAATATCACACTTACTTTCATCTTCTGTAGTGTGAGCACCTTTTTTGATGTAGATATCCAGCTTTACAGGGTGGTGAATGGACCGTTGTATTTTGATCCTGATGCACAGGCCAATAAGGGTCGCCAGCGAGCAGTGCGGCACAGTGGGGTTATACTCGACTCTTAGCACGGGGACGTTGTCGGCCGTGGGTTCCTTCACAAAGATTCCCTCCTCATAAATAACCTTGAGATCCTCAAGGGTACTCGGCTTTTCCGGGTCGCGTATCGTCCGCAAAAAGTCTAGAAAACACCACAGCACACGTTAATAATCACATAAAACAACAAATAGTGGGATTAAACACTCAAATAACAACGAAACAAACCATAAATCGTCTCTTTCAAATCATTCTCATTGTTGTATCCGAGCTGTTGTAAAGTTGCACTTTTGTCCATATATGCGGGCTTGGCGAGTTCTACAGGAGTTTTTGCTGTGTTACTCAAGGAAAGCTTAGAGAAAAACGTAGATATCATAGCGTAGAATAAACAACGAATTTCATGAAAAAGCACAAGTCGGACATATTTATTTTGATGTCAAACTTTGACACAGACCAACGGTCACGGGTGGCGTGGCAAAGAGTAGAAAAATCAAAAAGGGTCCGTTCATTTAAGGTTTTACTTTATTATTCTGAGGTTCAGGACACCAACCATGAGTTCGTCAACGTGAGCTGGAAGTAGGGTTTCGTTCCTGTGTTCCCGGGAATTCCCGGGAAATTTGTCCTTCCCGAAACCGGGAAAAAAAATAGCATTCCCGGGTTTGATTTTTAATCGATTATATGCTATATTTTCATCATTATTTATCTGTTTCTCCTACCTTAAACCAAAAAAATTTATCGGCAGGCTTACCGTATACGATCAGAAACTCGGTTTTGTTGTAAATTATTGGAAAATCATACGTGTTATTGTTTTCGCGCAGCTGCATTGCAAAGATAAATGACTCATCTACATCACCTTGTTTCACCTCTTCCTGATTCAATTGTTTCATCTTTATTTATCTGTTGGACCGTTGGACCTACCGCCTACCTAAAACCAAAAAAATTATCGGCTTTTACCTGAGGCTTTTACATATGACCAAAGAGTATGTAAAAGATAACGCTAGTGTGACGCCTGTCCTATTTTTTTTATGTCCCCTTTATGTTTTGTGTTTTTTTAGGTTTTGTGTCCACGTTTAATTTTTATAAAATTACTAAGTAAAGCATAGAAAAAACCAAAATAAGAAGTAGGTTGAGCGATAAATCGTTGAATGAATTAATTTTTCTAAATCATTACCTCAAGTGTAATTAATTTTCTATTTTAATCATATGTCATAATAATATTATTTTCAAACTGTATAATACGTTTGTTATTGTTTAATCATAAAAAATATGTTAAGTAAACAAATCATTATAATTTTGGTTGTTAATTTATCTGACTGTTGATAAAAGTATTGGTATTTGATTATTGTAAGTGTTTTAATAGACTTTTAATACCCGAAAATAGCAAAACCAAGCATTTAAAATAAATTCCCGTTTCCCGGGAAATCTAGAATAAATTTCCCGTTTCCCGGGAACAGAAAAAGGTCGGGAAAAACGAAACCCTAGCTGAAAGCGTGGCTCACAGGCACATGTATGAATACTTCACTATATTCACCTCGGCTATTCCACAAAGTCCGAAGACGTAGGTCTACAATCAGTGCGTCCTACCGATGAACACATTCAGACATTAGCCACTTACGGTTGAGCTGGTCCTCTGATAAGTCGCTCAGCGGGCTTTGAAACGAGCTATAGGTACTCGGGGTTTTGGGAAATGAGTTAATCCGTAAGAGAACTAGAGGAACTGGCAAAGTTTTTAAACTCTACAAGCTAAGTGTAGTCATTATCAGTATGCAGTCTAGTCAGCAGGGTCAGCCATAGATGCTTAACACCCGATCACTTTCCTATCGGTCCGTGCGGTAAAGGAATGGTCGAATGGAGTCCACTAAGACCTCCAGCCCGCTGAGTGCCTATCTAGCTAGTATATGAATGGGGAAGGCAGAGGGTAGGTTGTTGTATCTGTCCTTGAGGCCTGTGAGAGCAGTGGACGATAATATTTATAAACCATAGGTACAGCTGTATACAGCCTATCGGTTCTTGAGAGGGTGGTTAGGAGTCGTAAAGTGACGTTTATCTACGTTACGATGATGAAACGAACCCGTGCAGTGGTGATAGTACACATTCGAATGTAATAAGGGTTCTGTTAGAAGGGGAAGGCCCCTTGAAATGGGATATAAGGAACATAATGATAATACACTCTGCACAGGATAGTAGGTACTTCTGAGTAATTTCGTGTCGTTACAACCATGATCCCACTACGGTGTTTGTTATGAGAATTTCATCACACACAAGGGATTAGCCGCATCCCGGCGATAGTGCGTATTCCACGTATACACATTATACCTACTTGTATTAAATAGCGCTTATCAGACGTAGTAGGTGGCAATCCCACGAGCGTGATGAAATCGTGATAATAAGTGACTGTTTTTGACGACCCTACCTAACCAAACCCATCCAATAAATGAAACACCAAAATGCTTATGTTAGATTTAGATTTTATTAGCTTAGAACTTTTTGAAGGATTTCTTCGAGCCCTTGCCCTTGGAAACCTTCAGTACGTTGAAACGTACAGTCTTGGATAGAGGTCTGCATTCGCCGATGGTGACGATGTCTCCCAACTCCACATCCCTGGAAAATGGAAAACAAAACAATTAAAATCTTGAATCAAAAGATGGGAGGTTGAGTTTTGTGTTGAAGTTGTTCAGATGTTGGGTTAGAACACGATTATCGTCATTTGGTATAATCGGAAGACCGTCGTGTGGGTATCATCATTAGAATCTAGTGGGCTGTTGTTGTGGTACCTTGGGAGAGGCCTACTTTTAGCAGTGGATTGTTTGCTGATGATGATGCAGATGTTGGTAAAAGAAGCTACAAGTACCTAATTTTAAAGGAATGTACCTACAACCTTTGAATTCTCCTTTTATATTACACATGTTCGTTTTACAACCAGAGACATGTATTGCAAATAATTGTCATCAGATCAGCCAGATAGTTAAATACTCCTCTGGATCAACTGGATTTGATAGAACCCAATAATAATTCAAACAAATCAGAACATAGCATGGGTGCATTTTGTCTACAACAGAATTAGTAAGGCACCATCACTTATTAAGAAAAACTATTGGGGAATACATGTGATATTGGCTGGTGACAAAATTTAATAATTACCTAAAGCAAGGTGACAGATGCACGGGCATATTCTTGTGTCTCTTCTCGAATCTGTTGTATTTCTTGACATAGTGCAGGTAGTCTCGTCGGATGACAATGGTCCTCTGCATCTTCATCTTCTGCACAACTCCGGACAGGATGCGCCCACGGATGGACACATTGCCGGTGAACGGGCACTTCTTGTCAATGTAGGTGCCTTCAATAGCCTGGAATGTTGGGGAATTTCTGGTTAGTGAGTGGTTAGAGGGTTGGTGTTGAATTGTTGTTGGGTTAGTTGTAATCAGATTTTGGGTTAGAAAACGATAATCGTCATTTGGTTTTGTCAGAAGACCGTCGTTGGATATCATCATTTTGATATTGGAGTTGTTTTTACACACTAAAATAGTTTTTCCTAATGTATGAACTTTAGACCATGAACAATATGAGGCGAACTGTAATAAATATAAACCCTTTTCATAATACAGACAAGGTGAGCGATATTTACAAGTAAATAGTGTGTAAACTAATAACATGATGAAGTTTAAACGAATAACATTGAATAATCATGCTGAATGATTTATTATGACCCAAATACCAAGTAATGAATCTGAATGACATCCCTTTCCCTATATTTTGTTAGTTATAAATGGTGTGAATTTAGTGGTTATGTACAAAATGGTCAGACATACCTATACAGTTTACAATGATTAACTTAAGACTGTACAACAGTAGTTAGTATGTTGATGAAAAGGTCTTATCAACTAAATATTAGTTAACTGTAGGTATGTTTTAAAAATAACATGCAACCATACCTGGATTTCTTAAGCTTTCACAATAGCATAAGCATTGTGAGAACTTCCCAATAACCATAACCAACATTGACCAAGCAGTATCATACCGAAGCAGTAACCATTTCATTTCAATTTAATTTATAGAAATTCTGTCACTTTTACTGTTATATTTAATATTGACATGTAATGAATAATTATCAATAAACAATTCTAAATCTGTCCCAAATTATTAAATTAACAAAATTACTGCTTCAGTAGACACAAATATCCCACAAAGACAAGGCTGCAGCCACCACCGACACCAGATCACCTTCCCAAGCTGGAATCAACAACGAGCCAAACCTCACGAGGAGTCTTGAAACCGAGACCGACACTCTTAGAGTGTCTCATGTCCTTCTTCTTCAGCCCCCCCTTACGGTTCAGGAACACCGTAGGTTGTTTCTGATACGCTTTCTCTGTCTATAGAAAAAAAGAAAAACAAACTGGTATTATTTCACACGTCATGCTGTTTACCTCTCTCGGGGTTTTGAACCCGAGACCAACATCCTTGTGGTAGCGGACTGGCTTGCGGCTCTTCTTGATGCCGATCCCCTTTTTGCGGTTCAAGAATATTGTTGGCTGCTTTTGGAACGAGCGTTCGGTCTGCAAGCCCAAGTTACATTAGTATTTGCTAAGGATAAGGTCGTAAGAGTTGACTAACTACAAGGGTTTATAGTTTCCTGGTATAATCAGAGTTTGGGTTGAACACGATTATCGTCATTTGGTAATCGGAAGACCGTCGTGTGGGTATCATCATTGTATACCGATAGAAAACCATAAAACCAAGCGATGGACCGAGAGTTTTGACAGTAAACTAACCTATAAACATTTTGGTAAAAACATTGCATTTTAACCGGCGCGGTAATTAAAAACACGTTTGGAATCATCATTTTTAGATTGAACTCATGTGCATATATGCAAATATACGGGAACTTAATAGAAATTCGATTTAAACACCCGGAGTATCGTCCCCACGTGGGAGCGACAAAACGCTATCACTTTTCACTTCATGCACTTTAGAACTAACTCTTAATTAATTTTATCACTTAAGAAACGTAATTAACTGTAAATTTAATGAAATTTGGACATCTAAACACTGATTTTTTAAATTATTTCAGCAGAAACTCGGCACGTACCTGGTCCGCCATCTTGCTTGATAACGAAAAGAACTAAAATAACTAGTGATGGGGTGCGTGAAAATATAAATTCGATACATGAGATTCTACTACTCGATTAATATTTTCAAAACGATATTTAAATATTATTCTGAGACCATGGAGTTGATAAATATTAGGATCGTGAATGGGTATGGAGCGGGACCGTTTAGATTTCTATTATTTAAAGAACCTGCTTACATCATAAGGTAGAACTGCAAACACAAACCAGAATTTGGGGATTTTGCCTATACTGGGCATTACCATTAAGAGTATGTGGCCCCTAAATTAAATTTGATAAGATATTTTTCCCTCAGTTAGTAAGTAGGTAAGTCAATATTAATAATGTTATCAAAGTACACCTAGACCTTAATTTATGTTTTACAGTAAAATATTTGTCGGTGGTTAATAAACATGTTCTGAACTAACTCAATGCAAGAGTGAGCCACGATGTTCATTTGCTTGTAGATTCAAAATTTGTTTTTATGCGGGGTTTTTCAACTGGGGTCCAAGGCTACTTACTGCCAGTTTCAATAACTCTGTCTACCGATGACTGGTACTTAGGTACTTCCATACAATTTTGACACAAAAAACCTGTCAAAATCGTATATAGTGCGACAAACTTATCTGTTCCGGTGAGAGGGAACTAAATTGATCCATATCTCATAACTTACCAATGAATTATACATTCATATAGATTAGATGGGTTCATTAAAACCGCAAGGGTGAATAACCACTACAGGCTAACTCAAAATCTTATAGAATCAAGAAATATTAGACATTTACGTGAGCTCTCACCGGAACAGGTAAGTTTGTGGCACTATAAAAGTAACTACCAGTCATCGGAGAAAAAGTTATTGAAACTGGCAGTTAGAAGAACTAATGGTGGATCTAACACAGTCATTTTCCTGTTTTAGAAAACGACCATAGAGATAAATCATATTCCTTGATGATTTTATATTCGAATCGAAAAAGTAGAATCGGTTTAGGACATCACTAAAGAAAATGTTGCCACAGCAGTAATTTACCGATAAACATATTGTCTATGGAATTATTGGAACCTTCAGATTAACCTATGTTAGTTTCACAGGCATAATGTAAAGCACCCCACTCACTTCACGCACAGCGAGCCGAGCCCCGGGCCGTACCATTCCGTGGACAAATCTGCCATCGCCCACACACTACACGAGCCCCGAGTAACAGTCCAATCGATTGTAAACTTTACGACCCTTGCACAAGGAACATATTAGGACTACTCTCGTGGCGCTCGCGTCTTGCCCGCGCCCCGGGCCGCCAGCCGCACCCACCAACCCATTCACAGGCGCGCCAATCCACGGATTTGTATTATAGCTGATTGATAGATTGATTTTTTAAAATTTTATTTTATCATAATAAACTCGAAAAATACACAAATATTCCGCCAAACTGTTAAAACAGTTTATCGGCAGACATGCTCTCATTATAAACTACTTACATACTTAATCTTAATCTATTTACTGGTAATATCTATTCACTACTAAAGTTACTTGCTAAAATAAATAGAAATATGGTACATCGCAACAGTAGTACAAAGCGGCCAAGCCGCACCGATATCTGCGGGTAGACATAAAATCAGTTCACAAAAATAATTGTGTGTGCGTCGCGCTGGCAGTGCCATGTATAATTACTATTAGTTAGGTGTTTTATTTTTGTATTTCTTTATTATTATTTAGATGCATAGCATAATACTACTGATATTATTATTTGTTACAGCAGAAATTTAATGAAAATAATCGTTAATAACAAAAACAACAACCAGTAACTTTTTGGTTAAATAGCGAGGATGTTATTATTCTGAGCTTCGTCGAAGATCTTTGGAAAGTATAGACAACGCTGTCAAAAGTATGTTTTTCCATATAGCAACACCAATTGTTGATATGTCAAACGCGCGAATTGTTATGAAAAATACCAACAATTTATTTTTCATTTGAATTGGGAAAAAACTTAATTTATTTACCCTTTTTAAATAATTTTACGCGTTTTTTTAGTTCCGTCCCCGTTTCCTATGTGCGCGGTGCGTGATCTCTGGATCCATGTTCGAAATAACAGTTCTTATTAGTCAATGTGCGATCACCTCTTTGTTTTTGTCTGATCGTCAGGCTTTTGTGGCTCTTAGAGCATGGAAGAAGTGAGGCAGTTGGTGCAGGAGGAAGGCCGGGAAGCTAGGAACGTGGTGGCTTTCCATGTTCCCGTCGATAACCCAGGTGAGTCTTAAAAAACATAATTTTTTAAACCGAAATGTAGCTACAATTTTCGTGGGCGGTGATCTAGGAGTGGTTTCGCACATCCGCGTTAAGATAGAGCTTTTATGTACCTAGTATCCATATATACATCTATGTGTAACTTCACTGTGAAGTAGATCATAGTTCTCATTGGCTGTAATGGGTATTGATTCTGTTTGCAAGAGCAGAGTGAAGTTAGTTCATGTAGCTTTAAATTGTATTTTTCTCACACAAAATATTCACAGCTTGCTTGCTTTGCAACCATAACTATGATTTGTTGTGAGCTTTCAAGTTTTGCACATTAATTTAACACAAATATTGTTTTTATCACTCTTAGTTCCTCTATATGTGGCAAATGTTATTTCAAGTCTATGTTTTTTAACAAAAGCTTTAAAAGCTCGAAGTTTTTAATGGTGGAATAAATGTATGATGGGTAGTGCTGAAGAAGACGACATACCATCAGATTTATCACGTAAGTTCTTATTAAAGATACTCCAACATAAATACATTATATATTATATGGGGGTCAAATAATAGTCTACAATAGGTCAAGCTAGTCCAGGGACACCTGTTCATTGTTCAATGAGGATTATTACAATTAGATTTAAGTACAATTAATTTTTAACTCATAACACTGAACTATTTGTTATTTTAATTGCTACTGTGTTTTTTTTTCTTGGTAAATACTATTCCGCCCCAATAATGTTAAGAATGGTGTTTTAAGTCTCAAATATGTTTTCACTTGGCTGACTACCATTGCATGGCTCTTAACTAATAAAACTGTTTAATTGTTGCTATGGCGAATCTTCTATGGCTGTGCGGCTTGTATTGCAGAGGGTAAACCTATTCAACATATGGTGCTTTTATTTAAAATATGTGGCTTTGGCAAATTATTTACTATAATAGGTAGGGTAGGTATATTCTTTTATGCTGCAAGAGCTGTTCCTTAACGAAAGTGTAGACACAGCTCCATATTTCGCTTGCTTGCATGGATAGGTGACAGAGATCCTACCGGAAACATTAAGTATTGTCTAGTCTCAGTAATAATGTGGACCATACTACTCTGCTCCTGTGTACTGGGGCACTATAATCTAAGTCCTTACTGATGGCTGATCTCAAATGAGATTGGCCACTGTGGTCAAAATTCAAACAGGATATATTATTTTATTATTACTCTGCTCTTTTAGTATCAGTTTGGTTATAATGTCTATTGATCCATACTAAACTCTTGGTGCAATAAGATTAAAATTTAAGGATTGGTGTACCAAGTATGAATAGCCAAGTGAGGTAGCAGTATTAGCATTATAGATTGATAGCATATAATCCTTCAAGCAAGGAATCCGAAATACGAAACCTATATAAACAGATTGGAGAGAGTACAAAAAAAGTTTACTCGGTTTCTTGGTTTTAATCAAACAAGATGCACTTCTTATCTCTTCAAAATCGCAGAGAGATTGCCGACGTACTATTTCTAGCCAAATTAGTGAAGGGTAATATCGACTGTCCGGCATTGCTGTCCAAAGTAGGACTAAGAGTACCCCCTCGACTGACCCGTTTGAAACCGTTATTGAATGTACCCACCTCAAAAACCAACTACAGACAAAACTCATTCCTGATCAGAGCTTGTAGAACTTTTAACAAACACTTTACTGGTTCTGACATAGATCTTTTTTGCAACAGTTTGTCCTCAATGAAACATCATCTCATAAATGTGTGCTGTTAGTTTAAATTAATAAGACCCTTTGTTTTTTATGTGATTGTGGGTAGGTACCTATTTGGGTTTTTATTTAATTGTCACGGATTTTTGTTTGCTCCTACTTACAGTCATTACTTTTGTGTTATATGCGGGAACCTGTTAATGGCATCTAGTTGTTATATGTTCTAGTTGTTATGGTTCTCCACGAAAATGTAAAAATAAAAAAAATTACTGGGGGATATAGAAACTTTAGGTACCAGGTCTATTACTACATCTACAGAGGTATAATTTATACTTCAATCAGAGTATTTCAAAGCTAATTGTAATGAGACTCAGATGAAAGAGCTTTGCCTTGAAATCAAGGAGCTTTTCTTTCCTACAGAGAGCTTTAGAAATCAATACATATAATGAAGCTCCTATTCATTCTCGAAGGGCACACCCACACAGTATATTGATAGAGGACAGATACACAGTTTCTGAGAAAATTTATTTGCTACTAGATAATAACTTGTTTTGTATAAAAGTACGGTGGCCTGCGCCTAAAAGTATACAGGCGGAGTTTTTAAAATAGCGATCCCTGATGATGAAGGGACTAGCTCCATATGCTATAAATCCGGGGACGTGTTGTGTGTGATGTGTGTAGCAGTGGTGTTTATGTGGATGTGCTTGAGCAGCATGTGAGCTTGAGATCGCTATTTTAAAAACTCCGCCTGTATACTTTTAGGCGCAGGCCACCGTACATATTACGTGTTAGTTCTAGAGAGGTTGACAGATACTATAGATCTCTATGTGGCACAATCTACCTCCTGTGTTGTATTATAATACATTACAGTGAATTTTGAGGAAAAAATTCTCTCATCTACTGAAAATTCCATAGATTTCCTACCATTTCTATTCAATAAATTTATTTTTGGCCATTTTCAATCTCTTTTACGGCGATACGGCTCGCGACATGAGTACAAATGTACAGCTAAAAACGGGTGACTTGCTTGCGAGTCACCTCTGATTACTAGAGACTACCCCTTCGGGGATTACAGTCATGAGCACAATCTCTTTTTCGACAGACAACAAGTGGTTCCGATTTTGTTCAATAGTAACTTTATCGAAATCTGCCATTATACTAGCAAGTTCGCTGTACACTATTTCATTTTGATCAAAGTGTTTTCTGTAGGCACCTACGTTTATAGACATAGGAAATTCAGGCTTTGTGCAGCGTCCATTTAATTCTGCGCAGGTCAAAGCGGGGGCATTACAAAGCGAGCCTCACAAAGGCTCTCGCGGACAAAGCTGATGAGAAACACGAGGGTTACTCTATACTGACAAAAACGAACGAACGAGAGCTGTCGTGCAATCGGTACTTTGACAACGAGATAGAGTCGTGGCTCGCGCAGCGCTCTGAGACTTCGTTTTTCGTTGGTATTGAGTGACCCCCAGTGCCCGGTCGATGCGTGCTTGTGAAATGTTGTTTACTAGAAATGCGCGTTTGCAGTTTTCAACAGGTATATTATGTACGTAGGATAGGTTTTCACGGTAACAGAAGGATTTCAGAAGGTAGACACCAGATAGATTTTGATCTATCAAGCGGGCTAAGGGCTAATAAAGAAACCGAAAAGTTATAAAAACCCAGCCAAGTGCGAGTTTTATTAGCGGATGAAAGGAAACCATTATGTTTTGAATTTTTAAATGTTAGACTGGAACTGAACTTCTTTTTAAAGTACTTTTGGTTTTGTCCGATGCACGGTTAATAACCCTTTTTGAGATACGTTGCTTCAATCCTACAGACTGACACCCAGATACACACCCTTCTTTAGCGTTCGGGCGGTTAACTTAAATCTACCACTCTCAAACTGTAAACCCAGTATTTTCTCTTATTGACGTGTCCCTGTACGAAAATAGATGTATTTTCCCCTCCCCTCCCCCTTTCACCCCCCTTCACCCCGCAGGCGCTGCGCAGAGCTCGATAAGCTTTCCGAGAATATGAAATAATACAGTGTAGGAAAAGTTTCAAGTACATCGGGTTAGAGACGATGTTTTAGCACGATGGAACGTGGAATGGTGATTTACCTACTGTGCCTAATTATCTTTATCTTCCAACGCTTGTCTGCTGGATACCCTGTTTTTCTCTTTCACTTGTAGCGATCAGCGATGTATCTAAACTTTTGTCATTCTCTACTACTCTTTATTCTATCATTCCTCATCATCATCAGCCTGTACTTTGTGCAGCGTTGCTTATGTGGCACACATATTTGTTAGATTCATAGAATGTCAGACTGGTTACAATAAGCAATGCTGCTTATGGATTGTTGATTGATATTGTATACGATCCATCGTAGTTAGGTAGCAAAGAGCTTCCCCCTTTCTGCAAATCTGCTGAAGGTTGCAGGTCAAATAAGCTATAGGATTAATAAGATCCTTTGAAGTTCTACACGTCTGCTGGCTTGTGTGCAATGATATACTAACATTAAAAGAGGCATATGTGCGTTAAATGCTAGACACCTAATTACAAATGATGAACCTATATGACATTGTCACGTTCGCACCCCAGCGCGTGTATCCCGCAAGCCGCCGCGCTCCCTCCCCGCGCCGCTGCCGCGCCGCGCCGCCCCGCGCGCGCCGCCGCGCTTGCGCTCCGCCTCGGCCGGCCGGGACAAGCGCTCTGCTACCGAACCACCATCGACACATTAGCAATCAGCTATCCGTAATATCACTGCAACGAGAGCCACCACTAAGCAACGTTGCTCATGTGGCACACATATCTAATAGATTTTGTAGAATGTATGTTAGACTGTTTAAAATAAGCGAGCTGCTTATGGATTGTTAATAAACGATGGTGGTAAAGTATTGAGCTTGCGGGATCGTTAGTTAAGCGCTGCAGCTTATGGATTGTTGATTGATATTGTACGATGGTGGTAAGGTTCTGAGGTTGCGAGATCGTTATATATAAAAAAAACACACACACACACAGACGCACTCACGCCTTGTACTAATGTACTCCCTTGCGGGGTAGGCGTGCATTGCTGTACCCACTTTTCGCCAGAGTGTTATGATAGTCCCAATGTAATAGGGGGCGGGCCTATTGCCATTTTTCGGGCACATCCAAGACCCGAGAACAAATATCTGTGTTACAAATATCTGCCCCAGCCGGGAATCGAACCCGGGACCATCGGCTCAGTAGTCAGGTCACTAACCACTATGCCATTCGGTCGTCCGAATTCGTCATCGTTATATATTCCATGAAATAAGCTATACTATGATGACCCTATAATGCAGTTGCTATAAATTTTAGTCATAATTATACATTATCACGTTGGCACCCCAGCGCGCGTGTCCCGCAAGCCGCCTCGCTCGCTGCCCGCCCCGCTGCCGCGCCGCGCCGCCCCGCGCGCGCCCCCGCGCCTGCGCTCCGCCTCGGCAGGACGGGACAAGCGGTCCGAGCTGCGCGCGAGGTACTGGGCGCTGCTGTTTGGAGATCTGCAGCGGTCGGTGAGTGGTTACATGTTGATAATATGTCTTCTTCTTCTTAGTCATTTTCAACCTCATAGGTGTAGGCCTCCTTCAGACTATGCCACTCGTATCGATCTTGGGCTCAATAATATGTTATTAAATAAATTATATGTAAACCTGAGGTGCTAATGTATCTATCTACTATTAGCCATTTTTAACATTAAATGTGTAGGCCTCCTTCAGACTATACCACTCGTTTCGATCTTGGGCTAAATAATATGTTGTATAAGATAAATTATTATGTACACTCACGTGCTAATGTATCTATGTACTCTCTTGTGGTATTCAAAATTCGGCCGCTACACGGTTTCGTCGACGTCGATAATCACGTTTAATGCGCGTTTCACCAATCACAGCACCGTATTTGTGGTGAATTGCGATATAGTGGCATTTGTTTACGTTGATAAGGGAGCCGTGTAGTGGCAGCTGATTTAGATACATTCATGTGCGAATGTATACTCCCTTACGGCATTCATAATGCCACCTAGCAATGAGAACAAGAAATTTTAATGCATAATATTAAAGAGGGAATTTTTGTTTTAAAGTTTATACTTATACTTCACCAATGTTTAAACGTAATCGTATAAAGGGGCAGCCTATTGCCATATTTTTGGAACTCCGTTTGATCGTGTAATTCGTGTATGTATGTGTAATGATATTCATTTTTATTTTGCAACAGGTTGGAGAAATCTACAACACTGTCGAGTCCCATGAAAGCCTAAGCGAGTGTCAGGAGGTGATCCTAGTTCTTGAGAACTACACCCGAGACTTCAAGGCTCTCGGGGAATGGTTCCGACTCAAGTGGGAGTACGACAACACCCCCCCTCCACAGAGACCACAAAGCCTCGCTTGGGAGATCAGGAAAACCGACTTCGTAAGACCTGAGTCTAGGAAAGCCCACTCGGTTAGAACATCACCATCAGTGTCGGGCAAAAACAGCCCTTGCCTCTCAGGACATAACACCCCTAGTGGCAAGAACAGTCCGAATCTTCTGTCCGGTAAAACCAGCCCCGGGAGTGGCAAAATAAGCCCCCGTATCAATACCAGTCCGAAAGGAAATGTAGAGTTCTTCAGCAATAAGATTGCTGCCAAAATCACGGCCAAGCCAGAGCCCAAAGCGGCTAAAGAATCAAGACTCTCTGATATTAAGGAGAAGTTTGTACTTAACGTCCCGGAAGTGATGGAGTCAGTGGCTGAGGATAGTGAGGGAAAAGTCCCAGTAGAGGAGACGTTTGTAGAAGTAGGTAAAGCCAAGGAAATCGCCAATATATGTCCGAAACAGGTTGTGATAAAATCTTCGCCAAAACATGGAAAGTATGACGTCCAAAAGAAAGATTTTGTAGATGATCTCTCAAGCGTAGCTAGAGCGACTATAGCGAAACTGAATGCCATGGAATGTTCGTTCCTAGAGAAACAACTGATTGAAAATGCTGCCAAAAATGATAATATGCTGAATCTTGAAAGGGCTGAAAGTCTGAAAGCACAAGAAGAAGTAAATTATACTCCTGGTACCAAAACTTCACAGGAAAATGAAAATTCTGAAACTGATAAAATAATCCCGGATAAAAGCTCCTCTGAATCTCCAACTTTGTCAGAAGACAATTTTGCAGACGTTTCCAATGAAAGTTCCCAAAATGAGGACAAGAATGGTTCGTCTATCGATGAAAAAACTAATCTAACTAACACACCCTCTCCAGATCACAAGGCTGTTGGAGATGAATCGGCAAAACAAACATTTGTAAACGGAATAAAGAATAATTCATCGGTTGACGAAAAAACCATCGAAATAAAAACAGACATTCCAAATAAAGAGAGTAAAAGCCAAGCCGAAGCAAAAGCTAAGGAAAAAGACATTACCGGAGTTGCTAAAAATGCTAAAAAAGAAGAAAAAATTGCTCCAGTGACTAAAACTAATACAAAAATGGCTCCAACAGCAAAGAAAATTGAGAAAACCACCCCATTGACTACTGAGAAAAAACCACCTGATGATACAAATAATAAAACTGATACTACTGAACCTAAAGCCGGCCCTAGTGGTATCAAAGAAGAAGCAAAAGACCACGAATTCAAAAAGCCTGAACCTAAATCTATTGATAACAAAGTCAATACCAGACCGGCTTACTCCCAAGCCGCGGCTAAACCAAAGCTTGTTACTGCAACAAAAGTGGAAGTAAAACCAGTCGTAAAAACTATCCCAATAATGCGCAGCAAAACTGTAGTCGAAATGAGATCAACTTCTTCTCAAAAAGCCCAAAAGCCATTGCCAAAACGCAATCAAACCCCCACAAATTCTAGATGCAGTTACCCGTTCAATCTAACTACTGGCAGAAACAGTCTATTTGATAACACGAACCTCACACCGCCGGTCAAGCCAAAAGTAAACAAACCTTTGGCCAGAAACACACCAATGGCGGCAGGAGATAATAAAGGGAAGGTTGACACTAAAAAAGTTCCCCCAAAACCACCTGCCTCATTGAATATCAACGGATTAGGAGACAATGCTTCAGCTAAACCTCAAATTGAAAAACCCAATGATTTCAAAGACACAGGTTCCTCAGAAACAATCGCTAATCAAGAGGACATGAACAGAATTGATTCAAGTGAAAGTCTCAAGACTTTAGTACCAGATGATGCGGCCAATTCCCTTGAACTTCTTAACGTAGACGTTAATAAAACTGATGAGGACGGCTGGCTAACAGTAAAATCTAGACGATTCAGCCGGGAATCGAAGAAGCAATCCAAATCCCACTGGTCTAACCGATTCAATCAACCATCAGCTACCACCAGTCTCCCGACTTTGAACATGATTGAATCCCCGACACAGGAATCCAAACCTATCGTTGAAACACCTAAAGTGGACCGTGCCAAATCTGAACAACCGTCTAATGTCGATCCTGTGGTTACAGTTGAAAAAAGCGTTAAGGTTAACATAAAACCGAAAGCAGAAAAGCCTAAAAACACTGTTATATTGCGTCAGAAATCAGACGTTACAGGACTCAAAACACGCTCGGCCAGAAACAAGTCGTTCACCAAAAAGAACGAACGAACTAAGGATTCGAAAAAGCCGAACGGAGGAAATGAACTAAGCAAGAATCGCCTTCACTCGTCTTTGGAAAGTTTGTCGGGACTATCACGCTCTCAAGAAAGCACTGAAGATCCTTTCGACTTCGACAAATGGAAGGAAGAATTCAAATCCTACTTCAAATACGAAGATGAAGACGACGAAGATCAGAATGAAATACTCAAATCAGCTGATCCATCGGAGATGAACGAAATAGCAGAAATGACGTCACAAATAGAGGAGAATGAACGCAAGATCAGTCTAGCGTTAGATTTCCAATCGGAATATGATCAAAGGAAATTGTCTGAAGAAGAAGATTTGTTGAATCGACAAATTATGGAGCTACAGGAGGTGTCTGATGTGGATATTGATACGGAGACTGATGATACTGAGGTAAGTGTTTGAATCTTTTAACTGGAAATTAATTATATGCATGGGTGGAATTCTATCATTGGATTTCCCGAAGGCAGGTAAATGTACCCGACGCAACTTTCATTATAAGATCAACTTACATAGCAATCAAAGTCAAACACAATAGGAACCTTTTTTTTAAAACAATATTAGTTAATCTATCAGCGCAAAAGTAGCGTAGATAAATTATCTATGTCATTGCGTCACATGAAAGCGCTTATTCACTGATAAAATTCCACCCTGTACTTAACCGATAAATTTAATAACTTTCCTTTTTTTTTGAATATGTAATTGAATGTGTTCATTTAAAGTTCACACTATTTCCACAGACGGATGCAGACATCCCGCTACCAGCTGACGTGATACAAGAGTGCGCCTCCAACCTCGAGGAACAATACTCGGAGGCTCTCGAGGGCATGACTCGCGCGGAGAGACTAGATACTCTCAAGACTCTGGAGGCTCTCGTGGCTAGAGACCCGGGTGAGTCTAGCTCTATCTTGTTTCTTAGTTTTATTAGCAAAGAGAGGTGCTGAAAGATAAAAGATGGTACTTTTAACAAGGTGTGCAATGTAAGAATAAAAATAAGTGTTCTTTGTAAACTTAAAAACTGGTAGAGAATGCCATTGAGCATTAAGTTTGCTTATCTACACTGTAATTTCATGTGCAACAAATAATTTAATTCACTCACGGGCAATGAATAGGTTACACTAAGAAAAGTGCCAAATAACTCCTAAACGGAAAAGGCTAGCTTAATTACGCCTTCTGCAATATTGAAGTACATTTAACGGAGCATCAGGATATTACCAACCAAACCGTTTTCATTGCCCATGAGTCATAGTATTAGTAAAGTAAGGTGGTGTCTTTAACATAGAGGTCATTTTGCGGGTAAGGTTGAAAATAACATCAAATTGAAGTTCTCTAATGTTCATTTTAAATTTTCAGGTCGCGCCCAACAGCTGCATGCTAAGTTATCGCAAAACATCAAACGCAGAGGAAGCTTCCAGGAAACTCTGCGAAGGTAATATTAATACATATTTTTTAACTATTCATACACCGAAGGTTCGGTCTAGACTTGTCTGAGAAGCGTCATGAAGGTCATAATACTATTCATCCCTAGGGGAGAATGGCTTTATGGAGTTGTCAAATAAATAGCTTATGTGTAAATAGCTTAGTCATTTTACGATAAAATTCTTTAGTCCTTCCAACAAAAATATGTAATATAATAATAATGTCCTCCTAGCCGAATTTCGACTACGGCGGCCAATCTCATTTGAGATCAGCCATCTACGCAGGAGTAGATTATAGTGCCCAAGTGTGTGCGCAGTACACAGGAGCACTCTCTGTTCCATCACTCTCATAGCCCAATGGGACGGATTGACCGACACGACTGGAGAGAGCTAGGCGCAGGACCGACTGCTTTACATGCCCATCCGACTGCATGGATCGTTTCGCTGTTTCGGACATCAGGTGATCAGCCTTCTATGTCCTAACCAAACTTAGAACCACAATTTAGAAACACAAATTGATGGTCCCACCCGGGAATCGAACCCGGGACCTCTGGGTCATGAAGCGAAGCTTCTACCACTAGACCACAGAGGCAGTTAAACAAAATATGTGAAACACATCAGACGGTTTACTACCCCTCAGAGACTTTTGACCGTCGCCGTCGTTATAATAGATCTCTTATAAATTGTATTGAATAACGCTTGCAAAGGACGAAAAAGAGTACCCCGTAATTTATAATATTTACTTATGGCGACGGACAAAATATCTCCTGGGAACAGTATCTCCTTAGGTCTTATTATCATCATAAGCGAACTTCGTTCTACCTATCTGTTCTAAGGTAGTCGGTCGAAGGGCCAATAAATTCACATTCTGATTTATAATATTTCCAGACTGCAAGCCAAGCAAGCCCGCGCTGAGAAACATCGCCTAGACCTGCAGACTGAACGAAGCAAGAAGATACACAGCCTACTGACTAGAGTTGAGGAAGTCAAGGTATTTAAATTTTAATCATATATATCAGATCAGGGAAGTCTACATAAAAGTAGTCCGGCGATTGCTTTTTATTGTTATTTTGTGTCTATTAAACGTGGCTGGTAACACTATGCAGAAATATTGGCTTGATTGTGGGAGTCAGTCTTTATACAGTTCATACTTTTGGTGATTATTTGTATTAATTTGATAGTCCTAAGGCTTTCAGTCAAGGGACACAAACTAAAAATAATGTTGTTGTGCTAGAAGATAACAAATTTACATACCTGTTCATAATATTTGCGTGTAAATCTTTTTGTGTGTGTAAAAGAGTTCATATAGTTATCGTAATATTAGAAACTATTTTATTTCTTGAATTCCAGGTGGCAAAGAACCAGTTGATAGAAGAGAAGAGAATGCGCATGGAACGACGACTGCAGAAGGCCGCCGAAAACAGAGATCAACATCTGAAAGTAAGTAATTTGCAATTGTTTCATTTACACTTCATTGTTTCATCTATCATCGTATCATCAGTCCGATATCCTTTCTGCATGCGATCATCGCGAATCACAACACATTTCTTTATAATAAAGGGCGCGCTGACATGGATTGTTTATTGCGTCCTATGTCTTAGTGCCAATTTCTCCATAGTCGGTTAGAGCATAACCAGGGAGTAGTGGTTGACTTTTGACACATCGGTCATGAATTTTATATGGAGATGACGTTTAATTTATAAACCAATCCCTGTCGGTTAGATAACCGACTATGGAGAAATTGGCACTTAGGCTTACAAAGTCCTTGAATCAAGTATCTAGTTAAAATATAGTACTATACACAAATACCAACCCGCACTAGGCCAGCGTGATGGACTGGGCCTAAAACAATGATTTCAAAAGGAAGGATACGCCCTTCAGAACATTTTACTGAAACCTTCTTCATACAAACAAAATAACTGTCATCTGTCATAATTTATTTGAACTATGCCAGTGCCGATCTACTTATCCTGACGACGCAACCTTGTACGTGCGTTCAATTTTACCGTCATCGTCACCGAACAGTACATACCTAATAATAATATGAGTGAGTTGTATGGGGTTATACCTTTGCGATGATATTCAACAAGTGACAAAGAAAAATGTTACGTAACATTATCCTCCGTGCAGGTCGGGTAAAACTATAACTAATGAGAAATCACGCTCTAAACCGTACGCAACAAGAAAATGTTCGCGGATGATAGCCAACAAAAAATTACGTCCGTACAAGGTTACATCATGCGGCCATTGTAGACTTTGGTAGTAAAATAATTATCACTTTAAAATGTGTTAATTAATTAATTTAAGGATGGTACGATATTCTATGTTCCTTTTTAACCTTTGTATCATAGTTTTTGCAGCCTTTCACAACACAATTAGGCATATTTATCACAAGATTCACAAAAAACAAAGACTATCTCTCCTTGACAGACAACTGTCGACTGAGGACCGTTGGCCTTAAAATAACTATTTTAGGGCCAACGCACGGGTGCCATTTTCTTGAGTGGTTTGCCCTGTCCTTACGCAGTAATATATATGTCAATGGCCTAAAACCAAAATTTAGAAAATGCCGTAGGTCCCGGGTTCGATTCCCGGCTGGGGCAGATATTTGTTTAAAGACAAATATTTGTACTCGGGTCTTGGGTGTTGATATTTATATTTAATACTAGCTGTTCCCGCGAGCTTCGCTCCGCCTTAAAAAGTTTTCCCTTGGGAATTCCGGGATAAAAAGTAGCCTATGTTCTTTCTCAGGGTCCATCTGTATACCAAATTTCATTCAAATCCGTTCAGTAGTTTTGGCGTGAAAGAGTAACAGACAGACAGACTGACAGACACAGTTACTTTCGCATTTATAATATTAGTTAGGATGTATCTATCTATCTATTTGTGTAGATATATCAGCTGTCCGATACCCATATCACAGGCTCTGCCTAGCTTGGGGTCGGATGGCCGTGTGTGAGATGTCCCCACATATTATTATTATAGGCTACTTTTTATCCCGGAATTTTTTAAAAACTTTTTAAGGCGAAGCTCGCATGACCAGCTAGTAATGTACCTCCCCTTCCCCAGGACATAGTCCGCAAAGCCCACGACGAAGAAGAGAAGCTCCGCGAGATAGCCTTCATCAAACAGCTGGAGGCGGAGAACAGACGGCACGACTTCCTGCACCAGTGTCGCGCGCACACCACGCGGCTGCGGCGCGTGCGCAGGGAGCGTCTGCACAAACTGGTACATATTCTTCTATTCTATTCTATTCTCTGTGGGGGTGTAAGTACCTGCACCTGGCTCTCTCGAGTGGAACCTTTGTGCATGTCCCCAAGGTCTGAACTGCCTTCCTAAGCTTGGACCATTTCCCACCACGCTGGTCCACTGCGGTAACTATAAACTGGTAAATAATGTTATAGTGTCGGTGGCAAACACTAGAGCTCCTAGAAAAACCTAAATCTCGCAGGGGCGCGCACAAGGGTTCCTTCAGGCATTCAAATCAGCTGCCCAAAGCCTTATGGGGAAACCACAGAGGACACCTGAGTGGCGCCAAATCCCCAAAGGCCCCATCCGAAAAAGAACGGCCCAAAGAACCATAACAAGAGCCGACATGGGTCAGGTGGTCCCACCGAAGCTAAAAACAGCAACCTCCCCTAAAGAGCATTTGGAGAATGCCGTCATAGAATTTGTGGCAATAACAACCGCCACAAAGCAGGTAAACCTCTTGTCCTGCAAAACCATCATGCAGACCTACAGGCAAGAAAACGAAGGCCGGCTAAAAATTCTACTCGAGGAGGCCGAAGCCTGCATATACGATAACAGTAGTTGCCAAGTCCTCAGAGGCAAAATGACTGGAGCGTATATGGCGGCTTACAGCGAGGAAAGCGGATTTGTACCCTGGGAATGCAACTCCTCAAAATTTACTGTCCCACACAACAACCAAATAGTGGTCGTCGCCCAGTGCACCAGGATTATGCTAGAGGATAAAATCCTAGCAAAAGTGGAAACCATCAACGCCAACTGGAATCACTGGACGATGCCCACTATCACTTGGGTGAACGGGGTACCTGGATGTGGGAAGACAACCTGGGTGATAAATAACTTCGATGTGAGCAAAGACACCATTATCACAACAACAACTGAGGCGGCCATCGACATAAGAAACAGGCTAGCGCATCGTATTGGTGACATGGTCAGAACTAGGGTGCGTACGATGGCATCAGTCCTGGTAAACGGCTTTAGAGAACATGTCGGATGCCAACGCCTGATAATTGACGAAGCCCTGATGAACCATTTCGGGGCAATCGTAATGGCCGCCCACCTGTCTCGTGCCTGTGATATTGCTCTGATCGGAGACATCAATCAGCTACCATATATCGACAGAGAGAACCTATTCGAGCTTAGGTACAATCGCCCAACACTGGTAGCAAACATCACCCAGGAGCTGTTGTGCTCATACAGAAACCCCATGGATGTTGCATACGCCCTAAAGGAAGTATACTCAGGCATATACGCAGCCACAGCGCGCATCCAATCCCTGCAGCTGAAAAGGTTAACAGACGCAGTAATTCCCAAATCCCAAACCAACACTCTGTTCCTGGTGCATACACAGGAAGAAAAAGAGACCTTGACCAGCCAAGGGTATGGTGAAGGAATGGGCTCACGCGTCCTAACCATACACGAAGCACAGGGATTGACGTACGAATCCGTTATTATCATTAGAACAAAAGATAAAATAAAGCTGCATGATAGCGTACCTCACGCAGTAGTGGCGCTGTCGAGGCACACCACCACCTGCACCTACTATGCGGATGACACCGAGGACGCTATCGGCAACCTCGCTAAAACGGCAATAACAGCGCCAAAGAAACGCATCCTCGAGTACAATCTAAAAATGGCAGTTAAGAATCGAGACGAAGAGGTCATTGCACTTTCTGGGGAAATGTTAAGAAGGCATAACGGGGCGGAATAAAACATAAAATATAATTTTGGTTAAGAGCGCAAAATATAGGCCAAATTGATTATTATATAATTATTATAAAAACTAACAATTAAAATAAGTTATCTTTAAGAACAGAGTCACACACTAACATCAGGCAAAACATGACCTATAACGACTGAGGGGCCGAGCCATTGCCAGGTGTCTACTAAGTTCTCCGAAGAAAGCTGGCATTGGCCCTGTCCTTCTTAAGTTTGTTGCCATTACTAATGTAAGTGTGACTCTGAAAACCATTAATAAAAAAAAAGGAAAAAAAAAAAAAGAAAAAAAAAAAAGACATTTCTTGTATAATGAGATACACGGCTGGGGGTTTTTAGTCGGTTAACGCCCGACACTACCTGGGTCCTCTTCCCAGGTGTCCATGTGGATTTTCCCCCAGCAGTGAAAAAAAAAGAGAAAAAGAACAATATATATATAAAAGAAAGAATATATAAACTAAAGACAAAATAAATATATATAAAAGATAATATATATAAACTAAACTTCCTTACCGAGTAGAAAGTAGATAAAAGAATTAAAAACTATCTCATAAAAATTACCACTCTTCAAAAGGCACGGACATAAAGTCTGTGGAGTGATAATCATTTATTAAAAAAAAAAAAAAAAAAAAAAAAAAAAACACTAGAGCTGGTCTAAGATTTTAACAGATACTTATGTGGAAATGTCTTATCTGACAAGAAGCGCCACCATACTCTTCCTCTACCATTACCGGCAAACTGCACCCAATATTTCACTTTATTAGTTGATCGTTCCAATGTTGTGTAAAAGAGAACGTATTATGATATTGCTGTTCAAATTCAGAGCACTTAATCTAACCTGTGTATCAAGCTAAACCCACAATACCACTGAAAAGTTTAACGGAAGTTCAGTAAATATATCTTGTTTTTTCTTTTGTACAAATAAAGAATATCTAATCTATTATCAACAGGAGCAGAAAGCAGCCCGCGAAGCCGCCGTCAACGCCCGCAGACTGGCTCTAGAAGAGGCTCGGAGACAACACGTGACCACGCTTGTGGAGAGACGCAGAGAGAGAGAGACGAGGGCCGAGGAGCTGAAGGAACTGAAGAGTAAGGAGAGAGAAGAGGCTGCTAGAGAGAAGGTATGTTAATGTTTTTAATAATATGAGTCTCTCAATGATTCATAATACAGGTGCCTGACTAAAATGAGGGATGAATAGCGATATGGTATCAAATATTTGACGCTGTTTCCCCTCAGTAAGCATATGCTGTGGCGGAGATATCAATAATCGCAAAAAACTCTTAATACCGCGATGTAGAAGTAGCGACCTGCTCGACATCTAATTGTGATCTGTGAGCTACGCCAAGTTTACGCTGTTTTACAATTTTGAATATCGCGATATATATGATGTTTTCATACACATACATACAGTTCTCCCATAGTAATAATGCGCATGCAAATCTTCGCAAACTGTCGTATTCCCGGAAACACCCGAATCAGTGCCTTAAACAAAGCACTTGCATTTTGATCCTTGTTCGAAAGAAATAGTAGTCAATATCATGTGACACATAATCGAAAACAATTTGGGCGGTCGGTGGCTGTCACCGATCAGTCAAGGGTCTCAAGGTCAAGATCAATATTACTTTTGTGGAATTATAAAGAGCTGCAATTACACGTCGTTCTTGTTATTTTTTTCAAATGTGAATTTAATTACAACTTGAGAGCGGTGGTAGCTCAGTTGGGTGAGCGCCCGCTTCTCAATCAAGAGATGCGGGTTCGAATCCCGGCGCTGACATGTACCAATGAGTTCTTTTCTGAATTAAAGTACAATGTATACCATCGCTCTTACGGTGAAGGAAAACATCGTGAGGAAACCTGCATATCTAGATTTAGCACATCAATCTAGATATGTGAACCCACCAACCCGCATTGGACCAGCGTGGTGGGAAATGGTCCAAGCTTAGGAAGGCAGTTTAGACCTTGGGGATATGCACAAAGGTTCCATTCGAGAGAGCCAGGTGCAGGTACTTACACCCCCACAGAGAATAGAATAGAATAGAATAGAATAATTACAACTTTAATTATTTTTGACGATGCCATATTATGAGGCACATTTAAGAATAAAATATGCGTCACATTGATAGACTTCACTTTGCCAATAAAGCCACACCCAAAAGACCAAGTTTGTAATTGTAATATTATTGTGAATGATCAGCGCTGTAAATACTTTTGAACTGAGATTTTAATGTAAACATTTTTATTAATGTGAAATAATCAGTGCTGTAAATACTTTTGAACGGAGATTTCAATTTTTTTTATATAAACCTGTGTTTGAAATCCATTTCTCCTTATAATATAAACCTTGTGTTATTCAAACCTTCTTTCATCCATCTTTACATCAGCTTCAGTAAGACACTTGAAAAGTACCTACTGTAACATTTTAGAAGTAAATTTTAATATTATGGAATATTATGAATTATCGAATGAAATTTCGTTACTGATAAATCAATTATCTCTTTTAGCACCAATTACATAATTCTACTAAAATTTCATGAAGAAAATGCACTTAACCACTCTAAATACATAATAGTTTTCTAACGCTCGGGAATACGACCGTTGCCGAACAATGACGAAGATTTCTATGTGCATTATCTCTTGACGCTCACAGAAAATACCTGCTTATGGTCTCAGGACCGATCGCAAGTGGCCATTAAATAAGAAAAAAAAAAATGTGCATTATCAATTTTGGGGAACTGTACATACATATGCTCACGCCTGTCTCCCAGAGGGGTAGGCAGAGACTATGGATCTCCACGTGCCACGGTCCTGAATTACTTTTTTCGCTTCCTCCACATTCATTAGTCTCTTCATACACGCACGTCGGTTTCGGAAACTCCTTATTTGGCTCTTCTTGAGTATGTCGCCTACGAGGGCGATACCGAAATGATCGGGAATAGAAAAAAGTACAAAGATATCATAATATTATTTACTTTTATTGTTTTTCAAAGTAGTCTCCGTGACATTCAATGCACTTTTTCATTCGATTAAACCAATCATTGAAACAGTAATTCCAGTCTGAAGTGGATACTGTCAAAACAGCTGATTTGTAAGCTTCGACCGCCTCTTCTGGGCCGCTAAACCGTTGACCACGTAGCATATCTTTAATTCTTGGGAATGTAAAATAATCATTGGGGCTCAGATCAGGGCTATACGGAGGATGGTCCATCAACTCCACGTTTTCCATATTTAATAACGTTCTTGTTTTGCGAGCGGTATGAGAGCTTGCATTATCGTGGTGAAGGATTATACGACGATTCGGGTTAGTTTTACGAAGTTCTCTTACGACTTCCGGCAAACAAACTGTTGTGTACGAATCAGCAGTAACCGTCCTTTGTTCTTGTAATGGAATCGTAGCCACATGGCCAGTTTTCGATACAAACGAAGCGACCATTTTTTTCGACACGCTGCGTGAGCGAATAACTTTTGTTGGCTTGACCTCACCTTCGAAGACCCAAACTGCCGATTGATGTTTTCTTTCGGGCTCATATGAATAAATCCACGATTCATCACCAGAGACGATATTGTAGACAGCATTTGAACTGCCTCCATTGAACCGTTGCAGAGCAGATCGACACCAATTAACACGAGCCGACTTTTGTTCCTCGGTCAAACGGTGGGGCACCCAGCGCGAAACTAACTTCTTGACACCCGACTTGTCAAATTCAAATGGTCAATACTCTTTTATTTTTTACTTTTTTTAAAATTCGAAAATGGAATTATGTTTGAAAAAACACTACATTTGATACACCAAAAAGGTTTCACTCTAATTTATTCCTAAGTATTCTATTCCCGATCTTTTCGGTGTAGCCCTCGTATCTACCAATAAGAGGCAAACGTATAGATAACTAGTTTACAATTACTATATGTTCTAACCATTTACTATCTTATACCCCCAGGCCGAGGGCTACAAGACCCGCAAGGCAGCACTGGACGCGTTGGCCGAACAAGAAGTGGACGCACTAAGGTACTTTATACTTATCTAACTACCTCATCATACCACACATACCACACTTACACACAACACAACCCATCATTATTATTATACATACATACATATATATACCTACCACGCGTTCGTGACTGAGGTCACCAATATTAAGGGCCAGCTGAAAACCAGCACATGCTGAGCTGGTGCCGATTTGACGCTTTGGACAGCAACCTAGTTTGTTTATTTGTTCTATTGTATTATTCCTGTATTGTTATTATTTTTTGTTGTATTCTTTTTCTTTCTTTCTTCCTTTTTTGTTGTTCATTGTGTCAAATAAATGTTTTCTTTCTTTCTTTCTTTCTTAAGGTCGAGAATCCAGTGCAAGCAGGAAGCCAGTGAACAGAGACTGGAGAAGCATTTGCAAGCTATAAGGACTAAGGCTACTGCGCCTAGGGTGCCGGTAAGGGGTTTTTACCTTATAATAGGTTAGGAAGGTTATACTGGCCAAAATTGACTGTCGAGAAACGCCACAACACTCGGTTCCTGGCCTCGAATCCAGACACTATGGGCCACCTGAAATTGGAAGATAAGATTATAAAACCAATAAGTCGATTTTTTATCAAAGAATTTTGACAAAAAACGACTTATTGAAATTGTTTTGACATCAATCACGATGTTTTGTAGCAGTTATTGTACGTTTGTACGGAGTTTCATTATTTTTAACAAAAGTAAATTGAAATTTAGTTTTCACCATACAATTTATAATACATTTCTTTAATTATTTAGTAAAATTGCAAAACATAACAGATTAACTAATTAGTAAAAGTTAAACTTATTATTATTCATTTACGTATTCAAAATAACATAAAGTTATTATTCCCTCAACAGACAACATCAGAGACCCAAGAGCAGCCGACGACAGAAGAAGACTTGATCAAGAAACGAATAGAAGAGAACAGAGAGCGAGAGAGACAGAGGAACATGAGGAAGCGAGCGAGGAAGATCCGGCAGAAACTGCTTGACGCGTAAGTGATTAACCAAAAAAAAAAACACGCACTCACGCCTTGTACTAATGTACTCCCTTGCGGGGTAGGCAGAGGTGCATTGCTGCACCCACTTTTCGCCAGAGTGTTATGTTAGTCCCAATGTAATAGGGGGTGGGCCTATTGCCATTTTACGGGCACATCCAAGACCCGAGAACAAATATCTGTGTTTAAACAAATATCTGCCCCAGCCGGGAATCGAACCCGGGACCTTCGGCATATCAGTCAGGGCCACTAACCACTACGCCATTCGACCGTCAAGTCCGTCCGTCGTTTAGGTAGATATAGGCTCCTATCTACCTCTTTCTTTTACTTCAAATGATAGATCTATGAATAGGTCTTTAACTAATGAAATTGCCATAGCTTTAACTAGTCATTTCCAATAGAAAATAAGTTTGGAATAGCTTTGTATTCTAAATTCAAATTAATTTTGTATTAAAATCATGACATTCTTTTTACAAACTCAGTCCGTTGTTGGTTAGTAAACGTTGTAGTCTGTGGTGCTGAGGCAACCCTAAGGTGGCTTCTTTTTCAATGCGTATAACAACGTATAACTTATTATGCACCGTAGTCCAGTGAAATAAGGCGCATATTCCCTCAAAAATAAATTGGTAGGTAAGTAAATAAAAACGTGTGCGGCTGGAACGCGATCTAAATTAGATCTTATTATTTATGGGATGGAGTCATATTTCTTTGAAAGCCATTGCGAAGATGGACTTCTGTACTGGTACTAGTTATTATTCTGTGCTACCACCGACAAAGTACATACATTTGTGTAAATTTACTACCCATATTTGCAATTTACTAAGCAGCATCGCTTATCTTTTGTATGCATACAAACTATGTCAATTTTGACCGGTGGTGGTAGGGTAGCCGGTCATTCTGGACACATTTTGTTAGTAGTAGTGACCCGTTTCGGTTTGCTGAACTACTTTTGAAACATCTTGTTTATGTGAGATTCGATATTGGTATCTAAATGTAGCTGTTATCTTTCCAGGGGAAGGGAATTCGAAGAGATGAACGCGGAAGATGTAGAACCATTGGACTACTACAGCTCTATGCCTGAAACTAACAGGGTCTACAGGTGTCTGACGGTGATCAATAACACTATAGAACATCTAGTACCCATGGAGTTCAGAATCAATAATAACAAAAACGAACAAAAGAATGAAGAAGCTCAAACAAATAAAGATAACAAAGAAAATGAAAAAGGCAACAACCAAAAAGGGGCCAAAAATCAAGAGGAAAACAAAAATCAACAAGTCAACAAAAATAATAAAAAGAAAAATAAACTTGTCAGAAAAGATAGCGATGAACAATTCAGAACTATAAATAACGAGTGTAAACAGGGCAGTCTGTGTATAAAAACATACGAACAAAACCATAGACCTGAAAATGTCAGGACAGAGTATTCTGTTGCTTCTCAGAAGAAGAAAAAGAAGAAGAATAACGCTCAACAAGCATTGGTTAATGGAACAGAGAAATCAGAAAATGAAACAGCTACTGATAATTCAGATCCAACTAGTGTGGAGAAAACCGGAGAAAATAGTAGCAAAGCTTCAGCTGGCAACTCTGAGCCAAAAACAAATGGAATTGCTGGTACAAGTAAACAATCAGATGAACCTGATGGCGATAAAAAATCTAACAAGAAGAAGAAGAAACCTTCTGATGGTAACGATAATCATGACAACACTAACACTGTCACAAATGGCATAGCTGAAACCCAAACTACTACAAATAATGCCAATGGTCCCACAAATGAAGGTTCGTCTAGCACAAATGGTCCTAATGCTTCTATGGCGAAAGGAAAGAAAGGTAAAGGTAAAGGCAAACAAACTAACACAAATGCAGTAAATAGTAACACAAATGGAGCAAATAGTAACACAAATGAACCGTCTAGTAAGACAAATGAAGTGACGAATACCACTAATGGGGATACAACTAGTAGTAATAATGAATCAAGTACTAGCACAAATGGAGTGACCAGTAGCACTGGAGCTATACCTAAAGTACCTGTAGCGAAGAAATCCAAAGGCAAACAAAAGCAAAGTAGCACAAACGAAGTAACTAGTAACACAAATGGACCACACTTTAAGAGTAATGAAGCTAGCACGAATTCAAAGAAATTTAAAGGAAAGAACGACTGGCAACTAACAAATGGATTCGATGAACCAAAATCCGGGAAAAACAACAGGAAAAATAACAGAAACACTAACGCAAAAGATTATCAGAGACCTAGCACGTCTAGACAAGACCAGAATGACAGTTTTTTGAGAAAATTGAGCAAAGAATCTTCTCTGGCTAGTTCTATAAGTGATTTGAGCAAAATTAGCTCTAAAAGTGAAAGAAGGCGTAAGGAAAGGGAGTTACAAATGGCTTTTGACTATGTGGACTGGAAAGCGCTAGAGAAACATGTCAATGAATTGCATATAGCCGTGTCTAGGCTTGATAAGGTATGTTTTTTAAATTATTATTATGTATTTAGGACATTGAGTCTTTCTAACTGTAAAAGGATAATGCTTTCGATATAGTCATGCATCTAAACATACATAGAGTCTTTCTAACTGTATATACGATAATGCATTCGATATAGTCAAACATCTAATAATTTTAGTGGTAGTACAGTCGATACTTTAAATATGACTAACGCTGAGTTGCAGAAAGAAACTTTATTGAGTTGCTTTGACAGTATGCGGACAGAAAGAGATAGACATAATATTTAATGCCGTCTTTACCGGAGGGCGTCCCACGCTGTGTTTGCCTGTGCAGCGATTACATAATTTTCGAACCTCCGTTTACGTTGCGTATCGCCAACTGTCACTGTCAAAATGTAAGGCAAATTTGTTAGTTCCAAAAGTGACTACGTTGATGCTGTTTTTTTTCCATATGTTTGTGTAGTATCGAATTGCCACGTTATCCCGTGATAGGCCCTCTGTTCGTGGTCTCCACTCAAGAAATGTTCTACCCCAACGGTTCATCTCTACAGTCAACTGTATATTTCAGGAACACCAAGACATCCTGCTGAACGGTCTAGAAGTGCTCAGCTACATACTAGTCATAGCCTTGATGCCGGAGTCGCAGGGGAAGATTACCACCAAGTATGTATTTGTGTTTTATTTAGGGTGACTTTCATAACAAAGTTAATCAAAATTAAATAGTTTGTCTCTTGCTCTCGCAGTATAATGTCAGAGCAAGAGGTCATAGATTTAATTTTGATTAACTTTGTTGTACAAGCCACCCATAATACTGCAAACTAAAATTTTCCCCCACTAGCTTCGCTTCACTTTAACATCTTTTCCCGTGGGAATTACGGGATATAAAGTAGCCTGTATATAGTATTATATTATAGGATGTGTTAATATAAGGGTACAGCATACTACATGACTGTGTGATGGTGAAGAACATTAAAATTCTAGGGTTTATGACCTTGCCTTGGTGAAAGGATTAGCTAGTCAGATTACCGTCAGTCGCTAAAAACAGTCCTACATACATTTCTTGCATTTTGCGTTTCCACAGCCATCTATCGGCAGTTCCCGGTACTTCTTAGCTCCAAGTCTAACATTTTATTCTAACCCCACAACTCTCTTCCCAGAACCCTCACAGTGGCGGTGCAGATGATCGGTGCGGTGATATCGGCCTGCCCCATGGCGGCCGGCTTCTTCCTGTGTACTAATAATTGCGTGCACCAAGTCACACTTCTGAGTGTTGTTTTGGTGAGTTGCTTGGTTAATTTATTTACTATGTATTTGAAGTATCGAACAGGATAAACCTAACGCAATAATGAAGAAAATAAAAAAAACATAACATGAAGACACTTGGTTAAAAGATGGCGGTAGAGATGTTGTGGGAAGTAAAAACACTGAATTATTAATAGTAATTAAAACTAGATGGCGGTAGTGTCGCACCAAATTAAACTAGATGGCGCTAGTGTAGCGAGGTGAGTAAAGTGCACGGTACAGTTTCTAGATTGCTGTGAAAGCAGTGGGTGAGTAACTTGGTAAATAGATGGCGGTAGTTGTGAGAGAAATTGTAGGTAATAAGATAAAATATCTTTCTTCCGCTTAAATAATAACTGCGTGCATTAAATCACATTGTTTGGTATGCTAATATTGGTGAGTAAATAGTTAATACATGGCGTGGTAGTGTCGTAGGCAAGATGCAGATTAAGTTGCGGAATATTAGATGGCGTTAGAGCATAGCTTTTGGGTGGCTGAACAGATTTCGTAAAATTATCAACTTGAACGTACGAATTACATAAAATATATATTAGGATGTTGTTTGATCTTCAAGAACAAAGATACATATCAAAATAAAATTTATCAAAATAAATAATTTCGACTACGATATGAAATTCAGAGTTCAGACACACTTTAAACCTAGTTTAATTTTTGGCTATTACAGTGAAAGTCCCTACCAATTTATTTATATTTACTTATCAAAATTTTACGATTTCTTTGTATCGACCATAAAAATAACTCGACCGTTGTATTTCCGAAATTTGCAAACTTTTTCACTTACGCCAAAAGGGGTAGGCAACCTTTGGTGCTGTTTTCCAGCCGGTTAATTTTGATGTGCTCATCTCAATCAGGGGTTGACAACCGAAGGTTACTGACGTAATCTCGTTTAGGAAAAGTTTTCATTTAGTTAGTCTTGTTTATGGTCGCTGTGTTTTTTTGTGGTATTGCGTAAAGGGTAAAGGGAATTAGTTTTGGGAGCTTTATTGATGTATTTTAGTAGAGCATACATGGTTGGTCTAACAGATTGGATTGTGCTGTTTATTTATGAAATATCTTGTTAGTGTGTAAAGTTAAATAGAAAATATTTAAGTACCTACATAGTATAGTGGGAGATATTGCTTGCTCTTACGAAGTTTTCGTAAAGTATGACTCTAACGAACGTAACTAAGTCAAGAGTTGAATATTTGTCCACACAATAAACAATAAACAGGCAATATTTATAGTCTGTCGTAAAAATACTATTTTAAGAAGACTCGACTATATGTCGAAAGGTTAGTTATTTCAGTACGAGCTTTTATTTTTACCCCTTTTTATTATCCGCAGGTTCCGCAACTAAGTCGCACGAAATTTGTTTTGAAATGAAATGAAATGAAATCTCTCCGCTCCATCCACATTTCCCGAGTGACATAAAGAGGAGAGCTTTTTCATGAAAGCGCGTTGTGTGAAAATGAGTCTCCTTAATAATAATAATAATTCCGGTGAACATTTTAACCGAAATTCTGAACTGTGGACGCCTGGTTGTGCGCCGCTGACGAATGACGCCTTTTAGATGTAGGGTTGCCACTTGTGTCGACTTTAATGAGTTTTAAAATGAGAATAGTGTGGAGTTTTGAAAGAAAAGAAAGAAAGAAAGAAATGATGGTTCTATATAGGATTCGTGATGATTGTTCTATATAGGATTGGAGTTTATAAATATCAAAATCGTCATAAAAGTGCAAGTTTCTGCTAAAAGACTTCATTGTTGCATTGGTGCTGAATTTTTGTCACTATTTGAAAGTTGATCACGTAAACTTACCTATAACTTGCTCAGTATGATGGGTATATTAATTTAGCAACGGGAACGTTACTGATAAAATTCCACCCTGTATAAACTCGCAGTGGCAGCCCTAGCGTGTAAGTGGGTGGCGCCCTAAAAGCAGCGCTAATGCACGCCGTGGCCGCGTTGTGACGGGCGAGTTCACTTGAAAGTAAAATATGAAACAATTTGACAGTACACGTATTTTAATGTCAAGAGCAGATTGTAAGGATTATAGATGGCTCGAGGAGTAAAACGCTTAATGTTCGTATATATAGGAGAAATAACATGTATTTCTAACTATAATTATAGACCACAGGATAGAGCCAAGAATATGTATAAACGTTAAAATAAAACTACCCTTAGTTTAGATAACAACAAAATAGTCCTTACTAAAACGACTATCTGGAAAGATCTGTATATTACAACTTAAAAGTCAACCTGTACTTAGAGCCAAAATTAAGGTAATGCTATCTCAGATATTACCGAGTTATTTTACTCATTGGAAATGAAACACGTGATCGAAGAGCCCTCAGACAACGATAGCCAATCTGCTCTTTTTTATAGCGTAGAGCGTAGCATCTTAACGTGTAAACCCTACTTTAAACTTAGGTGAACCTTTTCACCTCAGGAAATCCCGACGATGCTATCGCCGTGTCCCGCATTTCTATATACTCTCATGGAAGGTCTCCACACGGTGATATTTTGAGTTGCGATTCCATTGCGACTTGCGATGATAAGCTGGCGGAATCATCGCTAGACCGTGGTGACTACCCGAGTCGCACCGAGACGAGTCTGCACTTCTATCGTCGGGTAATCACCACGGTCTAGCGACGCTAACTCAACAAAGAAAATATAAACCAAACACATCTGCGTCAGAAATTATCAAGAAAGAAAGAAAAAAAATACAAAAGTGCTACAAAGACAAAGACTCATAGTGTCCCCATTAAACTTAATCAGGTATTGGCACTTGATCCTGTTACCCATTGGACAATAGACTTCGGGTAGGTCGGCCGCTATGGTATTTTCAACCACCAAGCAAGTCAACTGGCTCAAGTTACTCGCCCACTACTACGCCTCGCTACAAACAGAGCACGGTCCTAATGGCACCCCGCACCTTTTCACCTCGACTCGTAATTCTATAGAGACCTATGTACTGTACCATCGCCGTAGTAGGTACATACCTACTAGGTAGTACTATCGGGGAATGTAGGTATATACTAGGTAGGTATATACTACGGCTAGACTTGTCACCTTTATAGGCGAATAATAAAATAAATAAATAAATAAATATGTGGGGACATCTCACACACGGCCATCCGACCCCAAGCTAGGCAGAACCTGTGTTATGGGTGTCGGACAGCTGATATATCTACACAAATATATAGATAGATAGATACTAAATATGAATATCAACACCCAAGACCCGAGTACAAATATCTGTCTTTAAACAAATATCTGCCCCAGCCGGGAATCGAACCCGGGACCATCGGCTCAGTAGTCAGGTCACTAACCACTACGCCATTCGGTCGCGAATGCTTCGATAGCCTTGTGTTTTTTGAGTTAGTCGCTTTGATGGGTTCGAGCTTGAAATAAATGTTTTCGTTCACCGATTGTACACCTCTACCATAGAATAACAAGTACAGTAGTACCATATCAGTACTCTTTATTTTATGCCTCTACTAACCATGTACCTAGTTTTCCTAGACTCCGACAACGCTATCTTCGCAACGGGTAAAAGAAGGGAGTTCATTTGTTTAAACCAGTAGTTTCGTTGCACATGATGCTTTCTGGTACCTCATGTGTTTCTCCGTCTAATAGCACCTTAGAAAAGCAGGCTATTAGTATAGACTTGTCAAAAATATCAGCTATAATAACGGCCTTTGATCACTTGGATTATTACTGGATGTTATCTGGAATAGATAAGAGTGATAGTTTTATATCTATGCTCGTAGCGATTTATTTATGTTAATATTTTCACACCCAACTTGTTAAATTTGACTGACACATAATCATATTCTATCTACAGTTGGAATCAAATATTCTTATTGTTATTAGGCATCTATCTGGAGACTCTGTAGCTAATTTTCCGCATTTAGCTTTTAAGGTGGCTGTAATGCCTAAAATACCTACGGCGTAACTATACTATGTCCATCTTATTAATGCTTTTTTGACATTCGTTAGCAAGTAAAGTTGATTTTCCTTTGCAGTCATCAAATATCTATGGGATTTCGAATGTCAAAAAAAGCATTAATAAGATGGACATAGTATAAGTCGCTAACCACTAGGTACATTATTCGCTCGTCACAATTCTAAACCCTACATCAATTTGTCAGCAGGAGCGCGACCTCTCCGACCGGCAGACGCTCGAGCTGGCCAAACAGCTGTGCGACTGTCTCTCCATCTGTGTGGACGCGGTGCTGTGCGGGACGCGGCTGCTGGCCTCGTCTGGAGACAGCGAGCGGGCCCACGTGGCCTGCATGCGGGCACGCGCGCACCCCCTCATACTGTGAGTGATGCCAGTCTGTGTGTCTGTATGTGATGTGTGTATATGATGTACTCCTAGTCGAATTTCGACCACGAAGAACTATCTCATTTGAGATCAGCCATCTACGCAGGAGTAGGTTATAGTGTCCAAGCGTGTGCGCAGTACACAGGAGCTCTCTGTTCCATCACTCTCATAGTTCTATGGGATGGATTGACCGACACGACTGGAGAGAGCTAGGCGCAGGACCGACTGCTTTACATGCCCATCCGACAGCATGGATCGTTTCACTGTTTCAGACAACAGGTGTTGAGGTTATTATATCGTAACCACTATTTTGAAACACAAATTGATGGTCCCACCCGGGGTCGAACCCGGGACCTCTGGGTTGTGAAGCGAAGCTTCGAGCGCACCGGCTCATACTGTGAGTGTCTTCTTCTTCTTCTTTCGTATCAGCGAACATGCAAAAATTTAAATTTGTCCAAAAAGAAGTAACTTTGATAACATTCTGGATGGCCTGGAGTAAGTCTTCCCGAG
Source organism: Plutella xylostella (assembly GCF_932276165.1). Classification (NCBI taxonomy): domain Eukaryota; kingdom Metazoa; phylum Arthropoda; class Insecta; order Lepidoptera; family Plutellidae; genus Plutella; species Plutella xylostella. The sequence goes on from NC_064008.1 coordinate 8,275,061, forward strand.
TGCAGGCGGAAGGGCACAGGGGACAGGAGAGTAAATGCTCCATAGTCTGAGGGGCGGTCGGACCACAGTCGCACAGGTTGGTACCAACTTGCGGCCCCACTTGCAAATATTGTCCTTGCAGCAGCCTACTTCTGCTCGCAACCGATTTGACTATGTATAGTAGTGATGCAAGTCTGTGCGTCTGTATTTATACGTCTATATTTTTAAAAGTTAGCAACGGAGTTGGTTGCGGTTTTTTTAATAGATAGAGTGATTGAAGAGGAAGGTTCCCATATGTGTTTATAGTAAGGTAAAGCTGGTCAGCTGTGTATAACTCGGACTGGATACTAGACTACAAATGCGAAAATTTCAGTTTCGCCAATTACAACAATTATAGAAACTTACAACTTTTTTAGCCATAACATTGAAATAAAAGGAATTCCTATATAAACACATTGAAGAAAAAACACCTATAATGATTAACAAAACACTGTCGACCCCTCTTAAAACACCCGTTCCATTCGGTTATTTAGTTTCGGTGCACAAACTAATGCAATTTGTCTAATGCACTATCTCGCGCCCTCGATGTTTCGTGTGCTTTCTTTGTACGGTTTTTAGAGAAAGTGTTTCTTTAGATAGGTATAAATATTTGGTTTTGGGATGTTCTAGAAAAAAAAACTACATTTGGGCTCCTTATTACATTTCATCATCATCATCAGCCTATAGCAGTCCACTGCTGGACGTAGGCCTCTCCCAAAGCACGCCACTGGATGCGATCTTTAGCTCGACCTTATTACATTTGGGCCTACATAATATACAGCGAAATGTCCTAAATGTCTGACTATGTCCGATATGCCTGCATACATTGGAATACATTTGTTATTTGTTACTTACCTACAGTAGTACAAGACAGACTTTATATAATTATTTTATGGTTTGAAATAGATGTGTAACTCTTGGGTTATTGTGACAAATATTTTTCACGATCTTAGTTGTATCGCCTGCGTTCGAACCTCTAAGTAAACTTACGTCTATTATAAATAAACGCACGTATAGAGTATAACTCACATTTTACCTTATATCTTTCACTAACCAACAATACCATCCATACAATCAGAAAGTAAAAAGCACACGTATTATAAGCAAGCCACACACGGCAACCCCATACCATAACTCTCTTTACTCAAAAAGCATGCATCCTTTTTTCCCTCAAACTAATGCGTTGCGACATCGCCCCCCTGCCTACCCTGTGGGGGGGTGCATTAGGCAAATTAGATTACGTCGACGCTAACTAAATAATAACTAATATATGGCTAGGGACGTTGAGAAATGTGTGCCAGGCGCTGGCCTTTATGGTAACGTCGGTTTGGTGGATAAGAGAAGTTGCTTACGTGGTTTTTATCCGGCGAGGAAAGAGGGGTGTTATGAGTTTAAGTATGTCTATAGCAGTGTAGCTCCCAGACGGCTGAACCGATTTTCGTTTTTTTTGGGTCATCATAGTTAATTTGTTAACCCGAGAGTTCTTAGCGATATTTTATCAAAAAAGGCTTAGCCGTTCAAAAGTTTTAGTGTTGGTTATTGGGACTGAATTGAGGCGTGTTATGATTTTTACTCGTGAATATACTTATACTGTTCTATAATGTTTGAACCGATCCATATTTAACTATTGTGATAAATATTTGTAACTTATATCATAAACTCATAAGTTACTCTCACTCACAAATAACTCTATAAAAAATATTCTTTTTCCATTTATTTATTGGAGTTAGTACGTGAATGACTCCCTAATCTAGCTATCGCATATCCCATTCATGCGTTCACAAAAGCCACCTAAAGCAGTGTACACACTCGCTTCGGGTTTAATTAAAAATAAAACGCGGTAATGAGAGTGTAAATGGCGCCTTATGTGCGTTTGTCACTGCTCTGTGAATTGGTTTGACGTTTGGTGCGGGGCTCGTAGGATCATCGAATTGGACCCAAAACCCTTAGTTCAAGATTTACAGTTTCGTTTTACAAGGTAGTAAATAAATATTCATTCAAACATCATTAAGTACTTCACGTCATGCAATCGGTAATTTTAACGCAACGTGATAGAGTCGTAGTTAGCGCAGCAACCCTCATAATCTTCTTATTTCATAACTGCCTCTGTGGTCTAGTGGTAGAAGCTTCGCTTCATGACCCAGAGGTCCCGGGTTCGATTCCCGGGTGGGACCATCAATTTGTGTTTCTAAATTGTGGTTCTAAGTTTGGTTAGGACATAGAAGGCTGATCACCTGATGTCCGAAACAGTGAAACGCTCCATGCTGTCGGATGGGCATGTAAAGCAGTCGGTCCTGCGCCTGTAAGGATGGCGGAGGTATTAATGAAACAAAGGCTCGATTAAGACTAGTTTATTTTGGAGTAAACATGAATATTTAAAGATATGCTTTAGGTATACCACTACATTACCCACGCAGGGGTAAAATAAAATAAAATAGGTATAGTTTATTTTATTTTTATATCGAATATTGATTACATTGCTTACACTTCACAATACACATGAATATAATAAAGGTTTGATTATATGCGGCTACATGTATGCTTACAACATAACACTTTAATATGGTTATTACCTCTATAAGTGATAACATAAGTAGAAAGATACAAGGGGATTAATTACTTAGTTAAATATAACTTCGTTCGATTTTTATGTATACTATCTAATTTTCCATCCTTTTCTATAATAACATTTGGTGATTCGTCTTTTACAACTTTATAAGGTCCTAAATATAAGCTGTCGAGTTTACTGCCAGTTTCATTCTTAACGAGAATCAAGTCATTTTCTTTATATTTGACACTATTTGTATAAACATCATATTTATTCTTTCTTATTATTTTACTTTGAATCAAATTTTCACGAGCTTCTTTTTGGGATACTTGTAGTCTGAATCGTAATTCATAAGGATAATGGTCACTGTTATAAAGTGGTTGCACCTGTTTACATAAATTAGTAGGTAAATTGCACCTCTTACCATAGACTAACTCAAACGGGGTAAATTTTGTTTCGGAGTGTACTGAGGTGTTGTATGCAAAACTCCAGTATGGCAACCATGAACTCCATGTTTCTGGATGGTTGTCAGTTTGTATCCGTAAAAATGAACCTAAATGTTTATGTGAATTCTCAAGAGATCCTATAGTTTGATGGTGGTAAGCGGTGGAATTTAACTTTTTTATGTGAAGAAGATCACAGACTTCTTTCATTACTGCTGACATAAATTCTGTTCCTCTATCCGTACATATTTCTTTAGGTATACCATGTTTTAGAATAAAATTGTTGACTAACGTTTTAGCTACCTCATTTGTACTTTTGGTAATTAATGGAAATACTTCGATAAATTTTGATAATTCACATTGAATGCTCAAAATATAACTGTAATTATTGTCATCCTTTTCTAGTGGTCCAACAATATCTAAATAGATCTTATCAAATGCTGTCTTCGCAGTAGTCGTTATTACCATAGGCTCTTTTATAATAGTTGTTTGTTTTTGTTTTTGACAATGACTGCAACGTTTTACGAAATCAGTGACATCTTTTTCTAACCCATTCCAATAATAGTATTTCTTTATATTATTTAGCATTCGTCTTTTGCCCGCGTGGCCACTTGTGGGCAAAAGATGAAAATCGTTAAGTATGCACCTTTTATCATCTTTATCTTCAATTCTTTCTACACTATTTAAAACACAAAAACGGGGACCGGTCCATTTTTTATTTTCTTTCACTTCTTTTATTATTTTTTCTACAAAACTTTTATTATTTGCTTCTTTTATTAAATATATTTCATCTATTTTCAACAATTCACAAAACTTTCCTAGCTCTCTCACAAAGTCGGCTCGCGTCCATTGTGATCGAGATGCTGGATTAATATATATTGTCTGTTTACTACTTACGTAAGCAAATATATTATTTTCCTCTGTAATTAAATTCTTCTTCATTATATTTTCATAGTCTTTAACGTTTATCATACGTAACTCTACACATTCTTTTGGTTTGATATGAGTTTCCACCACGTTCGGTTGATCAGGCCGTTCATTGATAGAAACAATATCATCCAATTCTCTTTCTTTCATCTCCTGTATTTTTCTGTATTGTTGTCTTGTCATAACCTGAATAATTCTTTCATTCATCTCTTTCAAATCATGTAAGGTTAACCTTGACAAAGCATCTGCAGCTGCATTGTCGGTTCCTTTGAGATATTCCACACAAAAATCATATTCTTCTAGAGCTAATCTAAATTTGATAAGCCGACTACTGGGGTCCTTCATATTAAACAAATAGAGCAATGGTCTGTGGTCTGTTACTACTTTGAAACTACGTCCATAAAGATATGGCCTAAAATGTTTGACTCCCCACACAATAGCAAGTAGCTCTTTTTCTATTGTTGGGTAGTTTTTCTCCCCTTTATTCAAGCTTCGGCTTGCGTAAGCTACCGGTTTACCATTAGAATTTGAAAGAATTGCTCCTAAAGCGTAGCCTGAAGCATCTGTATGTAATACAAATTGGTTTTCTTCCGAAAAATCGGGATATTGTAGTATAGGTGGTGAAATCATACACTCTTTAAGTTTTTCAAAGGCATTTTGACATTTACTATCCCAATTAAACGTAACGTTTTTGCGACATAATTTATTAAGTGGATAGACTATTTCAGCAAATTGTGGAATAAAACGCCGATAATAATTTGTGAATGCAACAAATCTTCTGGTTTCATCTAAATTAGTAGGTACGGGATAATTTTTAACAACTTCAATTTTAGATGGATCTGGTAAGATACCATCACCTGATACACAATGGCCTAAATAAATAATTTCTTTTTTCAGAAAATTACATTTAGCTGGGTTGAGTTTTAGATTTACTTCTCTTAGTCGGGTAAATACGTCCAGTAGGTTTTTATTATGCTCATTAAGGTTTCTACCGAATACGACTAAATCATCTAAATATAGTAAACATTTTTCATGGTTCAGACCGCTCATGGCAATGTTCATCATTCTTGAAAAAGCGCTGGGACTAGTTTTTAATCCCATGGGTAATCGAGTCATTTGATATTGTCCTGATGCAAATGCAGTGTACTTTCGGCTTTTAGGATCCAATGTAACGGAATAATAACCTTGATATAAATCCAAATGTGTATAATATATACTTCCTGCTAATGAGTCTAAAATTTCAGTGATGTTCGGCAGGGGAAATTTATCGTTTTGTATTACATTATTTAATTTACGGTAATCTACAACTAACCTCCACTTCTTATCTCCGTTAGTAGATTTTTTAGGCACCAGTAATATGGGACTTGACCAATCACTTTTAGCTGGTTCTATCGTTCCATCTTCTAACATTTTAGTTATTTGATTGTCTACTTCAGATTTTTGCGAATAGGGTAGCCTATATTGTTTTGTAAAAATTGGTTCAGTATTTTCTTTTAAAGAGATTGTGTGTTTATATAACTCTGTTGTTGTTATTTTATCATTGGTTAAATAAAATATATCTGAAAATTTCGCGCAGAGACTTTCAATTGACCAACGTTCCTCCTTATTTAAATGCTGTAAATTTAAAATTGAAAATAATTCTTTCACCCTTTTAGACTTCGTATCAACTTTATCAAATCTGCATACATCATAATCCTGTAAATTTAGTATGGTTGGAGTAATGTTGTCTAGTTCAACTTCAGCTTCGGTTGTGTTTAACACTAAAACTGGTATGACCCCATTTATTGGTTTCACTACAGTATTTGCAATGTATAGTCCGTCACGTATTTCTGATGAGCAAACGACACAATCGTTATTAATATTGGTTGAAATATAATGTATGGATTCAGACCTAGGAGGTATAATATATGAAGTTTGACAGTGGTTAGTTCGAATCTTTAAATCGACTGTTTTCTCTGGTGACTCAGATAATGTTAAAGTATTTTTATTCAAATTTAAAATAGCTTGAAATTTTGTTAGGAAATCATTACCGATAATTCCATCGTCTTTACAAGGTAGTGAGTCAAAAACATAGAACCTGTGACCAAAACGGTGAACGCCTGACGTTAATTCTAAATAAACGGATCCGATTGCACGTATTGATCCTCCAATACCGCTTACAGAGAAATCTTCCGCTCGGACTGGAATATTACCCGAGATATGTTTTGACTTGATTGCTGAAATTGAAGCTCCTGTGTCGATTAACCATGTATAAGGTTGATTTTGCCATGACAAACTAATAGAACATATGCTATTATTATGCGCTAATATCTGTTCCTTATTAGTCACGAAAAAATTCTGACTCCTGTTCCTGCTCGTTTGGTTCGGTTACCATGTGAATTTGTCTATGTTGTTGCGGCCTGTTGCCTCCACGATAGTGATTATTATAGTTGGACTTACCTCCTTCTTGAACGTTACGTCCCTGTGAGCCCCGCATGAAGCCCCTGTGTCGTCCGCGACTCTGAAACCTTTGGTTAGACCCTCTGTTTGAATGGAACGCTCCTTGCGGCTGATGATGATGATGGAAGCCGCCTCTATTGAATCGTCCTCGTGTTGACTGGTTTCTGAAATACCGATTATTATGGGCATAATAGTTAGTAGAATTACGAAATGTTAGCATTTCCTGGGAGGTAGATTGATGCGATACCTCCTCATCGACGGCTGCTTGTATGGCATCCTTTAAACAGTTATAATTTCTGGCCAAAATAATAGTATTAAGCCGCCGATTACGTAATCCGTCTGCAAAATTTTTAATAGCTTGTTTTTCGTTAAGCGGTTTTAAAACTTTAAAGTTTTCTTCATTTCCGTCTGACTGAGATATGGTCAGCTCGGTAAACAATTCAGTTATTTTATTTCCGTAATCAATTAAACTCATGTTATTTTGTTTACACGTGAGTAACTGATTTTGCAACGAAGTTGCCGATTTTTGAGGCAATAATACCTTTTTCATGTCTTTAACTAGCTCACTTACACTGTCATAATTTAATGCCAACCGCAATTTCGCAGACTGTGATAAACGGCTTTTTAATACGAAATTAATTAATTCAGGTTTTGATGTGTCTTTTAGAGTGGTCTCATAGTATTCGATGGCATCTATAAGTTGTCTCGTAATATGTAACTCATCCGTCATCACTGGCAATAAACTCAACGCTGTTTTAAGTTCAAATGAAGACATGGTGACAGTTTCACTACTACCACTACTTCCAAAATTAATTTCACTTTGATTACACAATTGTAATACTTGCTTATACAAGGAATCAAAATCTGCAAGCAATTTATTCACCAACTTAATAATATCTTGACCTAAATATCCTTTCTTTATATCATAAGTAATTTTTTCAGACACAATTAAATATTTAGAGTAAATATTTCTCGACTCTTCTAGTTTTTTATTTAATATGCTACCTTGTCTCCGGGTAGGTCCTATTTTTATCAAATAAGTTTTAATTTCTTTTAGTTCCTGACATAATTTAAATAATTCCTCCGACATAACTTACCATTATGATGCACAATAATTAATCAATCTGCATAATTCACAATATAACAGCACTAACCATGTACCTATAGTAACTTAATGTCTCTAATTTTTTTTAATTTTTTTTTTTTTTTTTTTTTACGTGGGTATATTCACTTTATACGATATATTATTTAGCACTCATTTTATATCTTCACTAAATGCCCTTTTCACTGATTATAGGATATTTCACCTCACTATATTTCACATTACACTACGCCGCCGTCGCGACGATTCCCATTCAGCTGGAACTGCGCCATGGAACTCCTGCAGAGTTCTTGGTTAATCCAACGGACGTGGCACTTTTTATAAATCCGGAACAATAGGTACGCAGCGCCTGTTATCATGAGGAGCAGTATAATGATAACCAATACACTTATTGCAGACAAGTGGAGACGTAGTTCTTCCAACGAAGCATTATTGGAACCGCCCGCAGCGTTCTGTACGATTACAGTTTCCTCCTTACTTAGAGTTTTCCCCATTTTTCCGCGTTTTTATTACACTGATAGTGCAATCACAGTACAGTAGCAAAAATGTAATGATTTTAAACATCGTTAAAACTGTGCACTTCACTCAATGTTTATAAAAGACAGTCCTTTTAGGGCACGCCGCCCGGCCCCGGGATCAGATTCGCGCGCGTGCGGTGAGCGCTGGCTGGGTCGCCATGTAAGGATGGCGGAGGTATTAATGAAACAAAGGCTCGATTAAGACTAGTTTATTTTGGAGTAAACATGAATATTTAAAGATATGCTTTAGGTATACCACTACACGCCTAGCTCTCTCCAGTCGTGTCGGTCAATCCGTCCCATTGGGCTATGAGAGTGATGGAACAGAGAGTGCTCCTGTGTACTGCGCACACACTTGGGCACTATAATCTACTCCTGCGTAGATGGCTGATCTCAATTGAGATTGGCCGCCGTAGTCGAAATTCGGCTAGGAGGACATTATTATTTCATCAAGCTATAATACTTAACCTGAACCTTAAAATGGTCCGATGACGCCAAAAATGACATAATTTTGCATTGATTTAAAATAAATAATTTAAATAATTGGGATCAACTCTCTAGGGCAAAGCAGTCCATCTACCTGTGTTATTGTTTTACTTGATCTGTCACTGGCTTGACAGAATAGTGGGCGGTGTTTCATTCATTACTCTCTTTTATTTATTAACACTTGTTCTTCAGTCTTTTGTTTTTTACCCCATTTTATTATTGTTAATCGAATTGGAGTGTGAATTAATCAGTCTGGTGATTATAGTGATTAAATTATTATTGGTGTATGTAGTGTACGGACAAAAATGGGTACAAGTCGCGCATTAAATAAATAATAAGACTTTGTATAATATGTTGAAACACAGCAAACTCTGTGTTAAGGTCCCATGGCAGATGACTATATTATATCCAGAAGTGGATGTATGTCAGCTATCCAACAAATCCCAGAAGCATTTCATTCCCTGACCGTTCCATTGACACACATCGACTTTGACAATCCCTTTGTTGTATTTGATATATCAATTTTCACTTTTTCTCCTACACAATCACAGTCACTGTCAATCGTATACCAAAACATCGTTTGATCTAAATACAATAGACTCTAATCGCTTTAATGCACTGTATTTTTAGCCACCCTTATGCGCTATTACTTAGATTTCAAAGCCGAATGCTTACGGTGATATTAATAGTCTTTAAAGCATGATATTAAGGTGGGGTTTGTGATGGTTGAGTGGAACGGGACATGTGTGGCCTGTTGGGACGAGTCATTGTGTCCATATGGGACACGGATGACATTACCGAGGCTCCCCCTTTCTTACTTACCGATCGACCATAGAGTGGACGTTTTAATTTTTGGTGAAATTTTGGCTTTTTGACGATTGAGTGGCGCAGTGGTTAGAAACGTTGTTGTTGTTGCGGATGTTCTGAATTCTATTCTCTATCGTGAAAGACGTTTATATAAGGAGTTTTATAAGACTAAAATATCTCTTACCCCTATTACCAAATGTAACGGCTACTTTCATAGGTTTCTCTCAAGAATATGTTTTTATAACATGAATGTACTTGTAACATTTTGCAGTATTCGTAATCTATACCGTCTTCTAAGGTCGTCGAAATAGATCCTGTTTTATTCTCTGCAGGGGTGCTAGTGCCTGCCCCTGGCTATCTTGCATGGAATATTTGTGCATTTCCCCATACTGCCTTCCTAAGCTAAGACCATTTCCCACCAGGCTAGTTCACTTCGGGTCGGTCAGTTCCCACATCTAGATGTGCTAAATCTATATTATGTGAAGAGTTGCGCCTGGATTTACCCTTGGTCTATCGAATGAGAGTACGAAATCTTATCCGTTGATATCTACTCTATACATTTTCGTCGTCAAATAGGGTTACAGTACTGATTAGTTACTATAATCTATTTAATCGACTAAGTATCGATACGAATTGAGAGGGGTAATGCGAGCGATAGTTTAATGAAATTTGTATCGATTGAATTTTACCCCGTTTACCTACATGGTAGAATTGTTGGGTAACTGTGGGTAGGTTATGATTAGATTTGGATTGAATGGGATATTTTCATAATACTTTGTCGTCCTTTTAAAGCCACCACGGTACGGCTGCCGGCTGTCTAAAGTAAGTGGCTGTGGCCTGAAAGCCTAATAGCTATATACGTCTAGTCTATATAGTTCGCATAAACTATGACAATTTAACGTTTTCTTCCATACAAAATGGCACTTTGAACATGAAAATCCATGCATATGACAGATCCAACTCTATGTTTTCCTTTTATTTGAACTACACAGCATTGACAATCGGTTTACTAATAAAATTACACCCAGTAACTGTATATATATGTATGTTAGAGAATGCTAAAATTCATTTCATTTTATGTCTGTGTCGTTAAAATTCACAATTAAAATCTTGAAACGCTTTTAGCAACCCTACCTGCTTCGCCTGAAAGTGTGCTCAAATCAAAGTGCCAACCCTGTACAGAGATTCGATTAATCGATCTCAACAATGGAAGGGCGCCACTCGAGTGCAAGAATCGAATTATGCTCTCGAATCGATTACTACTTGGCCGCTACTCGATATCAAGATTGTTTTAGAGGTTTAGAGAGATTGATTGCTCTTTTTAAAGTTATTTGGAAAAGGGTAGGTGTATGATTGTTTCGTATTTGAGTGACTGACTCAAACGATTTCGCTTTTCTTCTTTGAAGGCGATTTGATAGATTGCGTTGTTTCCCTTCTTGCATCAAAATCGCTACAGCTGGGCCGTTAAAAAGTTACTAATACACATTTTGTCACAAAACATATTAGTAGGGGTTTGCATACATATATTAATATTATATGTATGTACTTGTCCAACTCAGCTAAGGCATTTGGAAAAATGAAATGGATATGCTTGAGTAAAATTGTATTAACTAGATATAAGTAAAAATGTATTAGTTATAAGCATAAAGTTGAAAAGATGCTCGAGGAGTTTCTTTCGCCATTTCTTTCCTCCTTAATGACGGGGCCTTTGTGAAATGGTGGTTGATTATGACTTTTGACAAGTAATTCTAATATTCTACGTCGAAAAAATAAACGATTTCATTTCATTTCATGTCTATAACGGGCAAAGTCGGGCAAAAATATTACCAGGAATTAAAAGTACAATAGATATCTCGATCATAATTTTTTTTTTAAATTGAAACGTTCATTTTCGCCATCAATCTCGTGATTACGCGAATGTCAACGGAAGCCAATAAGCTTCCTTGTAATTAGACAGCATGTCGCTTGGACCAATCAGCGCGCCCCGCCCACCGATTCCGAAATTAAAAACTGACGTTCGTAATTTGAAAATGAAAACGGACGTTCGAGCGCGTATTCTGGTCCGTTTTGACGGTTAAAAAGTTTTTTGAGATTGGTTGGAAATTATTCAACGTGAGATATATTGCATTTTACATTATTGCATTTTGCATTATACTGGGTGGTCTACACTTGCCATATTTTATACCAATGGCGGTGAAATAGGATAGGATTAAGTACCTAGTTACCTACCATCAATAAATCTTTTTATAGTTTGATAATAATACCCAATTACCCACGTACAACTAGCATGATAACAAAAATTAAGTATATATATTTTTAAATCTCGAAGAAATAAAAACTTCCTTATTATAACTATTGGAATTAATTGGAAGTTCCAATCGACTATTACCTATTTTTAGCTATTCGGAAATTATTATAACAGTCGAATCAAAATTGCTCTGCTATTTTCGATTCGATTGCTACGGACATAACCAGAATACGCCACCCCGCGCTCGCGCCCTAAGCTTAGCGCTCGGGACAATAATTTTGAGGACATTTTTAATTGATTAAAAAATGCGTCGATTCGTATGAACGCGAGTCAATGTTTGTTTTTTATCATCGCAGCTCTCCTCCATACACACAGATGCGATGGGTGTGGCTCTATGGGAGATGTCAAGTGGAATGCTGAATTGATTTTGATGCTGTTGTATTTTTAAAAAGTTTATCTGTATAATAAATACTTTCGTAGATACGTTTTTTACAACTGCACGTACAGTTCAATTTTTGGCTAGACAAAATCGATCTAACCATTTATATAGGATGGAAAAAGCTCTTACAAGTTTTTTGTCAATATTCTGATAAATATTTCAGATTTTTATAAAAAAATCAACATTGAAATTCCATGCTTCATTGATTTTAAAAATTAACATCACAGACGCCATATGAAAACTATATCATACAAGCAAAACAAAATAGTGCCCCACATTTTTAGGGTTCCGTAGCCAAAATGGCAAAAACGGAACCCTTATAGTTTCGTCATGTCCGTCTGTCCGTCTGTCCGTCTGTCCGTCTGTCACAGCCGATTTACTCGGAAACTATAAGTACTACAGTGATGAAATTTGATGGGAATATGTGTTGTATGAACCGCTACAAAAATATGACACTAAATAGTAAAAAAAAGAATTGGGGGTGGGGCCCCCCATACATGTAACTGAGGGATGAATTTTTTTTTTTCGATGTACATACCCGTGTGGGGTATCAATGGAAAGGTCTTTTAAAATGATATAAAGTTTTCTTAAAAAACATTTTTCTTAAAGTGAACGGTTTTTGAGATATCAGCTCTCAAAGTCGTAAAAAGTATGTCCCCCCCCCTCTATTTTTATAACTACGGGGTATAAAATTCTAAAAAAAATAGAGGTGATGCATGCTAATTAACTCTTTCAACGATTTTTGGTTTGATCAAAGTATCTCTTATAGTTTTTGAGATAGGTTGATTTAAAGTTTATTATATTTGCTGCTACGGAACCCTTTGTGCGCGAGCCCGACTCGCACTTGGCCGGTTTTTATCAATCAGTGAACAGAAGCCGAAGTTATGGAGGGTCCACACTCGACGTGTCACCTGTTATTAAATCGAGCGAATATCATTCACAAAACACAAATTGAATACACCCGATGTCCATTGGATATGGGGTTGTGAAGGGAATTGACTCTTAGGTTGACGTGATAAGGCTGGAATTGTATATCTTTGCGGGATCGTCACAGTGGAGTTTAGTTGTAGTGGCGAATGTTTTGGAGTTTGCTAGTATCCTACATAGAAATATTTGAAACTGATAATTCTTAGGTTATAATTATGTTGTAGATTATTTATATTTGACCTCTAATACGGGGATTTCAGTTTACGTAAAATAAAAAAGTTTTGTTTTTCTTCTGTCATCTGCATACATTATTGGTCAAAAGTTGCATGATAGTTTCAGCTAGAGGCGCCACTTTGTATGCGAGAAAACGTTAACTTTAGTTTTTGACAAATTATCGAACCTGTACTAGACGTACTTTTTTTTGTATAGAACTACCTACACGTAGTGCGTCAACAAAAAGGCTTCCACTGAAATACCAGCGCAGTGTCCTTGACCTAGCCAAATGCACTGCATTAGCTGAGTGAATACCTTTTGACGATGACGGCAAATAATTTATGTATAAATATAATTTATGTAGTTAACTTTATCAGTATTGCTGTCTGTGTCAAATAAACTTTTTTCTTTCTTCTTTTCTTCTTACTTATTCTATCCTACTATTATACTGTGTCGCTAAAACTACCATACAGCCAAAACACCCCTTATGATACTCGCAACAGTGCGTATGAATAAATATTGTTTCTTTAGTGCATCCGAGCGTTTTTATTGATATGTCATTATGGCGTCACAACTGTTGCCCAGTGTGCGATGATAACAGGGAAGGATTATGTTGTACTGGTGTGATTATGATAGGAATACATCAATTATGTTTCTATCTGACTGGCTAATCCTTTCACCACGGTGTCAAAAGCTAGCTCGTCCAGTACAAAGTTTTCTCACCGACATGCTAAGTAGATGAAAACCCGAATAAAATTGGATCTTAGTCGTAATGTCCTCTTGTTACTGCTTAGCAGTGTAAATCTAAGAAGTGTATCCCGGTCTATGGAACATAATTTATTCTCAGCAAAATTCTACGAAAGTCTGATATCAGGTTATCTGTACATAAATAGCTATATGAAACAAAATTCGGTAACGTCATCATAGTAGCTTCAATATTACACTCACGGGCTATGAAAAAGTTCCACTCACAAAATGCCGACACTAAACAACCCCAATTTTTTCAAACATTTAATTTAATATTTGAACCAAATATCTCTGTTAAATGTACTTCAATGTTGCAGAATGCGTCATTAAGTTATCCTTTTCCGTTAAGGAGTAATTTGGTGCTTTTCACAGTGGAATCTTTTCATTGCCCGTGAGTGTAGTAGCTTAAATATTAAAATAGTCATCGCCCCTAAAATGCCGAAATGGGAACACAAAAAATGCGTTTTGAAGTATGTTTTGATTTAATTACGTTGCTCACTCGGCACATGGCGTCGACACGACTTGTTCAATTAATGTTAATCTAATTATGATGATGATTCAATTATTGTTATCCAATTCAATGGCTGTTGAAGAGGATAGTGATAGTTTTCTTAGGTAAGTGTTATTAATCATGGAGCGAAAATTAGGGAGGTTATACGTTTGATATGAATAAATGTGCGTGTGTTTGTTTGTAGACGCGTAGTAGCCAAAAAGGATCTTTTCGATTCTAATTTCAAACTAATTCTGTGTTATAAATAAATATTAAAAAGCTGACTTAGTAATAAAACGTTAAATAACGCGAAAAGCTCCAAAAAGTTCAGTTAATAATAATCAACAATCTATCTCTTCAAACAGTAATTTTTTTCCCAATATTTAACCGCCAATAATTTCGCGCCACGTGGCCTAGCGGTGTAGGTGAATCCTCCGGGGATGTGCGCTTCGATTCCCGACATGTCTCTCAACTGTCATACATACTCTAACATTCAAACCAATCCTTCCATAGGCCTTTATAACTATAGTCCTAGAGTTAGTTTTGGTCTGTAGTAGTTTTTGTAAAAGTTTGTCCGCAGAATTTGTGACAAATGTGTGCCACGGCACGTGTCATGCGAATGTCAGCTAATTGCTGTAATTCGTCGGGAATAATGGTTCTCTCGTGGATCTCATGATTTACGTTCACGTATTGTACTTATTATGCAGTATTTTTGAATTAACACAACGTAAAATTGATATCATTTGAAAATTTGTGGTATAAATGGTGAGCTATTTTAAGCTTTATTACGTCTGCCATTGCATTTCGTTATCCATGCACAAACATAATCATTTGACTTATTTATGTTCAATAGTGAATGCTTATTGAAAAAAAATATGTTGATGATGTGATCTCTTTAGAAATTGATTTTTAAAGCAAATTCCAAGGATTCCGAAGCTTTTGGCTTACGACAATTTTTTGGGACACCCTGTAAATTTTCGTAGTCATCATAACTTTAGTCATCAAAAACCCCGCCCCACCTTGAAGGAAGTAATTGAATAATATCATAACCGTATAATTGCCATAGCCTCGGCGGCGCGTGTCAGTAAATGTGGTTTCCATGTAGACCCGAGGGACGCGGGTTCGATTCCCGGCCACGATGTGTCCCCAGTTGAGCCGTGCCCTGTATGATTGACAACTGTAGAAAGGGTGGACGGTTTTTGGTAAATTTGTAGAATTAGGATGATGGATGAAATTAAAATAATTGTTGGATTTGCATTGTTGGATTAACAGTCATTCTCGTAGTTCTTCTAGAGGTCAAAGTAAATACGTAGTAGGGCGCTTACTTTTGGTTGTAATTAGTCTAATACGTCCATTTACACGGTTAAATGCCGTTTTTATTCATTTACCTAATGTAGAGGTGAAAAAGTGTTGCCTTTTGATTACTACAATTTGTAAACTTACACACATTATACACGCGGTTTTTTACATCGCATCTAACACTGACTGCAAATGCAGTTCTTTTAGAATCCTCATCTTAGCATGTCGTTGTAAAACGCTAGAGTTTGACTAGAGTTCTTCACCGTGGTAGCCAGTCATATAACTATCATCATTAGCCTATAGCAATCCGCTGCTGGACGTAAGCCTCTCCCAAAGCACGCTACTGGATGCGATCTATAGGTTTTTGTAAATTAGTTTTAAAGCCAGTAAC
Source organism: Plutella xylostella (assembly GCF_932276165.1). NCBI lineage: Eukaryota > Metazoa > Arthropoda > Insecta > Lepidoptera > Plutellidae > Plutella > Plutella xylostella. The sequence continues at coordinate 8,291,103 of NC_064008.1, forward strand.
TGCCCTGCGTGCGCTATTAGGCTTTTGCTATTTCACTCTCAGAAGCTCATTTGACCCACCCCAAAAATAATAATCAGCGCAAACCCACTCGCAAACACAGCTGCATAACAATTCGGGGTCTTGGAAATCAGTACGTGAAATTTCACCCCCAATTTACTACGGCAAGTGTGATTTCTCTCACGTCGACGCAAACCTCGGGAAGGTCACTCTAGGTTTGCGAAATACGAAGTTTTGTGTCGCTGCTTCGGTAACTGCGACTCTATCTCGTTGCATTATACGTACTGATTGTGTGGCAGCTCTCAGAAACATAATAATTCTTCCAGCAAGAGTAACCCCTACTGTAGGTGACGCGAAACAAGCATATGGACCTTCTCACGGCACTTAGAGCTGAGTTGGAGTTGGATTCATTATTATATCCGTATTTTTCTCGACACTTTTGTTTCCATTTTCTGCATATTTTATTTCCTCTGGGTCACGTCTAAGATTGAATCGTCTTATTTGTGAATATATTTAGATACTTTATTGCTAAAAATACTATGTGTCGTTTATTTGAACTCTTATACTTCTCTTATTCTGTTATAGAATCTATGTATCACTTTTGGAGATATGTGGCAAGAAGCAGACACACTTTTATATAATTACATATTTTATTCGGTCGAATAACCCAATGTATCTCTAAGCTAGACAGCCACTGGAGGCATGCTTTTTCAAATTATGTTAACGGTACGTATGCTTCTTATTGAGAAAAGTAGATCTTCCCTAAAACAACTTGTTACATATTTGTCCACAGCAAAATTTATTGTAATCATTGAAAAACGCATCGCACTTAACGAGCCTAATGCAATCAAAACAATCCATAAGCCCCCGAGCGGAATAATCAAGATAATACATTCCAGTGTGACGCCTCTCTCTTTGGGGGCACACAGCGTACAACTCAATCCGGCGTCCCGCAGGGCACCCTGCTGCGGCCGCTGCTGTTGTGCGCCTACCGTGGAGAGGCACCCACCGGGCTTTCATGGCCTCAAGGGCTTATGATGTTTGTGGTCCGGTTTGGGTCTCATTAAGTGTTTTGGAGAGTCAAGTTTTGTATATGGCGCTTTGGTTGAGGCTACTGTTTAACGAAAAAAAAGTAGTGACTTTTTAGTGGCACTATTGCATGGGTTTTTGTTGTTGGTCGCGTGAGACTCCAGTCCAGTATTGTTGGAGTCGGAAATAGTTGGAAACATTTAATACTTGCACTGGACATCGTGCGAAATATGAGATGGTCCCTTGACCTATATTTTCATATTTTAGCAATAAAATATCCAGTCTTTTGTTTTAAAATTTTCCTTCTATATTCTCATTAGAACCGCAACTAATTCGCAATCGCCACGTTCAACGGCTCAATCTACACTGGTACTTGGAATCAGTGGGCGTTTTATTTTCGTTTATTCATTACAATAATGCCCTCCGCTGCGCTACAACAATCATTCGGACAGATCCCGCTGAGGCCTTGTTAGACTGCAGTTGAGGGAACTGATTAGTGTACTATTATTCTCTACTACAACTACAGTACTGCTATTCTCTTCAGATGCACTCTGGTGTACAATTTAATCTGCATGCAGTGTGTTGATTCAATTGATTGGATTGTTGCAAATTTTAATTCATTCAATTCGAGTACATATTGCATTTGATAAATTGACGGTGAGAGGTGTACATTTTTTTATTGAGTAATCTTGCAATGACTTTGTCCATTTCATGTTTCATGCGCTCTGGTAGTAATAATTCAGCATTAATTGTCTTTAGTCTCGCTATAGTTTCAGTTTCAGCTTCTATTTATATTTCTGAAATTTATGTTTGCGTTTGATTATGTCTGCAATGTTTGTACTTTGAGATACGCAAACGACATCCGTTACGCAAACAAACCCATTGTTGACCACAATGGACGTAATATCTTTATTTAAAACCGTAGGGGGTTTACTGCTGTTTATTCCGCACTTAATTGCCCACTATGATTTACATCAATAACGTGGACATGTCATGCTGCGTCTTTGTCCTGATAATGGCCATTCATTCAATTTTGTATGGCTGATTATTTTTTCAGCTCATTGATCGTATGTTCGTGCTGATAACTGAGACAGCAATAGTAATTTTATTCTTAATTAATTATTCTTCTTTAGAAAGCTCCTTCTGAGTATTAGCCGCGTCCTCATCACCAGTTTTTCTGATTCTGTGTTGACAGTGTGTCAAATAAATGTTTGTTTCTTTCTCTCTCAAATACTTAATAGTCTCGTAATTAATACAAAGTATTCAGGTCACCGAAGCCCGTATTATATTCTCAATAAAATATGTTATTTAAGAACTTATGACCTTCCGAACGACCGGTTTGCTAAATGTACCATGCTTTAATGTAGCCAAAATTTCAACATGTGCTCAAATCATTAAACGCCATAAAATCATTGCACACGTCATGAGCTGGGGCGTGCCCAACTGCACACACAACATTGAGACATCAAATTTATTTCACTTTAATAAACGCAAATACAGATGCAAATGTGTAGTTTAAACAAATTTATGAGCCCTACTTGAATATGGAATTAGGTAAGGGTGAATTGAGATGATAAAGGATTCCATGTTGGTATAGGGAAATGGAGAAAAGGGTATTCTTGGATGTTGTTACTTTTCAATTTGAGTATTAATTCAATATTTGAACTTGTAGCTAAAAATATTCTGCCAGGAAACAAATAAATCTAGATTGTGGACGTTTAATTTTCCTGGAATATAGCAGTAGTTGGCGATACCTTAGTCAATTTGTTTTATTTGCCTTTTGTCTTCCTATTGTTGTTCCTGGCACGTGGCAACTTTTCCATCGCCATTTACATTTTATATTTTATAAAATTCTATATTTAATTTTATGTGTAGGTACTTTTTCCATCCAAATGTACTTTTTTAACATGTGCATTTTAAACTCGATACGCAAAAAGCGCCAACATACGGCGGCAGGGGCCGGCCTAATCCCGGTAAGTAATTCTCTCTCAGTAAGTAATGCGTTAATAAATGAAATTAAATCGCACAAACAAGTGAACACCGCCCCAGGCTCCCCACCGTCGTTTGTTGCTGCTGTAGTGATGGCCTATCAGGTTTCTGTTGGTTTGTTTACTGTTTTTGCATCTCTAGCAACAAAGCCTATTTTTGGATCAAGATCATTATCGATTGTTTTATCTGCAATTAGAGATGTAGCCTTGCCCTATATTCCTTCAGCTTCAACGGTCCTAGGAACTGCTTTTGTGATCTGATGTTTTCTGGCGATACACTTATGAAAAGGGCTTCTAAATTTGTCTGTACGCTATTTTTTATTGAGTGTTAATTGCAACAGTACAAAAATCCGTGACAGGTTTCAATATTTTAATAAATTAAGTACATCTACACCTTTGCCTAACTCACTGATTCCACAAACACCATCAGAATCCCAATCGTCATCGATTCTATTGTTGTTTTTTTCTCTCCCTACTAACTCGCACATCACTACACAAACATGCGAAATGAGCATCGCAGAGAGTGACATGTGCGAGCCAATCTGTCGCTCCCGCGCCGGCGCACTCTCGAGTGGGACTAGCTGTCTCGCTTGCTCTTTCAGGGTCGTGATGAAGGGTGTTGTTGCTGTCTCGCTCTGGCGGACTTGCGGATTTTGGGTCTATGAGATGGTGTTGTGTGGGTGCAGTAGTTTTGTTCATTTGTTTTCGAATCGATTAATTGCTATTAGTTCATTTTATAAAAAAGAAAACTATCAGTTTGTTTGAATAACTCAGGTCTGCCAATAACGTTTCTGTTGAAACTTATATTATTTTATTGTAATTATACTTATACTTATATTAACTTTCTACTCCCGTATCTTTTATAGACTCCTAATATTGGTTCAATTATTTCAGGAAATCTATTCAATTCTTATGATATTCTTTCAAATCCGAACTGCATCGCTTCCAATACAGTGACTGTAACCCCTCTACACGTCACCCCAAATGTCTCGACTACTTAGCGCTGCTAGTTCCAGGATTATCACTTCACGTCGCGATGCACATTGTTGCCGTCCGATTGTCCGATCCGATTGTCGTCAGCTACTTGTGTTTATTGAATAGGGACAAAGACTTGAGGTGTTCCTCAGGGTGGTGTTTTAGGTCCTTTCTTGTTTAATATCTATATTTTTTTCATTAACAGAGTATATGGTTAACAGTACCTAATACCTAACTTAATTATGAATCCCTTATAAAATACTCGCGTAATAAAAAAACCTGATGACAGATAAACCCTCATCAAAAGTATATCATTCAAAATTTTTCATCGAGGCGTACCTATAACAAAAGCATTGGTCCTAGTTGTATGTTGTAAGTATACAATCTTCAATTTGATTGACTGAATACTGCGGGTGGGCTCTCAGTCAAATTTAACCCTGTGTCTAGAGTTTACTAGTTTAATACCCTTTCCACTATCAGTTTACTATCCCGTAGGGTCCTTTAATTACGAATGTATAGTAAGCAGACGTAATTAGTCGAGTTATTTCTAACTCTTCTCAGTTATTTCCACAATAAAATTAAGTGCTTTCGAAATTGAAGCCCTGCATTAAAATTCCGATGTACTTTAAAACCGACAATAACTTTATTCTGTCTTTCTTTTTATGGCCGTTTGTTAAGATGTGTGTTTGAAGTTGCGGCTTGGCATTATTTACATGTCACAGGCAGGCAAATGTACTGCATGTCGGACGCCCCACAGTCCACTGGTCTAGCGGCCTCACTCTAACTTACGTGGCTAGATAAGCAAGTCTGAGGACTAAGCTTTGGAGTGCTCTTTCTTTAATACCTATGTGTCTAGTTCGCCTCTATATTATTATTTTCGTTCAGTATTATTTCATTGTCATTACTTAATTATTTTGTTTATTGTTATTATGGCCCATGATGATGATGTTACGAAATGTAGGCAGTCGATTTATTTATGGTTTATTTCAAGTGCAAACCTAGTTTTCAGTGAAATATAACAAAAACAACTACTCCACTTTCGGAACTATATTGAACAAAAACTCTCACATCCGAACATCCTCTCCCACAAAATTATGAACAGTAACTAAGCATTTTAACATATGTCATAGCAATAGACCTTTTAACCTCTTTCCACATTCCCCACATGAAAGGAAGCGAGAACACGACATATTGGACTATAGACCATAACTCACCCACTTAAAGGCGCCGAAATACTCATAACTCTCTCAGAAATTAAGAAGGAAAACATTTTAAATGCAGCGGTAAATCGTACGGTGGTGTTGCCAGATCAGAGAGAATAATAATAAATATTTGTTTTCTATCAAAAAATATATCGTTCATACTAATTTAGTTATGTGTTACTAATTTGGTAATTTCGTATTTATTTATTGCGTCTCTGCTATTGGCAAGCTTATAATTACTAAGCTAACAAATAGGCAGGTATGGATTATGTCTTAAAAACGCATCTCTATTCGTTCATCCGTTTTGGAGCTATACAGTGACATACAGATAAAAACACGTCTATATCTGTCACTAGTCAATTCAAAATACACACCACAATTTATTCAAATTCTACGAATAAGCTGGCAACCCCGCACAAATAGATGCGTGCGCGTGCGTCGCTCCAGCTCGTGTTCCATTAGCGGGTTCGAATATAGAACACGGCGTGATTGGCCGACAGCGGCGGCGCCACATTGTAATGTCAGGAGTTGATGGGTTGAAGGTGATGGGGAGTTTTTTTTAAATCTCAGAGTAATAGATCTTGAAATAGGAAGCTTTTAAAATTTCACGGAAGTTGTTGTGTACTGAAGGTTAAAGCATTTTTTTTAATAGTGATTTGATGATGTTGGCTGGTGTTTTAGTTTTAGGTCGCCCTTTTTATGAAGTTTATGTGTGCAATAAGACCTTAGCCATGACCGGTAGTGATTGAATCAAGAAGTCCAAAGATGGTGGATGGCTTTAGGTGAAGCCTGCCTTGAAATGGATGATGACGATTACTAACAAAAAAGCACGTCATTAAAGTTTAAACGACAAGTTATCACGTTCAGACTTGGTTATAAAATCCGATGGTTCACCCACGTCAAGAAACCCCCATCATTATACGTCCCTAATCACCCAATACCCGAAGAAACAAGATAATTTTTCAACCTTTCCTTATCAAAACTATGTAAAACGGCGAGACACCGAACCGTCTCTAAAACAGACCATCCATTTTGGAATACTTGAGATTGTGTTATCGAAATACTTTGAAGGACACGGAGGTCTTGGATAAATATTCTGACCCCTAAAGGAGCTTCGACATATTTATATGTGCGGTCAAAAAAAAGGTTCTACATTTGAATACAGCGTCAGTTAAACACGTCTCCTGATCGTGACAAACACAAGAGATAGACTTGAGTTTGTCACCGTGGTGAAAGTATTAGCTCCAATTTCACAATAGTCGGTTAAATCGTAACCAGGGAAAGGTTGATCAATTATACGTCATCTCCATATAAAATTCTTGACAGATGTGTCAAAAGTCAACCATTCATAATGTTCCTGTTTATGATCTAACCGACAATGAAAGAAATTGGCACTTAGCCAGTCATATTAGCGCCAGTCGCGTATCCGCAAAATTTTGTATCTCTTACCTACTACAATACGAAATCAGCCACAGACATAATTTTATTTCAATATTCCTCCTTGAAAACTCGGAAAACTTACGGATATAATAAATACATAATACATTATAATAATAATAATAATAATAATAAAGCCTTTATTCAATAGAAATTTTTAACATGCAATTGACATTATTAAATTAAATTCACTTTATAATAATTATTCATGCATTTTTTAAGAATTATATAAATTTATATTTTTTGCTGACATTAAATTACAATAAAATTAAACAAAAATCAATAAAATTCCTACAATTCATTTAGTTATACAATAACATAAAATTAACATTATAAGTACTTATAGAATTGATGTCAGAAATAATAATTTAATTTTCAAAATAAATAAAAAATAATAATAATGTCAGACCAAGCAACACAAAGCAAAAAAATGATGTTTAATTTATATTCAAATGTCATCTTATTAAAAGTCCTTATAAGGACAGATGAGGCCTCTCACTTACTCAAAAATTTCAGTGAGGTGTGGTCTGTATCACCCTAGCTGACCAGGCTTGTCTGGGTGATTGATCATTTTGCAACGATTTTGAGCAATGAATATTTTTGCCATCTTGTTCCACGCAGCTCTATTATGGGCAAATCTCCACCACAGCGGATGGAATGCTCGTAACTCATCAGACCATCTCATGAGTGGTCTCCCGACTCCTCGCCTACCGTCTCTAGGTATCCACTCAGTAGTTAGTTTAGTCCATCTCTGGTCTTTAATTCTCATTACGTGACCCGCCCATTGCCACTTCAGTTTGTCTATTGTGGTGATGATGTCCTGAATCTTTGTCTGGTGCCTTATTACTTCATTTTCGATTCTATCCTTCAACTTTATACCCAGCATGCTGCGTTCCATTGCTCGTTGGTTCACTAGCAGTTTCGTTCTTTGTTTTTTGGTTGTTGACCAAGTCTGAGCTCCGTATGTCATAGTTGGTAGAACGCACATATTAAATACCTTTCTTTTAATAGATATGTGGAGGTTTGACTTAAAAATATACTTCAGTGACCAATACTTATACATTGCATCATATTATATATTCTATCCTATTCATATTAAAGAAGCTGAAAGTCCATTAATTAAAACTCAAAAGCGGCAAAAGTTGGTACCAAGCCGGAAACGACTGACCAATCGGAGGTCGGTGTCGGAAATTCCAAATTTAAATTCCTTGCGTTCCAACCGGCGCCATATTTTTTAGCCAAAGAGGTCGGGCAAGTATTTTTTTCTTTTTTATTAGACTCGGCTTAACCCTTTGATAGCCAAGCCTTTTATTCATTGCCATATTATTTGTCACATATCTTGTCCATGCTCAATTATTGCTCATCATTCAAAGTGTTTAGTAATAAACTTTATTAAATGCTTATTTTTCTATAAAAATATGTACTTACATACAATCTTCTTCTTTATTATTAGGTAGAAAATATGATTTCATTTGATAGCTACCTGGTTCGGCCGAGACCCTGTGTAAAGATTTGCTCTGCTGATTGGAAAAATCCTTGCCTTCTTTACGAAGATAATCAAAAACTTGCTTCCGTTGTCAATTTAATAACGTTGTCTTGCGCTTTTATTATGAAAAAAATATAACAAAATACAGAGTGTTGATAAAATAGAGTAGTAAGTTGCTAAGTTACTTTTTCTGAGACAACGTGACTGTGGTGAATATAAAAACAAAATTATAAAAAAGTAATTATAATGTTTATTCTTATCCTCACAACCCAATTATTATTGTTAATATAGGCTTTTACATTCCATGTCCTGTGCTATTTTTTTGAGGGTAATAAAATAATAGCTTACAAATTCCATTTAGCAGATATTGTTCACTATTTCGGGTACTTTAACCAGTATCCAGCAAGTTCACGCATAGAACCTCACCCTGTATAAAGGATGAACCCCAACGTGCTTCTCCGCTTGTATATTTACTGCAGAACGTCCAATTATAAACAATATCAATATTGACGCTGCACAAGATAACCAAATAAACCATCAAGGGAGGAAATCTCAAAATTAAATGGTGATTCTGGAAACAAAGAAGATAATTGTATAAAAATATTTTAAATATACACTTATTGAAAAGCGAGTTTTGTCCGCAGTGTTTACTTCTTATTGAAGGGTTTTAAGATAAAAGTTAATGATATCTAATCTGAAAGCCTTGCGTGAAAAAATATCGTTACGGAAATCTTAATTATTCAGTACTTGCGGATTTTGTCGTGACATAGAATACTGGAACAGTTAAATAAAATGTTACACAGGTATACCAAAACAAAATTTTGCAAAAAAAAACCACTTGAAATCTATAAAGATTGTACCAAAACCCATGCGGCCCTCCTCAAGGCAGCTTCTAACGTGTTTAAAGATTAAAGCCGCGCCGCCGCACGCCATTGGCTGATCTGATCCCTTTGATTAGCCGACAATCCTCGTGTTGCAGGGGCAAGCTTCCAACCTTACGGATTCTTGCTTTAAAACGAATTAAGCATGAGTTTAAGATGCTTTTAGTTTTGAGACAGACTCGCGCGCTATGTATACCTAGAGATGCAGCGAAGACGAAAAGTAGAATCCCTCTACTAGAATATATCCTACTAGAATACATACATATACTTACTCACGCCTGTCTCCCAGAGCGGTAGGCACAGACTATGAACCTCCATGTGCCACGATCCTGTCATAGATACTTCTTTTCTACTTTTCCGATCCTTAAAATAAATATCATATCTCTAAAACGTAACCTCTGGCTTTTGTACAACAGCTTCTATAGTTTTACACCACAGACTCAGTCATGTAACAATTACATGCCTACGATTGGTAGCTACTCTACATGGTGTAGCAAAAACACAACGCCTTAAAATATCACGTGACGATGACGTGACATTAGGTGTAGTATTTTGTGTTATCATTTTATGAAGTAGATTTTTTTGAAAATTGACTGACCACTTCTCCGCAATACTCCGCGTACTATAGTAGGTATACCACGTTGGCAACACCCTGTATAACGAGTCTATTTGGCATCATCGGCTGATCCTCCTGTGAGGGTCGTTGCACAAATATGGCTTGTTTGCGTTTCATACAGATTGTGGACGGGTTAAGGTGAATTCTCTTTGTTTATTGTGGCACGTGAATTGTGCATTTTTAGGTGCATCTATTTTCAACCTCGAATAAAACATTTCATCAAGTCTAAAACATTTTATTTATTATCATGTTATCAATGTGAACTTTGAATGTTAACTCCCCAAAATGAATTTGATGTTTTCTTTGAGAGATGACTCGATTCAAATTTGTATCTATTCTCGTTTCAAAATATTATAAATTAGTACCAAAGTATTTTTATCCATTGATTAGTCATCACTTAAATTTAGACCACATTTTAACGCGTTCTGCCCCTTAACAAGTGGATTAGACGCCGCTGACCTACTGCCATATTCACACGGAAGCTGAATTTTAATTGATTTACCTTTTTAACAGCTTCCCGTGAAGGAAAACATAATTGTTTTGACAATTCTGTTTGTTTTCATCACGGTCGAGCGAGGTATGCCGTTTCCCGTGACTCTGCCCACTTGTGAACACAGTCTGATTGTGTTTGACGATGATGTCGGCTAATAAACGGAAGTTGTTTTTGAAAACAACGGTGATTGGGAATCTTGGAGGTGTAAATAGTATTTGCGTGGTTAGGTTTGTTTATTTTATAATGAAGATTTCGACGTATTCCGATGGTGCAGCGCTTAATAAATACTGCCGTATCTTTTTTCGCGAATTTCCAAATCTCGTAGAGCGAAATTTGATCAGAGCAACCCTCTGAGTCACGTCCTTTCGGCTTACTACACCACTTTTGTAACATCATGTTTAACATTTAAAACGTCCCTTCTATGAAACATCTTAAAGTCGGAGGGAGATGTAGTCCCTGCAGAAAGATATTTTTACTGTCATCAATAAAAAACCTTATTTTTGTATTATTAAATTTTATTGTATTTTAATGCCTGAAATAAACATCACATTCCGTTGTTACAGCTACATCTACCTCAGCATACGTCCTCTCAGCATATTTCTCCACATTGTCATCAATATCAGTTTCTTTATCATCATAATTCGTTGTTGCAGCATATATCTTCACTGTGTCACCAATAGATTCTTCAACATCACATTCCATTGTTCCAGCTACATTTTCCTCAGCATAATATATCTCCACTGTCTTATCCATACCAGTTTCTCTGATGTCGTATTCTGTTGTTGCAGGTACATCTGCCTCAGCGGCTGCGTGACGGCAATCACGGACAAGTCCCCGGCGCGGGACGGCGTGCAAGCTCTGCTCACTGTCTGTGTGGAGGTCTGCCATCCGTGTGAAGTGGACGATGTGGTAAGACATCACTATCATCATCGTTATTGGCATCTGCATCGAGATCAATGTCATTGGCTTTTGCATAGTCATCACTGGTACAATGCTCATCCACATTATTATCAGTGGCATCATGTCACTGTTACTTACTGCACCGTGCCTGTGTATGCCAACCGTGTAGCGTTGATGATATGAGGTGACGCACGTCATACTAGCCTCATTATTGTTATCATTTGCATCAGCTTCAACATCATAATCATTGATACATCAGTGTTAATCTTTCTCCACCCCCAACAGACTTGCCAAGACCGCCAGTTGGCGCTCGAGGCCCTCCGCGCGTCGCTCACGGGCGGCATGGCCGGCTGTCGCAATGAGCTCTGTTCCCTCTTCGCCACCGGCTGCGACTTGCACGACCCTGCCGAGTTCGTGCGCGCCGCGAGGACTGCCCACATGCTGTGTGCTGCGGCCAAGCTCGATTACATCACGCTGCAGGTTAGTGGCGTTGAATGTGAGGATAAGTGTGTCTGTATTGTGTAGGAATAGACGTGGTCCTAGAAGAACGCCTTGTGGAACTGATATGAAACAGTTGGTTTGCTGAACAAATATCAATAATAGTAAGTACGTTACGTTAACGTTCCTTCATTAAATGCTTCTAATAATTCTATTCAGAGACAGCGCGAAGTTCCAGTAGGTGGCTCTCTCGAGTAAAACCTATGTACATTTCCTCGTAATTTTAGCTCAGCCAGCCTATCTAGGTACTAACGGTAAACTGTTATACAGACGCACTTAATGAAAGTTCATTAATTCGTCAATAGGCATCTTAATTTTTACAAAATTTCAAATTGATACTGCAAAAAGTCTTGTAACCGAACCATACCCAAACCCTCCCTATACACTAATGAGCCAACACAGGCCACAAAGCCATCAATTAATACGCTCGCCGATAACGTTACAGAGCAAAGACTTCGAACGAAACACGAATTTATTCCGAGCACATCTCTCTCTGTTTGCTTTGGCTCCTTAATTAACTGTAGTATCATTACCTACTGTTGGTCGGGGGCAAACATTTCGAGATGCGCGCAGTTCAGTAGCTGAGTGGATGTTGGAATCGAGGGGATGCATTGGATATGGTGTTTTAACGTTTGGTCAGATTTTAGATGTATAGGATGGTGCAGACCTTGGGAGGTTGTGCCTTTTTGTTAGTTTTTTATGTTAATTATCGACAGCAAGATTCTTTTACTAAAACTCTTTTCAATTCTTAATTAAAAGTTCTAGTCATGCTATTGAAACTCGTATGCAAACTAAAATGTCCATTTAATTCAAGCCGTAAAATATTAAACTAATGTACTCTACCTACCTATGTAATAAATGTAATGATTATTACTTTTAGTTTACTTTATCTGTGAAAAAGAGCGACACAGTACCGTAAAGCTGAGCTACACGAAAGGAGAGGCCAACCCACTACTATACGCAACAGTGGGCGATAATGGGCTTTTGATCATGATAATCATACCCTTACCTGTTTGGTGTATCAGTAGTCCAATTTAGTTCAAGCTTTTTGAATAATTCCAACCTCAAACTAAATTGAATACAAACATACCAAATCTCTAAAAGCATACCTCATCCACAAAGCACAGACACTGCAGTGCTGAATGCAGATCTGTGGTGAATGCGATGTGTGCAGTTCTTTGCGTCTCATCTCGAGAGACTTACTGCATGTACCCTCTGTTTGTCTTCGCTAACTATGTTTTGTTGTGCAACGTTATTGACTATATTATTGTAGTTGACCGCTTGCATTGTCTGTGCTTTTGCAGATTCATAGAAATGGTTTTTAGTTTTTTTTTTGTGGGAACTGAAAGTTATTGTTTATATTTAGACGACCCAATGGTGTAGTGGTTGGTGACCCTGACTGCTACGCCGTAGGGCCTGCTACATTCTGACCCTACCGGCTACCTGTCTAAGATCCAGCAGTTTACTTATTATGCTCTTATTCGTTAGGTAGCTAGGATACAGAAAGATAGCTGGCTAACGGCGCCGATATGTCAGTTTTAAAATCTAGCTGAACCAGCTGCCACTACACGGGTTCGTTATCGACGTAGATAAACGTATTTATGGCGAATCGCCATTTAGTGATGGCACTGTCATTGGTGGAAAGCGCATTAAACGAGTTTATCGATGACGATAACGAATCCGTGTAGCGGCCTGATAAGCTCGAGATAAATATCCATACAAAAATCAATCGACGTTGGTAACCATCTTTCTGTCTATAAGTACATATACAGCTTCACTTGAAAAAAGTAATTTCCGAAAAACAAACATGTAACCTAAACTTTGCAACGAAGACACAGAACCAAACAGCGCACCGCAATATTGAATTATCATGCACGTGGCGGCTATTGGGGATCCGTTGCTAAAATATTTAATCTGATGCAGTAGACACTAGCAGGAACATTATACAGGGTGGTCGCGACGTGTGCGCGCAACTCTCCGGCGGATTTTCAACTTGAATAGTATAAACATGTTGGTTAGGCAAATACTGGGTGCAGTTTTATGTGCGATCGAAGCAATAGGCTGTAGTTCGCTTTTTCGTTACCAAACTAACTTAAATTAGAAATAAAATTCATTTATATCAAACACCATGCAGATACCACACAAAAATAAGTAAAAAAAATAAATTAAAAGTGTATTTTTAAAAAAATAATATGATCCGGTGTGTTGGTTTCCGGTGCTGTAACGAGTCCTAGCTCGACGTGATGCTATGGTAGTGTGTCGATGCGCTGTTAATGCCTTTGTTAGGGAAAACTTTTTTCACGAACCTCTTTGTATGTAAATAATGGTATATGGGGTATCGTGTTAGATGTCGATTCAGTCACTTATAAAATTCAACCCTATTTACCCAGTTTATGTATTTATTTGGCTACTTGTAACTTTTATCAGTTTTCCATATTGTACCAATTATTTCAATAATATCAATTTAAGTCACCAGAAATATTACAATAACAATCTACGCCACTCGAAATTCACCGTGCAATTTAAAGTCCTTCCCAGAAACATAAAAATTTTATCCACCCCAAACTCCCATAACGTTCCAACATCATCATCATCTGGCGATCCGAACTAATAAACATATAATTGTGTTTATAATCTATTACACACAAACAGCCCTCGTCCCCACAGACAACAATTATTCAAAGCTTTATACGAGGGCACATAGACATCAAAGTTTGCGCTAAGGGAATCTACTGTTCATTCTTCCTTGTCCTTTACTACTGCCAAAGTTTCACCAAAAATAGCTTCTATATCTTTGTGAACAAAGTCTTTGCCTGCTATGGGTTGGGGAATCCCAGAGGACTAAAGATTATTGGATGGGAAGACGGGTCCTAAGGGACATCTAATGTGTAGGTAAGATGATACGGTTCGCGAATTTTGTAGTGCCGTGTGGTTTAGTGATTTCTGGGGGAGTCGGTCTGATGGTTGTTTTGTGTTGGACTGGATATTTTATTGATAATACTTTTATATTTATAATCATAACTTGTTGACTTAAAACTTACAAGCATTTTTAGATGCGTACTTTTCCTGAATATATTTTATAACCTTTCATAGCACTCACGAGGAATGAAAAAATACTACTTTCAAAATGCCGATACTCTTTTAGTTGGTAATATTCTGATGCGCTGTTAAATATTAAGTACCTACTCAATATTAAAGACTGCGTCAATAAGCTAGAGCCCTTTCCGTTTAGGAGTATTAATTAGGTGCTATTGTCACTGGAACTTTTTCATTGCTCGTGAGTGTATTTTTCACTTTGGAAACAGGAAAACGTTAACTTTTTTTTTGCAAACTATACTAACTTGTACCAGGCATTCTGATTCCGTCCATCCATCAACGCTTAGTTCAGCGGTCACGTCTTGAATCTGGTCGCGTGCTCAAATCACATCAAACTGTCGAGACTTCTGACCGGAGATAGGAACCGCCGGGGTTCCACAAGGAGGCGAGTTTGGACCCTCTAGTTAAAATGTCATCTATGGATAGTTTTTGTTATCCTTAGATTGATCGTTGGGTGATGTTTTTCGTTAACATTGCTCTATTAGTGTTTTCGTAAAACTCATTTTCCATTGGTAAAATTTATAGTATAAGTACATCAATATTTGAGTTGCTCGTGTTTTACTGAATTCGTATTAGGCAATTCTAGAATATTCCCATGGGTTAGTTAGAACTGTTAGAAGATATACCTATTATTATTTTTACCATTGTTTGTTTTACGTGTGTTTTTGTGCATAATTATCAATGTTTATTAACTAACTACTTACCGTTAACGCTTTACGCATTTAGTTGAAAACAAATATTAATTTGTGATACCGCATAATTAAGTAGTGGTTTCATTAAATTAAAACATATTTACGTTTTGTTAACTTAACCGGCGTATAAAAAAAGTACGTATGATGATTTTATGTTGTTCCCTTAGTTCAGAAATTTGTTAATCCCTTACTCCACTGAACACCTACGCTAAAGTTTCAAAAAATTTCTTATAGACCAAACGGTGAACAGTGAACTAATAAAATAATAGGGTCCAAACTCAAAGGCCCTCCAGTTGTGAACCTGAAAGCAACAGAGCATATCTTAGCGTGACCTGAGCCAGTTTGCAACATACCAGATTTAGTTCCCGACAGATTTGTTTGTGGGATGTCCGTTTTCCGGACTCGTCTGCCCTTTGAAACTTTCACGATGTGATTATGTCGTGTGTGTTTTTGTTGGAAGGATTTAGTTGCGGTTTTTTTCTCGGCTATTTGTAAAGGTGAATTATTTTATGTTTCAGTCGACAAGTCGAGTTTGCTTTTGACCAGTTTTGCATTCTCATAAGAATCAATCGTGAAGTTATGAAGTTATGTGCCAATTTAATGAGCTATAGGCTGCCTAACCAGAAAAAAGAGACCTCTCTACCATACACTTGAACACGCAGTACAGTAAATATTACTCAATAGGCTGCCTTCTCGCTAAAATCTCTTCCAGGCAATCTTTGGGTGGAGGAATAACAATAACTCTATCTATCGATAGCGGTCACTTACTTTCATACGATTTTGACAGAATGCAACTTTTTATGTGTCAAAATCGTATGATAGGAACTCTCAGCTATCGATAGATTAGATAGAGTATTGAAACTGGCAGTTAAATAATTGGAAGGTGTACAGATATTGCCCTCGTTATATGGTTGTCTGGAAGAGATTACTTTTAGTAATAAGGTCGCCGATTGTGCTATTTATTTTCTTTTCCATGTTTGTAAAACTGTTACTGTTTGTGTGCAATAAAGAGTATTTTATCTTTTATCTTTATCTTTTATCTTAAAAAAGAGACATCTCTACCAATTCAATACACACACGACACGAACACGCAGTAAGTACAGTAAATATTACTCAATACGCGGCCTTATTGCTAATCTCTTCCAGGCCCTTTGAAAAGATGGCTCTGAAGTTTCTTGCCTCCGTTCTTCTCCTAAGAGCCCCCTATCCGAACGTAGAGTACTTTGTAAAAATTGACGTACGTTCATCAGAAAAAAGTATATTTATACGATGAATGATTTATAGAATAAATGGGGAAGGTGTACAAACATTGTCTTTGTCTGCAGGAGTCATTCGGCGAGGGTCGCTGGCCGCTGGAGTTCCGCGCCGCCGTCGCGCGTCTGCTGTCTCAGCATGCACCGCGGGACCAGGAGGAGCCCCGGGAGAATGATAAACGTGAGTCTGATAGATAAAAAATTCATTTATTCCACCATCATACATAGACAACAAATCACTATTACAGAAGATATACATAATAACGGCAATACTTATAGCTAGTTAGAACCAAGCTATGATATAACGCAGATGAGTACTTAATTAGTTGTGGAATTACTCAGCGTGGATGTTTACTGGTATGACCAAACCGCAGATTTTGAGTTACCTCCCATTTCATTATTCTGAGGGCGCAGAATTACTTAAATTAAATTTTGATATCAAGAAAAAGACGTTTCATCATCATCTATAACAGCAACAGCATCTAATAACTCTGCCCTCGGCCTTTCTTATCAAACCACTTCCTGTTGCATGTCTAAGATCGTTGACGAGCGTACCCCCTTATCCTCTTTCAATATACCTACCTACTGTAAAGATTTTTTTAAGCTCTCTTGTTTATTAAGCTTCGTTGCACAAATAATCATATTATTCAAGGCAAAGGCATACACATATTTATGCATAGTTTCCGTTTGTCCCCAGATCTGACTCACAAGCGTCTCGACAAAACACTGGTGGAAACCATGGTGTTGGATCTCATAATTATAGTCGGATTTGTTATCGTGAACAATCCCCAACTTCAGGTGAGTTTAGTACAATAATGTCCTATGTACCGGTGGCAGTAGTGAGTCAGCGACTGACAACTTATCTGACTGCTATTTTTACAGTTAATCAAAACCATAGGTATTTTACAAGTTGCAAAGTAAGCATTGTCCATTTTCTGACTTTACAAAGTGATGCTGAAACGGATATGATAACTAACTAAATAGCATTATGCAATGTGTGTAATAAAGTCAATACCAAAAAACTTGTTAGACCCAATAGATTGAAATAAAATTATCATTCTTACTCATCAACATACAAGATTAGCGCCTCATTAACAATATTTTCCGTTCACTGTCAATGTTTTTAAATTATTATTTGTTATGCTTATCAGTAATAGTTTCCCATGAAACATGCGGGTACACAAACACCTGTAGCGAACCGCGTAAACACGTGTTAGATATGTCTTACATCATTACTTATTCCATTTGCATAGTCCAAGATAATAGGGTGGGTTTCACGACAGTCGTTTTAGAAAATTATTTCAATGATAGATAGTTTGAAAGGTCAGTTTTTATTGGATTCTTATCTTGGACAGGTTTTATAGTCTGATTAAGAATTTTATTGAATATCTAATTGTTTATTTCTGTGTACATTAATGAACATAGGAGTTGGTTTTTACTGGACACCTGCAGATTATTAGCTCGTAATAAGGACAAGTTTTTATTGCGACTTTAAAGATAGTGACTACAGCTACTTAACAAGTCACGCTGGTTAGGTATTAGAGCTAACATAATTACTTTCTTTATGTGTTTCTGTAGTTTAACTGGTTAGATATTAAATAAAATATGGTCATTTACTTAGATTAGACCAAAATGTAAAGAATTATGTATTACAATGCAGTATGTACAAATTGTACATTTCAACAAAAAATACAAATATTTTTATAATATACTAAGAATTATTCATACCTAATGCTTTAAGTGCAAAGTCACACGTATTTTCTAACTAATACCGGGCAATCGACCTTCAAATGCCTTCATTACCGTACATGCGGGCTTGAGGCGTCATTCGCATAGTAATTCCACGAAATTCTCCCGAGTTCTCACGGAGCACAGGTGTTTGGACACAGGTGTGCCTCAAGGAAGTGTTCTTGGGCCGGTGTCGTTCCGCGATTAAGTAGGGGCGAATAGGGTGACCGGTGACGTAAAATTACTTGCTACTTTGTTAATAATTGATTGGCTTTTTATGGGCTATTGTTCTGTTTGTTGTAAGGTGTTAAAACGGTTGATGTTACGATCGTTTTTAATGATAGTAGTAGTATGATTTTTAGTTACTGAACTGTTTTTATTACAGAGTGTTTAAAAAAGATAATACTTAGAAAGCCTAAAGGGCTAATTCTGAACAACTTTTGTTTCTACGACCCCTAAAATATCAGACTGAACCACCCCGTTCCGGCTTACAATACCATTTTCACAACACCAGTATATCTCGTTTACCGTTTTTGCAATAAACTCTTATAACTCGATTAACCGTCCACCAGGAGACAATCTGCAAGGACTGGAGCATGGTCAGGCACCTGTGCACGCTGCCGGCGAGCTGGCTTGTGACCACTCCCCACTGCAAGGTGCTATTGCCGACCCTGGCGGTGCTGGCACAGCATCCGCCCAATGTGGAGATTATGGAGGCCGAGCTGAGCATGGAGGTGAGTAGGTTGGAGGAAGGTGAGGGGTTCCTTTGGGAGGAAGAAGCTTGAAGGTGAGTGAGAGAGATGCAGAAATCCAGAGATTATGGCGGCTGAGATGAGTATGGAGGTAAAAGTCCGGCTCGAAGGACCGTCAGCAGTGGCGATCTCTTTCACGGTGGCGAAGACTGATCGCTGAGCAAGTAGGTAGGCTGAGCAAGTGTAGGGGAGGAGTTTCTTTGGGAGGAATGAGCTTGAAGGTAAGTGAGGGTTAGGTTTTTGAAACAGCAGCCAGAGACCAGTCAGAGTCACTAAACTCTACCCATCCGAGCTGGGTTTGAGTGTAAGTGAGAGTGGGGCGGAGAAATGGGAGATCAGAAGTGACAAAAGTAACAACAGCTCAATGACAGACGATGGAACTTCTCACTATGTCTGTTTAGTCACCGAATACCAAATATCATCTCTCGCTTTTAGTTAAATTAATAATACAATACAATACAATACACTTTATTTGCACCTAATAATGATAATCTTAGTTATTGGAGATGATACGAGTAGATATAGAAGTTTAATCGTATATTTATCTACATGAAACCTCTTGAAATACTTGTTCATCAACTATCGATTTTCACCATTGCTATATTTTTGACAGTACCTACGTGGTATTCACTGGAAAACAGCTGTTTATACCTATTATGTAGGTATATGCGCTTTCTCTCATGAATTGATAAATTATTCAGCGGCCTAACGAAATCCCTCCCCAAAACTAAAACATTTAACAGCATCTGTGTTTTGTTGTGAATATTAGATGATGTACTTCATTCACAAGACCCAGGTGTCTGTAGGACCGTAATAGTCGTTTCTTTCTTGATTAACAAAGATAATTTGAGATAATGTGGCTAGTTACATTATTGAATGGAAGTAGGCGAAAGCTTGGGACAGTCTCCAAAGAATTATGTTCTTTAAACTTTATAGGTAAACTAAGCCTAAATATGGTTATGGAAAAAGTTTTTTCAAAGAGTTCAAATTACTCCGACAAGGAAAAAAAACTCGCTTAATTACGTCTGTTCTGTTTAAAAAATTTAGTTTATTTGGTGTCGACATTTTGTGAGTGGATCTTTTTCATTGCTCGCGTCTGTAATTCTAACTTGTCGGTCCGGGGGGCGTCCCAGGCTTCACTTGCCTGTTCAACTGTTTACGGTCTCCACTCGAGAACTCATGTACCTCCACCACAGCAGTCTTTATTGATTAAGTTTGATGGTTTTAGCACACATATTGGACTAAGTTTGTTGATATTTGACATAATTGCTAACATAGTTTCTTTGTCCGAACAGTTGATTGAAGAGTACATCATGAGCGAGGATGCTGCGCATATCAAGCTGGTGCAAGTGATCAAAGAGGGACGCAAGAAGAAGTTGAAAGAACTGGAACAAAAACTTAAAGAAGAACTAGAACGTCAACTAGAATTAGAACGAGAACGTGAACTTGCGTAAGAGAATAGAATAGCATCATTTTTATTTCAGACATTAGTCCATATTTGTGCTAGTAACTTATTAGATAAAATTATTTTATTTTAACAAAATGATTGAAATTAAATATATTTTCAAATTTAATTGTTGCATAAAGAGTATACTAAGCCGAAAAGGGTGAGTCGGGGGATCATTCTAACCAACTTTTTTCTACGAGTTTTGAAATTTCACAAAAATAATTCCTTTTCCATAGTAACTTTGTTGGTCACGTAACTTTTTACTATACAGAACTATATTTTTTTCGCGAATATCAAAAACTTAGTAGTAGAACAAAGCTAGTTCAAAATGAGCCCTTTCGGCTTAGTATATTAGTATATTATATACTTTTTGCAAAACCCTGCATAATACTTATTTACCAAAAATATTTTGATTTCTAGGGCTATGGAATCTGTGGACCCAGCGGCACAAAACAGTGCTTCTGTGGACCCAGTGGCACCAGATACGGCTATGGGCTCTGTGGACCCAGTAGCACAAAACAGTGCTTCTGTGGACCCAGTGGCACAAGATGGGGCTATGGACTCTGTGGACCCAGTAGCACAAAACAGTGCTTCTGTGGACCCAGTGGCACAAGATGGGGCTATGGACTCTGTGGACCCAGCGGCACAAAACAGTGCTTCTGTGGACCCAGTGGCTCAGAATGGGGCTATGAGCTCTGTGGTCCCAGTGGCACAAAATACGGATATCGACCCTCCTCCTAAAGATCTTCAGGATTCGACTGACGACGCTGCCCCGGATCCAGCGGATAAGGAAAGCCACTCTCTTTCCCATGAATTGTAATAATTATTCCATTTTGTTTTTATGCTTTTCTATCTAGTTACAGGCCGTCTTTCTTGAAAGTATTATTATGCAATGGCAAATATACATACAGATATAAACAAGACTATGATTTAGTTAACTTAAGTAGAACCACTATTAAGAAGTTTACTTTGTTTAACGACGAATATTTATACGTCAATATAATAAATAACACATTTGGATATATCGGGCTTTCTTAACGTGTTAGAGACTGCATCACTAAATAATTCCTCTGGAACAAGCACAAACTAAATTCAATCGTATTACAGGTTCCATAATGGTTTTCATTCCGTGAAACGGTCTCTAAGGGTGAGGCCTTATTAGTGCGTTGCGCTTCGTTGTGTCACGATGTCAACGGGCAATGTAATAAAAATATTTGTAAAACTACGCAGAGACGACGCCGCGCAACGCACCATTGGGGCATCGTTTATACGTTGGCGTACTTTTGAACCAGTCTTAGTTCCACCAATCACATAGAGCGCTGTGACAAATCGTCGCGTCATAGACCTCGGTAACTTCGACAAGTCGTGATTGGTGTACTCAACGCTTTGAATTTCTAGTCTTAGTTACATTTTTCCATTATTCGTAGTGTTTATTTTGGTTCTTTTTCTTAAAATACACTACTTTTTCTTCAACGTCTTCTGCATTTTAATTTAAAATGAACGGATTGGAAAAACACGGACTTTTAATATAAACCTATTTGATTGAAGCATCATTGGAATTGTCTATGCATTTAGAATCTCTAGATTCAACATCGGATTATGACATACACCCGGATTAGGAATAACACGGATTGGTAAGATGGTATTATAACAATACCATTTGAATTGACTTTAAAACACCTCTAATATCGTTGTCAAAAAAATATTGTCATCTAAAGCTAATTTCTGGAAATACTGGTCTTAGAATAGAAGTTTTTCTGAATGACGGATTGATTGTTGAGTGTTTGGATGACATGATATTTTAAACAACCAGGCAAGTTTTAACACTATAGAAATCCTAAGATTGAGATAGTTTAAGCAAACTAACTTAATCAATTGTAACATTACTATGATGATAACCATAGAGATTTGAATACTGTCTTAAATACTCTAACTATGACGACTATTTTGCTGTCTATTACAATTATATAATACCATCGAATATCATAATTATTGTGTGTGAATTGTGTGTAGCAAAAAAGCAAAAAAATACATGTGTCTATATAATATTTACATGTTTGTTCGTCAAAGAATGTTTAGCTGCCCCTTATACATTATTTATTTATGGTTTAGGTGAGATTGCCGCAACGATTATACTTGGTTGTGTATCTACAATAGCAATAGCATATTAATTTGTCATTAGAGATCTATTATTTATTGGTTCATTTTTTATTTCATATAACGCAACACTTTTATGTCATATTTTACACTTGCAGTGTCGTGTTTGGATTTAATTTTGTTGTTATTTTTTAGGTATAAGGGGTTTTTTATATGTTTAGTAGCGATATAAATGTTGGATGTTAAATAAACTTGTATCTACTGTACACTTTTTGATATCTCTGTACCTACCTATTTTTCTATGAATGTAGAATTTCAAATACTGAGTTCTATATATTTTTTTAGTCTTCTATCAAAATACCCACTTTTTATTTATAATTTGAAGCTTCTCACGGAACGTTTGTTAGAATAAAGAAGGAAAGAAGTATAGAAAAGTGAATGTATTGTAATTGCGATGAAGGTAGATATTAGATAGACAAAACAAAACTTATTCAAAATTTTCCAATTGGCACTAATTACATTTAAATCTAAATTTTATAATTGGTACTTAAATGAAACATTTACTAAAGGATCGTGATAAGGCGCAAGCGCCTTATATCTATTAGGTATAACAGGGGAACCAGAGTCGTGCCTTGTGGAACGCCTCTTCTTAAAAAGACTAGAAATCTAAATTTAAAGTTGCAGTAAAGAGAGAAATGGGATACTGTGATAAAAAGAAGGGCTGGTACTGTAAACGTTTTTTTTTTCACTAGTGTTTTAGACAAAAATGATCTTAGCAAACACGATTCTCGCAATCGAATGCTTTTGTTAATTTAGGTATCTTTTGTTTTTTTATTTTTTGTTAATTTTTTTCGAATTAAAATTAATTTAAACAATTACTAAAACTGTGATTTACTTTAATTTATTAGTATCCTCTTGTTGGATGAGATATTTAAAATTAATGAATTAATTGTTAAAATACTTTGTTTACTTTCTTCTAGAAGACTGTGTCTATCCGTCTCTTTTCTGTTTTATCGACCATAAATTATATCAATTCTTCTTGAGTGTTAATGATAAATTGATAACATATTATGTAGCGTAAAGGCATAGTTAAGAAATCTTATTGGAACTAATAATTTAGACATTTATGGAAAAATACAGCTTTATGAAACAAAACTGTGTAAAAAACTATTTTCGTTTCTTTGTGCTTTATCTGAACATAAGATTTATTCCTTTTTTTAGATTTCTAGTTCCAAAAGATTTTTTAGTTAGGCTACGTAGTGTAAGCCCTGTCAAATACTAGTGCGCCTAAAGTTTAGTCGAAGTTACACGCAATTTAGGCAATGAAGACGTCGTCAATACAAGTCAATAGGGGTAATTATTCCTTGCGGTGAACAATTGAAGCCAGACGCAATGGCAATTTACGGGGCTTATATCAGTGTTTATAGTAATTTTATTAATAAGAATGTATTTTATCTGTGATTTACTTTCGTTCAGCGTTTAACTTTCTTTGTGTAATTTGGTGTAACTACGTGGCAAAATATACTATCTGTGAATAAATACGTGTTTTAATTAATTATATTTTAGTTTATTGCTCACACTGTATCTTCATTTTATAGCGATCAGAAATAAATATTCCTAATTAATTTTCATTCACTTGGATCATGAAAACGTAATTCATTCACACATTCCTGAACAAAATACTCAGTTGTTTTAAAGCTGCGTACAGACCGATCCGAACGAACGCCCAACGATGGATATTTATCATACATAATACAGGGCAGATTGCAGCAACGAAGGTCAACGAAACCCGTTGCCTATAATAATATATATTTATCATACATAATAATATATAGGCACATTCATTCACAAACTCTAAACACAAAGTGCACAGCCGAAAGAAGAAATAAAAGTATAAATACAAGAAATAAAACAACATTTCGTCGACAATGCGCGCGAACGTTTGATCAGACAAATTTACGTCACGCGCTTAAGTGCTGTCAGGATTAGACGAGAGAGGCCGTCTACAGGGTGTTTCTAAATGTTTTGTGTCAATGAAAACGAAATCCTTATCCTTACTAATATTATAAATGCGAAAGTAACTGTGTCTGTCTGTCTGTCTGACTGTCTGTCTGACTGTCTGTCTGTCTGTCTGTCTGTTACTCTTTCACGTCAAAACCACTGAACGGATTTGAATGAAATTTGGTATACATATGGTCTAGACCCTGAGAAAGAACATAGGCTACTTTTTATCCCGGAATTCCCACGGGAAAACTTTTTAAGGCGAAGCGAGCTCGCGGGAACAGCTAGTATGAAATACAGACAAAATATCGCATGTTCTTTCCATATAAGTATTTATTGCAATGGAAAATTACGCGCATTCCCGCGTGCGTGATTATATCCGCACTAGGGCATGCAATACCGTAATACCGGTATCCGTAATACCGGGATCCCGGACAAAATTCCCGCTTTTATCAATACCGGTATTGAAAGTTAATACCGGTATTGAAGTAATACCGGAATCGGACTTTTTTAGGCTATAAATAAAGCGATTATGATTTAGTTATCCTTGTGTTCCTATATACTGTGAAAGCGCACTTGTTCCCAACCATTTAATGCAGTTTTCGGCTGCTAGAAATCTACTGTTGACCATGCGTAAACCGACACCGGGTAAAAAAAAAAAAATATTCTAAAATTTCAACTCTAAAACTTAATTCTCGTAAAAATCTACAACAAAATACTGAATATGATTGCATTTTCTTGTTTTATTTTGACGTATACGGCCTTTAAACACAGTATATGCCATTTATTACAAGGAAGTCTAATACCGGTATTAATACCGGGATCCCGGTATTGAGTTGTAATACCGGAACTCAATACCGGTATTGAAAATTGTTCCGGTATTGCATGCCCTAATCCGCACGATGTAAAAACATCCTAAATAAAATTAACGTGTGGGATAAATAAAATATAGGTAAAGTAAAGTAAAAAAACAAGTAAAAACGTTTATTAACAAATTGTTTTTAAGTACATTTTGTGATGTGGCTGCAAATTCCACACTAAGTAGATTCTTTTATATTGAAACTAACTAGTTTTCATATTATAGATATCAGTCCAACGTAATCTATGAAATAATTACGAGGTAACATAACTAACTGTAACTTCTTAGTTACATGATTTTTAAGAAACAGAAAATCTATTAGCTACAACAAAAGCTAATACGTATTTAAAAAAAATCCACTTCCAATAAAAAAATAGCTTCCTATGTAACAAGCAAATAATATTTCGACGATGCGTATAACATGAAACACCCTGTATCCTTCAAAATGTTCGGAAGCAATAACGAAACGCATTCGGAACTAAAAACTTAATGCACGAATGATAAATGCACTCTTTTAACACTCCTCTCTGAGCATGTCGCATTCGGCATAGATCTTATTGCCTATGCCGCAGAGTTGAAATTCATAAAAAAATTACATTTTGTACTTAGATACTAGAGTGGCGTGAGTTGTAAATCGTGTTTCAAGTGGTGTAAGGCAGAAAATGTATACCTATCTTTGTAGCTTTACGAAACCCAAAATACTTACCAAAGCAAAATTATAAGTAGGGAAACCAATGCGGAATCTTAATGTCTGTTTTTTTAAGACAAAATATCGTTTAAAAATATGTATATTATTAGGTAGAATTCGTTTATGACTATGAGAGTGAGTTAGGGCCTAATATCATTAACTGCATGTACTTAATCCACATGTCTGTGTTTTTAAGACAAAATATTGTTTAAAATTATGTTATTAGGTAGAAAATTCGGTTATGACTTTATGGGAGTGAGTTAGGACCTAATATCATTAACTATAGGTACCTACTTAATCCATCTAGAATGACCTAAACAAACATTTATAGGAAATTTAATCTATTGCTGTTTTGCTTCGACAGTATACTGAACAAGCGCGACAGCAATAGGTAGGTAGATTGAATTTATTTTAAATAATTGGTGCAAGCACCCTAATAAATATCTACTTATAATAATAATAATAATAATAAAGTTCTTTATTTACAGGTAAGACCCATTAGAATACAAATACAATAGTAAAATTAAATTAAATTATACATAATATGTTGCCTATGATAACTAATCTATAAAGCTAAGATTAGTTAAAATTTGCCATTCTCAGCACGGTGCACGGCCAACCAGTGTCTAACAAATCCGTTATCAAGGTTGGAACTAATCGTTTCTAGGATCCGGTTGTTAGAGTTCCTAATCCTCTCCCAAAAAGCAGCTGAACGAAACCGAAGCACAGCATAGAAGTCCGGGACCCTGGCGTCCGCGAACATGCCACTCGCGCTGCAGTACCTGGGTAACTTCATTATAATACGGAAGGCGTCATTGTATTACATTTATAAACTCCGTTATTATAATTGCTGCCGCTACACGGGTTCGTTATCGACGTCGATATACTCGTACGCGCTTTCCACCAATCACAGCCCCGTATTTACGGTGAATCGCGATATAGTCACGTTTATCTACGTCGATAACGAACCCGTGTAGCGGCCGCTGATAAATAACTTAAATAGATCTCATTAATCTCAAATCGCCGCAATCTCGCCCACAGTCTGTCTCGCTCGGTTGCACAAAAATCGGAAGTGATTTCACAATTCGATGCTTCACTCGATTATTCAGCATTTTTACCGATTCCGATTCTCGGTTTTAAATTCGCAAATCGGTGAGAGCTTTTGTTGTGTATTCGTGTGTGCATAACTCTCTAATGTGCTCTGTAAGAAATGAATTATTTATTTCACTTTCTGCTGGACGGTGGTAGGTATAAGTGGGATTAGAAAGACTGCTAAGTTATAGTTAATGGAGTCGTGGTGTCGAATTGAATAAGGTCTAAGCTCTCATTCATGAGGCCGTTGGTTCGAATCCAGCCATACAGTTACCAATGAATTATTTAGACATAAGGAATATCAGTAACAGTAAGTACAATAATTATATATAAGTACCTACTGTGTTTAAGTTTTCATGATCTTCATCCGTAGTTAAGTTTTGTGCCCTAACTAAGTAACTGCCAATTACTTCATAGTGGGTTAGAGCATAACCAGGGATTGATGCTTGACTTTTGACATACCTATCTGTCAAGAATTTAATATGGAGATGACGTATAATTGATCAACCTTTCCCTGGTTACGATCTAACGACTATGGAGAAATTGGAGCTAAAGTCTATTAATAAACATATCGTAGAAATACAACCGGCCCTACAACCAACATGCACTAAGTATTCTCCACCGTCGCCAATAAATGTGTATTTACCATACATTACCGCGGCACGCGAACAAAATACCCGATAAGATATCGTTATCGACTCAGAGTTATGGAGTGGGCGCCGACTACTCTGAGTTTGCTTGCGAACAACGATACCTAATGTCTGTTAGGCAGCGTTCCCACTACGCCGGACCGGCAGATCTGCCGCGCCGGTAAATCTGCCGGAAGAGCTAGTGGCTGTACAATTTATATGAAGCTATTCACATTATCCCGGGTCCGGCATTTTTGCCGAGCCCGGCATTTCTACCGAACGTTTTGTCACTACGAATTGCCGGTAGAACGACCGGGCCCGGAATAATGTGAACGAGTTTGTGCCGGTATCTGTCCCCCGCTCGCCCCGCTCGTGCTCCCCTCGCCCCTGGATGTAAAATGAAAAGAATGGAAAATCTTTCCCGTAAAATAGGGTGTACCCAATGTTTTCTTTTATTTTGCCTTCTATTAAGATACCACCTCAACACAACAATTTCGTCGTCCATTGTGCGCGCAGGTCCAAATTCAACTGAGGACTGTCTGAATTTCTTCCGGGATCCGGTGTAATGTGAACACTCTGTCCGGTGTCCGGTTTTCGGCAGATCTGCCGGTCCGGCGTAGTGGGAACGCTGCCTTACATATACTTACTTACACAGTGACAGATGCTGAATGGTTCGTCAACAGTCGATTGTTCCGCTAATAGATCGATACGTCACTTAAACGCGGGACCATCGACTGTTGATTGAACCGTTCAGAATCTGTCAATTTAGTATCTGAGATTAAAAAACAGAATATACCTAGTCGTCGAGTCAGAGTAGTCCCACCGAAGTGTGCCGCTCAATATATGCTCGTGTAGGGCTAATTGTTGATAAACACTGTATTAAATAAGCTCGTACTATCATCGTATCTATGCATAGATTAGTAAAGCTCTCAAGCTATTGGGCACTCGGGGAAATAGCACAGGTTTTTCTGATGCATGTATATATTAAATACTAAAATAGACTGTTTACCTACCTATGCTATGTAGGTGGTCCCCAGTTATATTTTTCCTCAGTGACAAATTTTATGGTTATGTGCGTACCTACAGCCAGTCACAACGTCAATAACGCTTTTTTGCATTTTATAAAATAATATTATTAACAATGCACAATGTAGGTAAGTAAGTACTATCCTGTTGATTATTATTATGTTAACTTTGTCCCTACACAAATGTAGATATTAAGTTTCATTTCAAAGGGTTAACTGTTGCCGCCTGCAGTCATGATCTGTCGTCGGTTTATCCGCGACTTAGATTAACGATATATGAACTAGATGGAGTGTCTGTGCAAAAGTCTCGTCTAAAAAAACGTCTCAACAAATAACACCCCACTTCTAGTACTAAGCTCTTATTTTAAATTAGTTCGGTTAGAAGATTTGTGATTTTATTCATTGGCACAATGTTTGTCATTAGGTTGAACCATGGAAGTAATAAGTACTTTTCTTACGTACAACAGGAATGCGCACTCACCAAAGTAGTTGTACGTAAGTACATATTACTTCGATGTTGAACTTAATACAGTTTGACAGTAAGCAAAATGCGTACGGGTCAAAATCAGAGAGGTGAGCATTTTAGGTTTTCAAATTTCTGAGAAATTAAGTTTTATTTTGAAGAAAACTAACAAGTGGAGTCTGTTGTGGCATTTGTCATGAACATAGCCTGTGATGAGGCACGCACAAAATTATATATTTTAGAAATTATACCTGTTAATAAGAATAATGACAGGGCCAAGAGTCATTTCGGGAACACTTTTAATTATTTTTTAAATAATAATATAACGAACACATTTAAGAATCCCCTTCAAGAAATAGTAATTAACCTTTTCCTAAATCAGAAAATATTATTATTTTGATTTTTTTCATAATGAAACCACTTATTTTTCAAATTACTCTCCATAAATTTCCAATTTGTGAAAATTTCGTTCCATAATTTCAATTTATTGTATACATTTTTGCACTACGTTATATATTAATAATATTAATACAAAGGTTTCAAGGTAATTTAATGCTGTATATGCAAGATTTAATTATAGCATTACATAATAGTGACTTATTTGCCGTTTTTGTGATGTTCCCGAAAATGATGGGAGTGTTCCCAAAATGACAACGAAGTTCCCTAAATGACGTTGACCTTCCCTAAATGAACGCAAAGCTAGGTTTTTGGTACATTTGGTGTATGAAAATAATATAATCATCATCATCATCATCATCTCAGCCATAGGACGTGCACTGCTGAACATAGGCCTCCCCCAAAGATTTCCACCTTGTACGATCGGAGGCGGCCCGCATCCAGTGCTTCCCCGCGGACTTGACTATATCGACCGTTCATATTGCGGGGGGCCGCCCAACACTGCGCTTGCCAGTACGTGGTCTCCACTCGAGGACTCTTCTGCTCCACCGACCATCAGTCCTTCGAGCAATGTGTCCGGCCCACTGCCATTTCAGCTTACTGACTCGATAAGCTATGTCTGTTACTTTGGTTCTTCTACGGATCTCTTCATTTCTGATTATACGAAGCATAGCCCTTTCCATACCTCGATGGGTGACTCCGAGTCTATTCAAGAGGCCTAAAGTTAGGGACCACGTCTCGGCACCGTAGGTCATCACTGGCAACACGCACTGTTCGAAGACTTTCGACTTGAGGCACTGGGGAATTTCGGACGTGAAGACGCTTCGTAACTTCCCAAACGCTGCCCAGCCAAGTTGGATTCTCCGAGTGACCTCTTTCTCGAAGTCGCATCTTCCTAGTTGGACTGTTTGTCCAAGTTAGACGTAATTTTCCACCACTTCAAGAATCGAGTTCCCTATAGATATTGAGGTGGGCGCTACCTGAGAATTGGCCATGACTTTCAACTTGTCCATATTCATCTTGAGGCCTACCTGTTGGGAAACGCGATTGAGGTCAGCATTTTGCTGAGGTCTTCCAACGATTCTGCCATAACCACAATAACGTCGGCAAACCGAAGGTGAGAGATGTATTCGCCGTTGATTGCCGAGTTCTTTTCAGTCTAGGAGCTTGAAGACATCTTCCATCGCATTAGTGAAGAGCTTCGGAGATACTTATAACATCTCCTTGTCTCACACCTCTCTGCAATGGAATTGCTTCCGTAGTCTGGTCCTGTACTCAAACTGACATGGTGGCGTTTCTATACAATCACTTCAACACTTCGATATACCCGTAGTCAATGTGACACCGTTGTAAGGCGTTTAGCACCGCCCACGCCACGTCTCGATCGAATCAAAGGCCTTCTGATAGTCTACAAACGCTAAGGTTCTATTCTATTCTCTGTGGGGTTGCAAGTACCTGCACCTGGCTCTCTCGAGTCGAACCTATGCGCATATCCCCAAGGTCTAAACTGCCTTCCTAAGTCTAGATGTGCTAAATCTAGATATGCAGGTTTTCTCACGATGTTTTCCTTCACCGTAAGAGCGATGGTATACATTGTACTTAAGTTAAAATAACTCATTGGTACATGTCAGCGCCGAGATTTGAACCCGCATCTCTTGCGTGAGAAGCGGGCGCTTACCCGACTGAGCTACCAACGCTAAGGTTTTTTCGGACGCCTTTTTTGACTTCCTTTTCTCTTCATTTTCATCGTTCTCCATCTTACTCGTACTAAATGGATACCTAAAACCAAGATTTTGCATGTTTATTGTTTTATAAGCATTAAAGCATCATTTTGCCCCAAAAAAATGGCATTTCAGGAACGTAGGCGTCATTTCGTGAACATCTGTCATATAACAGAACGTTCCCGAAATGACCGTTCCCGAAATGATTATTCGTTAAATATTTTCATGTCTCGCTTGACGCCGCCATGTTAAATATTGGTTTTAGAGATTATGAACAAGTGAGCAACAATATTTATAAGAATTTTGCTAAAAGTACGCAAATTTTTGAAAAACTACATACTAAAGAGCGTTCCCGTAGTGACAGGGAATTAAAGTACGCTTCACACATATGAAATTAAAAGGTACTTACCAACAAAATCTAATATTTTTTTTCGAAAACACAACACACGCCTTTTGCTTTGAATTGTGAACTTTACACTGCTGCTCGCTAACGCCACCTGGCGTGTGTTGTTTTATTTACATCGACCGATATCCACCACGTTCACGGAATGATTTGATAAACGACGGACAGCATTTGAATAGCCAAAATATGAAGAAGTTTTACTTGTAATAATGTAATTTATACTTATATTCATAATTTGATTATTCTAAAAGATAATATTAAAATATGTCAATTTTAAGTTAAATTTTAAACATTTTTGACTTGTTTGAACTTCGAAACATGGTATAAGGACGCGTTCTCGGAATGACGATTTGGACGTATTTTGTTTAAAATCAAATAAATATTACCGTAGCGAAATAAATATGCTGAGTGCACTGTAATTATATGCACAGAACCTTTATTTTGAAATAATTATTTTAGTAATATCATGTAATAAAATTAGGAAAAACTTTGTCGCCGGCATAATGCTCACCTCTCTGATTTTGACCCGTACAGTTTTTTGCTTTGTTTTTTTGTATGTTACGTCACACCATCTAGTTGGTACATTGTTAATCTAAGGTCGATCCGCGAGGATTGTATGACGATTAATTTACTAATTGGGCCCGCGGAGGTAAAGGGGTAAGTCATTGAGTATTCCGTTGCTAAGAGTGAGGTGAGCTTTTTAATTATAGTGAGTACCCACTTTGTACAGTGTGCCACGCAGATATCTGACCCCTCCCCAATGCAAATGTCCTAACTAACGTTAAAAAACATTCAACTCTAAAAGTCGCATTACTTTTAAACTGCTAAGTCAATTTTGATAAAATATTGCTAAACTGTAAAAAAACAAAATGATCTGTTCAGCCGTTTTGGGGCTACGCTATTATAGACAGATTCACAGTAACGAACTTATAACACCTCTCTTCTAGCAAAAGTAAAGTTGGTTTCGTTAGTAGCATTCATACCATGAGGAAGTCAGACTTAGCTGCTAGCATTTGCTTAACCTTATATAGGTAGTTATTATGATATGAAACACTGTCGCAGCCCAACCTACCCTCGGCAAGGGAAGTACGACCATCACCGTCAATCCGAAACTAACATAAATATGCTTTTACCGAGCGCTACCGGGACCCACTTAGCACGACCCTCCCCTTCGGACTGTCAAACACGTCCCAAACCTGACACATTATCGTTGGAATCTCACACCTACGACGCTAACGTTAAAGACAATACTGAAGACGAAATTATGCTAGATGAGGCCTACATTGTATACGGTAAACCTAAGGGATGCGAGGGTGAATACGTTGTAAATGTAACTACATGTGTGTGCATTAAATTTTTAGCCTTAGAAATGTAGAAAAGGATTTTAGTGTGTATTCAGGATTCGTAATGGTGATTGCTCGTGTCCAGTGATTAGGAGGGGTGTTGATGACGTTCGTTGTAACGACATTATGAAAAAGTTTTTTAGACTAGGAGACCTAGTTAGACAAGGAACACCGTGACGTGTTGAGGCACTCCTCACGAGATGCCTATGTCTAGCAGTAGACGATTGTCTACTGCATAATGTTATTAATCTATATTTTTTGCGATCATCGTAGAACAAAATTAAATGATAAGTTCAAGATGAAATCATAATCATAGCCTGCTGCATGTGATATATATTAATCAAACATTTTTTTTATATCCAGCCATAAAATTTACAACCACAAAACATCATTCTTCATTAACAAATCAATACACCACACCTTTACACAAAAAGCATCGGCCTCAAAACGCTACCCAGCGGCACCCCATATTAAAAAGTTAATCTTAATATAATTGTGATTGTCTGTTTGTGCGTGGCTCGTGTCCGATGATTATTAGAGGCGTCGTGACGTCATTGCACGCCAGGTGCCATCACTGTGGGGTCAGGAAACGTAGGGTTAGCGGTGGCCGATGCAGTCAGATGCCACAGATCATGCGATACTGTTAGGGGGTGTCCCGAATATTTGTTTTCGCTGCGAATGACATTCGATACGGTTTGTTTAAGAGGTTTGTGAATTCTCCAGTTACTGCATGTGCGGTTGCTTGTTTGTGCAGATGATGGAGCCTCGTTTGTTCAGTCTCTACTCTAGAGTCTGCGGGCACTTATGATGTGTGCTTATTGAATTTTGCCGATATATTTTTAGACGCCACAGTGTTTTGTTTGTTGAGTCTGCTGTTGATAGTAGTTATATTTGCATTCTAATATGAAAAAAGAAAACATATTTTTGTTGCATTTGTCTTTACAACAGTGGCAACTAGAGTAAAATGGGAATCATTAGCTACTTAATTCTAAAAGTGATTTATTGATGATTTAGTAGCATTTAAGTACAAGTACTTATACGTAACTGCAAATTTTTGCCAACTCAGTCTCTTCTAAACAATAGCAACCGTTGACTCGACAAGAGCATTCTTCCAAATCACCCTGTGAAGAATGGCATGACACGCGCATCCATACTGTTAATTACAAAGTAAGGGAGTGTTGCCTGAATCACCCCCGGCCAATGGCTTATTGACTCCATAGTTACAATCATTACTGGCTTTTTAGAATCACTCGGTGGATCATTATTTTGTATTTAGACGATATTTGTGTTAAATAGGCGTCGGTACGCTTGTTTACGTTTTTAAGTTGGTGAAAAGATTTCAGTATTACCTACTGAAATTTTGACCTACTTCCTTAATTCGTCTGGTCAATTATTATAAGTTGGTTATTTTGCTTACTTATACTTATCACGTCTGATTTTATTTA
Source organism: Plutella xylostella (assembly GCF_932276165.1). Classification (NCBI taxonomy): domain Eukaryota; kingdom Metazoa; phylum Arthropoda; class Insecta; order Lepidoptera; family Plutellidae; genus Plutella; species Plutella xylostella. The sequence continues at coordinate 8,325,735 of NC_064008.1, forward strand.
TCCTTAACATGTAGATAAGCACCTATATATAAGTAGATAATTTTATAGCATGTTCATGACGCCAATTATAAAACTAATGCAAAAGCATAAAGTCAACCAACAATTATTTATTTATGGGAGCTCTAACACTAGACCATCTTTTTACTACCCATTATATCTGGACCTCTGCATTTCATACATAACCCTGTATTCCATAGACTTGGTCGTTGGCTCAGTCTATCTACCCTTGGATCTTGGTCATGCCATGTGCAAGATACACATCTACTACACATCAGTAATTAGATGGTGTAGTAATGAAATCAGTGACGTCAGGGGCGTTGTATCGCACATCTGTAGACAAATTGCCTTATGGGCATGGGTAGATAGATCTTTTGATGTGTGAGAAGGAATTCATAATAACATTAATAAAAGTTACGCTACTCTGATTGGCTAATCTTTTCAACGAGGTGGCAAACCTTAGTCGCGCTCTAGTGTCTCGTGGTTATCTACAGGGTGTTGCAAAATTGGTATTACTAAGCCGAAACCTGATTTCAGTTTCGGGCTTAGATATACCATGCTGCACATGTAGGTTTCGGCTTAGTATACCCTTTTTGCAACACCCTGTATAAAACCTAATAGGATACATAATATTGACCTATGATTGAAAAACATACTTACATTATTTTTTCCATTAAAAGTAACAAGTACTTAGACCTACTTATAGTAATTTGTCATTTGTCACACTGTCTGTCGGTCTGTCAGTACGTTATTAATGACTTGTTCATCAACTACAATATTGATAGTTTTTGGGTTAAGTTATGCTTTTGACCCATTAAATTAACATAATTATATCATTTGCTTCGGTAATTTCGGCCATCATAATTATTGTTTGTTTAATAATATCTATACCAAACCGAATTAGATGGATGGTTTTGAAGCATGGTTAAAAATATCGTGTACTTAGTGCATTAAGAAATAGACAATGTGCAAATTGCATTAAAAATATCGAGGTACTCAACAAATACTTTTGTCGCAATTCCGAAACTAGTCACAAGGTAAAACTATAATAAACTATGTTATAAGTACAAAGGGCTTACAAAACAAATAAAAATTGAGACTTTTCAATACTTCCCAAAAAACATTCATTAACATCCTCTTGTATTTTAATCTTAACATTCGAAATAATCGATAGCAATTCCCCATCACGTAATTTCCCCAAATCGACGAAGCAAAACGAACAGCAATCACAAATATTTTCGCAAATGAACAATTCCCATGATTGTCACCAGTCAGAAGTCATCATCTTCAGCGCTTCACACTTGCATAGTCACATTGTTAAGAAGCGAAGTGATTTCTGCCCTGGTGGTTACTCTAGGGGTGATATGCACCAAAGTGTTAAATCTAGATTTAGGGCCACTTGCACCAACATATTAAATCTAGATTTAGTGTTAAATCTCGATTTAGTGTCACTTTTTATAATATGGACTGACGTTTCTTAAATCGAGATTTGACACTAAATCTAGATTTAATATGTTGGTGCAAGTGGCCCTTAGTGTCTCATCTCTATTTAAGAAACGTCAGTCCATATAAATTTATGGCATAAATCGAGATTTATCACTAAATCTAGATTTAATATGTTGGTGCAAGTAGCCCTATATAGAGATTTATCACTAAATCTAGATTTAATATGTTGTTGCAAGTGGCCCTAGATTTCGAAAAACTAACATTCGGAGCGTTTCTGCCCTAACCTCAACTCTATCTCGTTGTATTACACCAACCGATTCCATGACTTCTCTTGTTTGTACGTCTTTTGTCAAACTAGATTCCAATACCGTCGAATACCTATATATTATGATCTCTATCTGCTGGCTCTGTATAGCTTAGCTGTTAGTGGTAAGGGTGAAAATCAAATGTTGCGGTGGATCTTGAGGTTCAATAAGAAGTGGTGTTGTAAAGATTGCTACGACAACTCTCAATATCTGTAAGTTATTAGAAAAAGCTTCTTTTTAATGGTTTTTATTGTTTTCGGAATATTTTTTATATAAATAGTACTTCCGTCCCTATCTAGTGTTTTTCCATCCTTACTTATTAATTACTTTACGATGGTGTTTTATAATTATTATGATATATGTATTACAATAGCTGTGTTTTTAATTGTAGATTTAAGATGATTAATTGTTTATGTCGTGGTTTTGTTCTATAACGATCCGTTAGACATTGAACTGAATTTCATTTCAATGTCAAACTTACAAGAAGAGTCCCAAAACGCATGATATATTTTGTAAAGATAATAAAGAATTTTAAATATATTTTTTTTTAATTTTGAAGTTCAACTCTACTTAGTATATTAAATTTCTAGCTGCTGCCGCTATCATACCTCTAACAAGCCATGCATCACACATCGCACACCCCATCCTACAACAAAAGATCATAAACTCAATGATCCCAACTAATCAGGTAATCAGCCAACACATGCTATGAAATAATTACTTCCAACCGTTCAACATATCTAGTCCCCTCCGTTCTCTTTAGCCGCATCCCCTTTCCACCTTACTGCTAATAGCTTTAAAGATGATATTGTTTGAAGGTTCGGGATGGTAGGGGACTTGAGGTATGGTAGTAATGAGAGTGATGGTGTAGGCATATGGCCATGGCGTGAAGATACGTAGCACGCACGATTGACCAGGATACGTAACGCAAATGGCGTTTTTTGGCGTTTTAGGGTAGTATCGATTGGTAATGATGAATTTTGGATTGTTGATGAGTAAATTTAGTTACACTCGAAAAGAAAGGCTTATACTTTTGATATGTGAGTGGTACGTCTTCTAGGAAGCTCCTTCCTACTTCTTAGCATTGTTTCCACAAAAATCTTTTCAGCTGTTCAGTCTACGATCGATTATAACTCAGTTTTATTATTGGATAAGTATAATATTCTGGACTTGACCCTATTTGATCGTAAATATTCTTTCACCCAAATGTTGTCTTGAAAAATCGCTTTTAGCGATAGGACCGGCATTTTTGTACCTGTTTGATTGTATATAAGTTTTGTAACGTCTGTTCTTGTGTGTATACAAATGAAGAATATTCTATCTCTATTGGATTATTTAAACTCAGTTCAGTTGCCGAATCTCAATCAGTGTAAAGTTTAGACGCGCGTTCAGTGTGTATTCAGATCTTGAGTCAGCGACGCGGAAGCAATATCGCGCCGTCGTATATACAGGGTGCGCGTTTAGCAGTGGCCGAGACTAATTGTACACAAAAAACTTAAAACATTGTTTAATAATAGTGTTTAAAGCAAAATTTGTCAGAAGAACGTTGAAGTTGAAGGCGTTTGACAGGGCTAAACATCTGTTAAAAACTGACAAGTTTTTGTGGTAAGGCCCTAACGTTCGATTGACGGACATTATGACGAATATTTTGTCGATACTCGGGTAACTCAAGATCAGACTTTTTGTGATTGTCAATAAACGGTTTGTACGCTTTGGGGTAAAGAAATAAGAGGGGTCACCCTCTCAGACAGAATGACCATACTACCTAAGAAGGGTTACACTTTTTTATCATGGATTCCTCGTACACAGTCTCGTATTTGTTTGGACACACATACCTATTTATTTTAACACGTTCACGGACAATCCGTCGAGAGCCGTAATTAAATGTCCTTGGAATATGACTACACGCCTGTGGCCGTCCAACTTCTATTGGTTAAAACGGACGATCCGTTAACAGCCGTTTCATTTCCATAGTCTTAACAGGAGATACATGGTTTAATGTCGTATTGTGCTAATTCATTTGTTTCTAGGTGTCATAACATACAAGTTGTGGGGGGTTCTTTAGCCCACACATAAGTGATTTTTATAGTGACATACCGCCTGTAGCCGTAACCGTTACAAATACAAATAACCTTACAAAATTTTGGTGTCACGGCGCGCGCGTCGCGGAATTATTGTGTAAAACGTGTGGTGGGCTGGTAATTTTGTGGCAAATTACGAGGTAAATAAATGATAATTCGATAAAAAATATACTGATTTGCATATATGATACCTAACTATTCGATTCAAATACTATAATTACTTAAATAGAGCATAGAAAAGCGAGTATAAAACTGTAATGAGGAACGAGAATAAATGTGTTTTTGTCGATGTACCTCTTTGTATACTCTTAGTACATCACCTTTATTTTGTTTTAAATGGCATGCAAAAATTATAAGCCGAGGTCTGGCAAGCGTTCAAACATTTTTGAAGAGGATTCGGACCTAGAAAATAACTGCCGGCAACGCCTGTAGCCGTAGATGTCACTATACGCATTGTTCGATATGCATGATGTGGCGAACCGCTTATAGACGATACCGTCTATGGCCGTAACTGTCACATTACGTAAATAAAATATAGTGAAATATGACACTACGTTTCAAGGCGTAACGATAAAATGTATGGGATTTTTAGGTGTCATATCAAAATATTTCCCAATCTTCAATTGTCCGTGAACGTGCTAAGTATTATAATTATGTCAAGTCTCGTATGAAAAGATGATTTTCGTGAAAACCGCCGCCCTGATCCGTATATTTTGCGCACATTATTCCGCCTCCCGCTCGCTCACTGATCAAACTCCCCCCTGTATAAGTCAATGGCAGGGTGAAGGAGTCATATCCTGTCGGTATTCAAATCGACCACTCGACTGCGATCCGATCGGATATTGTTTCGGAATACGACCGTCGGATTGACGCGTTCGAATTTTGAAATAGAAGGTAGGTATTTTTTTACTTTCAGACTTTACCCGAAGGAAGGGGTGTATATGACGATATTTACGGTACTAACGATACAGAATGTATACAGGATGTTGCAAAAATAGTATATCTACTAAGCCGAAAATTCATTCTCCATAGTAAAAAGTCACGTAAAAATCAATGTTTCTATGGAAAATGAATGATATTTTTCGCGAATTTTGACATTCTGATGCACACGTAGGTTTCGGCTTGGTATACTTACCCTTTTTGCAACACCCTGTATAGTAGGTCTCCTCATAACCAGTGCCAGTTATGGACAGTCCAGTGGTGGTCTTCCCACGAGGTTCAAGCACTTGAGACACGGAGAGAGTACAGGGATCAAACCCATGGAAATAGGGAATATATGCATATAATTGTTTTTTATTATTTTTATCGATAGTTTACATCGTTTTATAATAGTAAAAGTATGTAGTATTCGTTAGTTACCCTCTTTCAACTTGTTGTCTGGTAGAGATTGCTATAAGCAATAAGGCCGCCTTTTGTACTGTTTTATTTTTTAAGTTTTGTTTTTTTTTGTAACTTTTGTTCTTGGTGCAAGTAATTGTATTGTATTGTATAGGTAATATGGATCCGCTGTAAGGTAAGCGGTATCGACACCTTTACACAGAAATAGTATTTTAGAAATTCGGGTCGAGTGTGGCCGGGTCGAGTGTGGAATGGGACGAGTCTGGCTGGACCCGTTATAGCAAATATTCCATTAAACACAGGTGTTCTTTTTTCAAATAATCTGTACTTGGATGTGATAACTGATAAACATACATTCTTGGTGTAACTATATTCATGAATACATATAATTTAACTACGAAGCTTTAATCCTCTACCCTCTCTGCTCGACCTCACCAGAGTTCCTCAGTAGCTGATAAGAATCCTCTCACAAGCGGCTGCTGTGTTACACACTGCGCTTTCGAGTGGTTCCGTCGGTACAAGTGGAGGTTATTTATAAGTGGCGTCAGCATGCTGGGCTTCAGAATCGATGTGTGGTCAGACTGAAATAGATAGACTTATTGATTTATATATTAGAACTTGCGGTTCCCGCGAGCTTCACCTTAAAAAGTTTTCGCGTGGATTCCGCGATAAAAAGTAACCTATGTGTTAAGACAGGGTGTCAGCTAACTTCATACTCGTTAAAATCGGTTCTTCCGTTTTGACGTGAAGAAGTAACAAACATACACTTACAAACTTTCGCCTTTATAATATTAGTAGGAATTAAGATATTATATTGGTTAGACTGGGTTCTTAGAATCCGTAGTTACGAAGGTAGGTATACTTAAATACAGTCCATCTAGAATAAAGTACTTAATGAAAATAGAGGGTGCGGTTTTGCCATAACTTTTGTCACATGTAATCAGCATTTAATCAAAATTAAATTTAATGTATCTCTTACTTTGAATCTTAAAGCTTAAAGTTAGATAAATGTAAGCAAAGATGAAATACTTAAGTATTTACTGATTGATTATCTATATTAAATAGATTTGTGCTTAAATAAAGGTAAAATCAATTAAACACAGCATGCTGGACCTTATAACCAGTAGTGACTGGATTACAGAGTGTTGTGGCGCTCCTTTAATTTAACGAATGTACCTAACTTTATTTTTTACAACAATAATAAGCTACCCTATTCAAAAGCACTTAAACTCAAAGAGCCAATTTCACTAGAAAAAAAGCCACCGTCACGAAATAACAGCCTTCAGACCACTAATTTAACAAATCGCCATCCGAAATAAGACGTAATTTACCAAAAGAACGAGGAGAGAAAAAGTAAAAATATTTTGACATACCTTTGTTCCACCATGACTGTTGAAAAAGCGGGGCGATTTATCAAAATACCCATCTGATGTCAGAATGGAGGCAATTATTTTGAAAAAGGAAGGCTTCGCTACAGGCCGCGCCCACTGCCTGTGGAGAAGGCGTCCTGTGCTCTGATTGGTCGAGCGAAGCGTCGCGCGCGCAGGTTTTAGAAACAACATTGAGTTAGATTTATTTAATGCGGAACGTTTATAGCTGGGATAAATATTTCATCGGTTGTTATTAGATGAAATAATAATTTTCTTCTGCAGCCATTAAACGTCTGATGAGAGATTTATGTAAATTTTGTCTGGAAATGGTTTGGGTTTAGCGATGGCATTCTTGTGGTTACAAAGATTATACATATTAATTTTCATGAAGCTTGAACCTTTGAAGGTCGATGACATTGAACTTAGTATAGTGCGTAAATAAGTCGTTCGTTTTATTACTTAGGTATATTCAAATTCAAATTTATTTATTGCAAGTGACATTGTTACATTAGGTGGTAATGAGTTAATTAGTTACAAATGTGACACCCTGTAAGGTATATTACTGAAATGTAAGTATTCTAAAAGTAGGCTACAGTCAAGTCAACATATACCTAATCATTTAACTACTTAATATTACCTACATTATACTTCAATGATTAAAATTTAATTTCTGCAGAACTAACTTGGTTGCATACTGAAAAATATGTCAAACTTGTAAAACCATTCTTTTACCGTACAAAAGGGACATTTCCACAGTTAAAACATTGAAAGCAATGTTTTACAGATTTTCACTCCCATTGTTCAAATGTTCACCATTCTTTCCTTCACGCATTGTAGCGCAAAAACAATTGGTGCTTGTTTTGCGGAATTTAAGAGCTTTCCACATGTACCTATAATGTGTCTCTAGTCTCAATACGATGGTGGCATCCGTTCTTTGTCTGACCACGGCAGAAAATAGGAATGTAAGTACTTACCTATTGTAATTTTGTTGTTGAATTCCTCTAGCCACTACCGGTTATACTTATCTGATAACATCGTTCCAGCGGGCCGAAGGGCGTCCCAATCTAGTTTTACCTGGTCGTAGTCTCTACTCGAGAACACGTTAACTGCCGATCAGCCCACTGCCATTTCAGCTTGCAGATTTCTAGAGCTGTGGGGATGTGGTCCTTCAGAGAAAGCCGAAAATTATCATACAAGCTTCGGAAAACTAATCTGCAGAGCCAACCACGACTCTACCTCGATTGCGTAAAATTTATTATGCCATAAAATATTGTGTAATAAAATTATTTATCGTATGTGCTGTGTACCTAATTTGTGTTCTTATGTGTTTTTCCATGTTGTGTATTCTTGAAGGCGAATAAACTATTTCTTTCTTTTTTCGTCGATTTAAAGAGTGACCCCTCAATGTCAACTGAAAGCCATTGCCATTGATCAGAGAAAGAAAAATTAAAAAGTTCCCAATGATTTGAAAAACCTTAGGTCACGTGTTCATTGGTTCCGCCAACACTTTCCCACCGTAGTACTTAATATTATGAAAGCTCTAACAGCAATTCAGTGCTACTTTCAACCTTATTGCGAAGGGATAAGGACGATGTTTATCATTTAGTCACAGTGGCATCACGCCTCTGTAGTTTGGATTCGCTTCGGTCTTCGTACAGTTGCATCGATGTGAAAGCAGCTCTACATGCATTTAAGTATTAATATAATTAATTTGTAGGTGTCTCGGCATGGTTTCTATGCTTCAAATAAATACATGAAGGCCTTGTTTCACAATGTCTGGTTAGTGGCTACCTGTGAGATAAAATACAAGGTGTCACTCTCTGCCACTAACCAGACATTGTGAAACAGGCCAAATGGCCTTTTTATCTAAATTCTCCCAAATTTTACGTTAAGATCTATTTAAGCGTTACATAACTTTAATATGACTGCTCTGATATTATCCATGAAGGTAGAGCAACATTGCAGACGATGCGACTGGCTTTATAAGTTTTCATAGGGTTCCGTGAACAATATGCTTTATAATGAAGTTCTCACGACCACACGCAGAATGATGAACCTATAAGTAATGTAGTATATTTTGGTTACGGTCAAATCATTTCATCGATGGATTGATAAGTACTTTTTGCGTTTCTAATAAAATTTCATATGATTTTATATTTAGATAACTAAGTTTTTTCAAATTCAAATTCAAATGGTTTAATCGACGTAAAATTTTACAATTATTTGTCGATAGTCATCTACCACCATTTCACAAAGGCCCCGTCATTGAGAAGGAAAGAAATGGCGAAAGAAACTCCTCGAGCATCTTTTCAACTTTTTCCTTATAATCTATTACAATTTTTACTTATATCTAGTACCTACAATTTTACTTAAGTACCTATATTCATTTCATTTTTTCAATAGCCTTAGCTGAGGTGGACAAGACCACGCGTTTTTGTCGTTTAAATAATCATTTATACTATAGTAAGCTTTACTACATAATGTAGCTTTAACATAATTCTTAAATTTTTGCTCAGTAAGGTTTATTGCTTCATTTGATAATTTATTATAAAAACGTATACAGTTCCCCATGAATGATGTGTTTGTTTTCGAAAGTCTGAGTGTGGGGAAAAGCAACTTATTTTTGTTTCTGGTCTCAATACCGTGAGTGGCTCCTACTTTACTAAATGAATTTAAGTTTTTACGAACTTACATAATATTTTCATAGATATATTGGCATGGAACAGTTAGTATACCTATTTCCTTAAACGTATCTCTTAATGAAATTCTAGACCCTAATACATATATGGCTCGAATTGCTCGTTTTTGCAGAACAAAGATTTGATTAATGTCAGCCGCTCGTCCCCACAATAGAATTCCGTAAGACATAACACTATGAAAATAACTAAAATACACAAGCCTGGCTGTATCTACATCTGTTAACTGTCTAATGGTTCTAACCGCATAAGCTGCAGAACTCAATCTACCGCTTATCCTCTCAATATGGGGTCCCCATTGCAACTTTGAGTCAATTGTAATACCCAGGAATACCGTTTCATTTACTAACTCCAGCTTATCGTTATTCAATGTCAAATATGTCTCTACTTGTCTTACATTAGGCAAAGTGAATTTAATACATTTTGTTTTCTTGGAGTTAAGAGCTAAATTATTTACAGTGAACCAATTAGCAACTATGGAAAGAGTACTGTTTGCATTGTCAAAATTGACTTCTTGTCGCTTCAACTTAAATATAAGTGAAGTATCATCAGCAAACAGTACTATCTCACATAATTTATCTACCAAAAACGGTAAATCGTTAACATATACAAGAAACAAGAATGGTCCTAAAATCGAGCCTTGGGGAACACCCATACTGACAGGACAGCCAGCCGAACGCACTCCATTTATGTCAACTAGTTGAGTTCTGTTGCTCAAGTATGATTCCAATAATGTAAGAGCTTTGCCAGTTAGCCCATAATATTTAAGTTTCATAAGTAGAGTGGCATGATCCACACAATCAAATGCTTTCGATAGATCGCAAAATACACCCACAGCATCAAGACGTTCCTCCCAAGCACTAAATATGTGTTTGACCAACGCGACACCAGCGTCAGTTGTAGATCGACCTTTGGTGAAACCGAACTGTTGGTTATGGAGAAGGCCGTGAATACTAAAGTGCGAAAGCATTTGATGCAGCATAATTTTTTCAAATATTTTACTCAGTACTGGCAAAACTGATACAGGCCTAAAATTATTGGGATCATTTTTCTCACCAGATTTAAAAAGCGGTATTAGTTTACTAAGTTTCATCAAATCGGGGAATACACCGACCTCAATGCATCTGTTAAAAAGATTAGCCAAGTGGGGTGCTAGGATATCAATAACATGACTAATAACTTTAACGGACTTTAACGGAAGTTAAGTATATCTTATTATTTTGTAAAGCACTTTATTAGTATTAAGTAACAAGTGTTTAAGTTGAAAACTTGCGCTAACATTAGCATCATTCTGTTCTAAGCAAGAAACTCATAAATTAGAATTTATATAATATACGAAAAAAACACAGTGACTCAATGATTTTGTAAAATTCCCTGCAATGACTCGACTGGCTGCATAAAACAATGGGCCTTTGCATCGAAAAAGAAAACATTTAAACTTCAAACTGACCGCTGCCATTGGTCGACGCCGCCGCAACAATGGCGGGCATTAAACGTCAGATTTTGACAGATGATAAGACGAATAGCCCAAGATGTGAAATGTGATAGCATCGATTTGAAGATTTGAAGTAAAATGTAGAGTTCCGCAGGAATTCTAATCTTGTGTGTCTCGAAAATCTATTTTTATAGAGAGTACATTAATAACTCAATGTGTTTTTATATTTTTGTTTATATCCATTAAAAAGATTACTTGTTTATATGTAGGTATGTTAACTGTCGAAGATGATATATATTAGGTTATATTAACTGCCTCTGTGGTCTAGTGGTAGAAGCTTCGCTTCATGACCCAGGGGTCCCGGGTTCGATTCCCGGGTGGAACCATCAATTTGTGTTTCTAAATTGTGGTTTTAAGTTTGGTTAGGACATAGAAGGCTGATCACCTGATGTCCGAAACAGTGAAACGATCCATGCTGTCGGATGGGCATGTAAAGCAGTCGGTCCTGCGCCTAGCTCTCTCCAGTCGTGTCGGTCAATCCGTCCCATTGGGTTATGAGAGTGATGGAACAGAGAGTGCTCCTGTGTACTGCGCACACACTTGGGCACTATAATCTACTCCTGCGTAAATGGCTGATCTCAATTGAGATTGGCCGCCGTAGTCGAAATTCGGCTAGGAGGACATTATTATATTAACATGGAGACTCTTATAAACTTTTAAGATAAGCATACAATACCTATCCTTAGATAATAGCAACATAAGAAACTAACACATTATAGGTCATACGGAACCATCCCTTTCTCCTTTAGTTAGTAGGTCCTCTTTACGATTACGACCTTATATTGATGTAATTGAAGTGTGACTAGGTGACTTCGCTTCTGCTTAAAAAGTTTTCCCGTGGGAATTCCGGGATAAAAAGTAGCCTATGTTCTTTCTCAGGGTCTAGACCATATGTATATCAAATTTCATTCAAATCCGTTCAGTAGTTTTGGCGTGAAAGAGTAACAGACAGACAGACAGGCACAGTTACTTTCGTAATTGTAATATTAGTTAGGATAATCATTCTTTTGTATTATTTAATCGGCAGTATAATATAAATTAATATTTCATCTTCTGGGATAGGTATTAGGTAAGTATATTCTCAGGTCAAAAATGTATTTTATTAACAGATTTAGTTGAAAAATAAAAGAGAGTAATCTCTATCACAAACTAAAAAGCCAATTATAGCTACTAACAATAATATGTACAAAATTTCATATAAGTATGAACACAACGCGCAGTCAGAAGACTTACGGCTAAAAGCATTTTCTGCCACTCACTACGGTCAGGAAATTGGGGGTAATTTTATTTTTTTACCGTCGTTTCACCCTCCTTTGATGAGGCGACGCCATATTTTGACAAGGAGCTTTTTCGGTGCCGAGCTAAAAGCTTTTTAAAGCGTGAGTCGGTGTTTTAAGTTACCTTTCCGGTTTTCATAGCGATTATAACAAAATTGTATTTATTATAGTGATATAGAAATTGGTATTTTTAGGTAGGTATATTAATGTGATGTAGACTAGGCCTAGACCAGTGCCCCAGCAGTGGGGACGTGATGGGTTGTGATTATTAATGTGATATTGATGTGCGCTGATGTAAATTAGTGACTCGAAAAGTTGTTTAGAATGTGGAAATATCTAAGTAATAAGTAGGTACGTACTTTTTCTCTATTCCTATAAATACTTATTCAATTTTTACGGTCAAAATTATATAAACCCACTATATTTAATGCTAATGATTTAAGTTTTTATAGCAATCACCAATATGTACTGTGTGCATCATCGCACCTCTACCTACCCGTCACGGGATTACAGAGCTTGTCTCCACTGCACGAGTACAAAGCCGAAAAACAAACAAGGGAGCCATCAGCCTCCGTGGCAGAAGTTAATCCATATTGAACACTATTGCTCATAACAATAATCCGTATTGGTCATCATAAGTCATAAGCCGACATGTCTGATAGGATTACAGGGCCGCATTCAGGTGACGCCGGCAGCAACTCGCCCATTACAGCGGCTCGGCCGTCGCTCGCATCGTTTGGACGCGTTCGGCAGTAGCTCGCCAGTGCCAGCTGAACAGTTTTGAGTGGAACCCGTGTTTTTTGTGTACTACGCCGCGACTCGACTCGGCCTGGGACTGGGTGTCGTGTAGACAGCAAAAGCGAGCCGAGCTACTGGCGTACGAGTACACAAACCGAGTAGCTGTCTACTGGCCAGGCAGCAGCTCGCACTGTGTCAACCAGCCATTCCACTCACGTGCGTCACTCGTACGTGCGAGTTGGTCAGTAACTCGGATGCGAGCGATTATATTTTCTTGTATCAATACTTTTTATCACAACATTACTGAATGAATTTCGGAACCTAAGCTAAACCTGCATGCCCTAGTACGTCCCTGGCTCCCCGCCTCCCAACCTCCTCGGTACAAACATAAACTGCTTCCACAATTAATTTCACTAATGCATCTAAAAAAAACGCAACTTACTGCAAATGCAACCGCCAACACATACAATTTCATACATCACTTGTTGTGTGACTTGTGGAATAAACATGAGCTTTGCTTAGTGAGGGCTGGTGGATGGTTTCATGCAGTATGGGTATAGATTAACAATTTACAGACTCATATACCTAGTATGAAATTTTGGGTGATTCTTGAATAAGAAGAAAAATATATAAAAATATCTTAATAACTTTTGGCTTATGGACGTGGCTCTCAAACAAGAAAATATATACTTCCCATGCCACCGATTTTTTTGTCGGTCCATATTGCGAACACCTTGTAGGGTCTTTTCATCAGCTTTAACAGATACCGTGCTCCAAAATTGATAATGCACATAGAAATCATGTACGTACTTATTTGGGTTCTACCTTTTTTGGCCTAATTTTTATTTTCCTAATCTCCTATTGCATAGTAACTTTTGGTCAAAGTCTTGTTTCGCCGAGAATCGTATGGCATAAACTTCGTTTAGTAAAAAGTTATTTCGCATAATCTTATTTAGCCTAATAATCGTATGACCAAATCTTGAATAGCCTAATGTTGTGGGAAACGCTCCGCTCCGCTTCGCTGCGCTCCGCTTTGATTTTGACGATCATGTGCACCTAACACGCTCCTCCTCGCTCTGCTCGTCGTCGCACCTATCTTTAGGTTTCGATTCCAGGGGTTTAATAGCGTTTGTAATAATTATAATGGTCATTCACTTTTGATATTTTCATCATTCAATATCGTCATTTTCGGGATATACTTAGTAGAAATTTTTACGTTTAGGTACTACATATTTACTATATTATTTATTAAGATAATATTCCAAGAAACAAAGTTGTACCTGTACAAACATAAATTTGAGCAAACGAGACTTAGGTGTTTCAAGACGATGCCAAAACAGTTTTAGGCGAATCGAGCCTTATGCTACATAAGTCTTGGCGACGTGATGATTCGGCCAAAAAAGTTTAGACCATACGAGTTATGCGAAACGAGTTTTGTGCAATAAAGATTAGGCTAGATGAGGGGAACCCACTTATTTGATATTATACTTCCTACTTAATACGTCTCGCATGAAATCATACAAAATCCTGCAAAGTGCAGGATCTAAACTCGACATATGCAATGACATCCCTTTAATCCAAGGAAACCTATTACACTACGTAATGTTAGTATTTTATATTAACACATATTACACTTCTCAAACAAAACTCTAAGTTGAGCCATCATTTTCATACATTTGTTAAGAGTACAAGGGTCATGTTAAATTGGTTTTAGACCCCCGCAAATGTGAAAATTTTGTGGTGGATTTGTCTGTGTTATTGAAATTTTGTATTTAGGCAGCGATAATTTATGTTTATAGATTCTGGGTATTAATAGATTTGATGATTAGATTCAGATATTAGACTTATAATTGGATGTACTTAACTCATCCATCAAGCTTTTAAAAGCTCTATCTATCCTTGACTGATACTAATTGATAAAAGCATTGAAGAAGGAAATTACTAGAAAAAATATTACGCATTTTGATGGTTATGCACCTACGTGTTGTAGAGTTAGAGATAATCATTTAGTTATACGCTTTTGTGTCTTGTCTAACTAACAAACCTATTTTTAATTCAAACTTGGACGGTAAAGCTACTAATGAAACTGATCTTATAGTTGTACCTGACTAGTTACTTCTGCCTACGTGATAAATAATAAATATTCCATATGGTTTGATTCGCTAGAAAACAACAGCAAAGCACTAAGCTTTGATAAAAAAATCAGTTTATTGAATCCATAAACAACATCAATCGTTATCCCTCCATTAGGGCCGGATGCGGAAGTATTCGTAAATCAATTTATCATAACGCGGGAAAATACACAGAAAAAATGGCCGCCATTTTTTCACCAAATGAAGCGGGTAAATTTTGTGAGATAGCTGCTTATGAAATGTAAGTAGATTTATATTCTTCCTCCCTTAAAAATGTAGGTAAATACTTATAAACCCGAACACTACATGAAAACCAACTTATTTATTAGTGTCAGACTTGATTTTTTAGTTTAGCGTAAAGTAACAAGTGATAAAATACAGGAAGTACATACAGGAACAGGAAGTTTACAATTTTTTCAGGTCAGGTAAGTATATACATACTTATTTTTAGTTACACATTATTCGATCGACTACAACTAGATAGATACTAGATAGGTATGATAAATATACTTATAATATAAAAATAAATAAAAATAATAAATAAATAAAATCATTTTATTTCAGGCACAGGTCCCATAGTTATACATAATACATCAAAATTTACATTTAACATAATAAACATCAGAATTTACATTTAACATTCATTGTTACTTAATTTACAATTATAAAGTAAGCAATTAAATTAAATTATTATTAAATTAAATTGTTATAAACAGAAATTATGAGATTTATTTAATGTCATAGAATTGAATCGAATTAGTTTGTCAGAGAGTGTGGTACAAATTGAACAGTTTGATTAGGCATTTTACATATTTTATCATTAGTCTTAAGGCCACAGAACGGTGTGGTTTTTTGGTAAACAGTTACAAAAATAGTTTTAATAATTTCATTATTACAGTTAACAATTCTATTGTGAAATGAAGTTGTAAGATTACGCATCAAGGCAAAGAAGTCTTTGACCCCATTCGTGGCAAACATGGCAGAGGCACTACACCGCCAGGGGAGTTTCAGCATACATTGTAGCGTTATTTATGTTCTAGACATAAATACCTACCTAATATAAATTTAATTTAGTAAGACAGTAGTAGTTACGTACCTAAATAAAACATTTATTTAGTTACATATTCGATATGTACTAACTTATCGATACTAACTATCGACGTTTCGATAAACGCTTAAAATCGACACTAACTACAACACTGGCCCTTTTGTTTTGGAACCTGCCTAGCTGCGTATCCCCTCTCGACCCTCCGGCTCGCCTGCCCCGCCATCAGCGGTCGGCGGCCAGCGCTCCTTCCATTCCACCTCAGACCGCGGGACGCCGAGTGCGTGTCTCTAACCAGCGCGCATTTCCACTTTGCTCCGCTCTGAACGGACGTCTTATCGCTGCATAATATATAATAACTTATATTAGTTATTCATTCTTAAAGTCTAAATTCAGTGTGTGAATCTTCCCCACTTTCGGGTGAGTTGTGAACAGATTTGTCTAGCTTTCTTACGTATTAAATTGTGTTTTAAATGTGTTAATTTCATAGATTTGTATAACTTAGCTTCCATTTTATTTTATTCGCTGCTTACGCCGCTTACGAGTTAGCAAATAGCTAACGTAACTACTTACTAACTGCGCACTTATAGCAGCCAAGATGGCGGACATGCAATTACGCATTATCATTTAGACATTCCATCATCATCAGCTTTTATATTTCTCTTATTTTAATTACGCTAGCTTGCCTAAATGCATTAACGTAGTTTTATTCCAAATTATGCTGCAGCTAGTGTACCGCTTTCGGCCTTTCCTTATTATTACTATTTCTTATTTAATTAATGTTAGGTATTCCGTTCTGGTTTCCACTGCCGCCTCAATCAAGTTAGATTAGGTGCTCTTCTGTAGGTTTTGATGACGGTATGTGGAACCTAGATGATAACTGTGTACTGATGCGTTGGATTTCTATCTATTCCAAGGTCCACGCTACTACTCCAAGGTCCACGCTTACATCCACGGTACGGTTTACCGACTGCACGGAACTTCTACCTACTTCTACGGCTCGCCCTCTACGTGCTGGTTCGGCAACCCCCTACCTTCGTGTTGCTGACCACGCCGCGCAGCCGAGCTACACGCCACGCGCACGCAACGGCCACGTGACCTGCCTGCCTACCTACCTGGGCACTGGAGAAGAGGACTTCCACGCCGGTCGCGTTATCGGGATTCCACGCCGATACTCTTCGACTCAGGGGAGTCCCTATCCGTGCCAACTGAAAACTGACTGATCGTGTAGTGTAGGCCTAACCCACGTTGACCTATAAATAAATTTGTGTCAAGCTGAACCCTGGCTTCTCATTTCTACTCTCCTCTTAGCTAGCCATTTTTCATAAGCGCGACAACATCGAAATGCGTTATTATACTGACCACGCAGAGTGTTCATGGCACGCTGCGTGTAGTTCCACCATAGCTGACCAGTGTAGAACGCCTGGCAGTAAGCCTGAAAAAGGGTTATGCGAACCTGAATCGAGCATTGAGAAAATGTTCTCGCTAACATATTACTTTTCATTGCTAATATAGTGCCACAATCTTATCTGTTCCGGTGGTCAAAATGTGCAACAACGAGACGTCATTGTCAAACGTCATTTCATACTCTGTGCGTTATTTGAGTTGTCAATTTCTGCGAATAAGCTGACGCTACGTTATTTAATTTGTTTTGTGATTTTCTGGGTGAAATACTGCCAAAAACGCTGTAATGTGATGCAAGAAAAGTAGTACTATATATATTTGCTTTTATGCAGGAAGAATAACGTATTCAGGCGCCTTTAATTCCGTTTGAAAAATTGGAAGAACGAGTTGCAGCGGCTACAGGTTAGTGTTGCCAAATATGACGAATAATTTTACCCATATATACTCCATGTAATTTTATGCAATATTTTCCCGAGAGGCCCGTGCCCCAGCAGTTGGGACGGGATGGGTCGTGGTACTCGTGATGAAAAGTATATAATCTTTATTTTTCTTTGGTTACAGGTGTGAGGACGTGACATGATACTTTAAATCTTAGGCAGTATACCAAGAAGAATTTCGCGCACCTGCAGCGATTTTAGACGAAATAATGATGATTTATGACATGTCATTGTTTTCCCAACTTATCAAGAGTTGGCTGAAAGAAATTGCTTTTTAGCAATTAGCCTTTGAAAGGAGACCCGTGCTGATGAATTAGCCTTTGCACAGTGTCTGAATTTCTTTTAATTGTATGCTTTTGTTTCTTGTTACTTTGAAAATGTAAAATAAAGTGTTCAAAAATAATAATTAATTAATAGTTTTTTTTAAGTCTATCTATCTTGTTATTCTCACGACCTACATATATTACCTGTACCATTGTAATCTAGATTTAATCTCCTTTATCAGAAGCAGAACATAATCAGAACTAATTTTAATTCTGTTCGCCGTGGATAAATTTTCCATACAACAAATGTCGTTTGATGATATATTATATCCACTTTCATTTACTATCGACCCTATATTTTGATTTATCTATACTTATGAATGTATTAAATTTTGCCTATTTCTGGTTTAAAATTATAACAATAGGTAATAGCAGAAATGCATTGTCGTTTAAACCAGAAATAGGCAAAATTTCATCGATGGCATCACTGGATTCCATGACAGCGACGTCGCCACCGGAACAGATAAGATTGTGGCACTATAAACGCCTTTGACGTTCAAGATCATCATTATCTTTTAAGTTGTTAGTGAGGAGGTGTCCTAAATATTTAAATTTTTGTACAACCTTCAATGGAATTCCATACATATTGAGACAAGGACTACAAGTAGACTCGTTTTTAGATTGAAAAACAACGATTTCCGTTTTATTTACATTATACACAAGACTATGGTCAGTCACATAGCGCTCACAGACCTCCAAGAGCCTGCCCAGTCCTGAGACAGAGGGACTCAGCAGCACCATATCATCCGCATAGCTTAAATTATTTATGCATTTGCCCCCTATATGGCACCCAATCTTCATGCTGCTGAGTTCCTCAATCAAACCATTTACATAGAGGTTGAAAAGACTCGTGGAGGTCAGACCCCCCTGTCTCACTCCACAAGATAGCTTATATTCTTCTGAAATGGCACTTCCCCATCTAACATGGTTTCTCTGATTTCCATACCAATACTGTAATAGATTTGTTATCTTACATGGAACATTAGTACTTCTTAATTTACACCATAACTTATGATAACTTATCGTATCAAAGGCTTTGCTCAAATCTAGAAAACAAGCATAAATTGGCGTTTTGCGAGCAGTATAGTATTTAACAGTATTTTTAAGTGCAAAAATTGCCAGGTCAGTTGACAATTTGCTACGAAAACCAAACTGAGCTTCGTTTATAGGCATATTTTCTTCACTCAAGTGATGACTAATTAATCTTTCACAAATTTTTGAAAAAATTGTAGCCAATGATATTGGACGATAATTTGATAGACTTGAGAGGTCACCAGTTCTATTTTTTACAATCGGCACTACAGTTGTTTTCATAAAATTCATAGGTAAGTAACTATGATCAATGCACGCATTCAAGAGGACGGCGAGTTTCTCACAAATGAATGAACCTCCATATAGAACATGCTCAATGCTGAGCCCGTCATGGCCCGGAGACTTGCCACGCTTCATAGAAACAACACATTTACGCACTTGGTCAGCCGTGACGTGTAGCATCTGTGTGTCACGTGATTCGGGCTCAGATGGCTCGTCCCGTGCTACCCGCCCGCCCAGCGGAGCGGGCGGCGACCACGGGACGGCCGGCGGCGGTGTAGCCGTGCCCTGAGACGGGCATGCCGCGCCACGACGGGCACAGTCACTCTTACAGTTCTTACATTCCAAATTATCAACCTTAAATTGACCAATAAACATACTAGCAATTTCAGATTCATCATGACTGCCATTCACTGACACAGGGAGGCTTGTTTTATACTTTAACTTATTTGTTTGTTTCCAGAATTTACCAAAGTCCTTGTTGTGCCTACTAAAAGCAATTATGTCCATTTTTATCTTATCCTCATTCCTTTGGCACCATTTTAATTTGTTTTTGAATTCTTTCCGTGTATTATTCATGTTATTATAAAAAGGGCCAGAGCTCGGACATCCATAAAAAATCCATGCATTGTGGGCTATTTTAGCCAACGAATGACTATTTTTCACATGGTAGTTCCATCCTATAACTTGTTGTTTCTTTTTAACATCAGCCCCCCTGTGTGAGTCAATAGCAGCATTACTCAGACACTTCACCAGGCTATCATAGTAGGTATTAATCAGATTACAATGTTCTAAATTATTACAGGTTTTACCTGTACATAAAAAAATTGGATCAGAGATAAATTGTAAGGAATTTATAACTAACTCATTGTACTTGTCTATCTGGGAAGGAATCCTATTTCCCCATAGTATTTTATTAATTGTGTTACATTTTAAGTTAATTTTTGGTACTACAGAATTTATGTCAAAATCGATTATAAGTGGATAATGGTCTGACCAGTTAACATTATTATCAACACTTACTTTAGTTATTAAGTCCATAGCCGCCGCCGTCACAACACAGTGATCAAGCCAGCTTATTGCCAGCTTATATAAGCAAGCCGTTAATCTTAAGCTCAAACAACAACAAGCTTAAAATCTACATAAGTAGAGTTAAAAATAGATTGCTCTCAGGATAATTCCCAGAGGACACACTGAATGTAGCCTTTAAATTTGAATTTTAATTGAAATATCTACCAAAGGTGTACCTACTGCACTGTACAGTACATCCTCAGCTGGGTTATAATGTAAGTAATTAATGCTATCATTATTCTGCGTTAATATCTTGCTATATGCGAGTCCGGGTTGTTCTATAGCCCATGTAAGTAATCCTATTAAGTAAGATCCGCTTTTACATAACTACCTATAACATAGAAGGTTGGTAGCGATCAAGGACGTTATTATTATTTCTGCGATAAAACCGCACATTTCAGCTCCAAAACACGGAAACTGAAAACAAAAGTGCATCAACACACTAGTTTCCGAACGTTGCGACAATGGCGGGAATTCACGACGTGTGCGCGCCACGCGGCAAGATGGCGGCGACAACTGTCAGTCATTAGAAATGTTTTGTGTTTATTAGATTAATGTGCGGTGTGCGTTGTCGTTTTCGAGTTGGAATCTCTTTCGGAAGCGGCGGGGCGTGGCGAGCATGCTGGGATCGAGCGCCGTCGCCACGGCTAATGTTTCCGCGAGTTGAATGGCTGGCTAATTTTGTTTGTGTTTTTTTTTAACCCTAGTCTAAAGGCCGTTACTGAAAGAAAGCTGGAAACTTATGAGCGGATACTTTTCCATACTTAGCCGAACCAGCGTTGATAAGCGTGGGTAAAATATCCATAGTACCTAAGCGCTTATAAGTTTCCGATACAGCACATGGGAGACAAAATAATTTATAGCAATCGGGTGGCTTCAGTATCATCAGGTACTTATGATACTGAAGCCACCCGAGTATACCTCTTTTTCAGTCAAATCGAACAATCTGCTATCTACATACATACGTCTGAAGGTTTCCTCACAAGATTTTCCGTCTGTTCCCCAATTGTTTATGTACGCAAGTAAGTATTCCCAACAATAACAATAATTTCGCCATAAATGCGTATTTCAGCCGACAGATGTCGTCCGTGACGGCACGTGCCCGTGAGTCGGCGGCCCTCGGGGGAACATTTACTCACTATACTGCAAATATACTGTCGCTCATTCTAAGAAAAATTTTAAGTAACGGTTCCTGACAAACTGTGCGAAAGACAAAGGTGTTTAGACATATGGGGCACCCATATTGCTAATTCGAATTACGTTGAGTTGAGTTTTTGGCAAGAAAAACTATATTGTTTCTTATTTGAAACTCATAAGAATTGAAAAAATAAATATAGTATACTTAGTACTTACTCAATTAAAATATATAAGTATTTCAACAGTTTCACCCATCAAAAACAGAACCACTCCACAAACACTTCATAGATTCAATTATCAAAATAAACATGCACATTTTAACCAAAACATCGGCATTGCATAAGACGGGCGCTAGGATGCGCCCTTGCGGCACTCCGCATTAATGCAAGTTCTAATCAAAACCTGGGGGTGTGAAAACTAAACACGAAGGGGAATCCCATTCCCACACCGATAGAGGATACGATGGAAATAACAAAAAAACACAAACAATTTTAATCAAACGACAATCACGGAAATTGTTTGTGTCAATAATTGTATGTTAGGCTTTTGATACTGTTGGTGGACGCGGCAAAATACTCCCTGTTACCTGGACGTTAAGGGTAGATAATTAAAGTTAAGGATGGAATATATGGGGAAGGTAGATGTGACTTTTGATAGGAAGCGATGACCGTGGCGTGTGCCGTGATTGTAAATAGATTCACACAGCTGGTAATAGTGCAATATGCACTTTTCTGCTGATTATCATCCAAAATTACACCCACAACAAAAAATATAAATAAGTAAACATTCATTTTCAGAATTAAGAGGTAGAAGTTTTATATATTGAGCTAGCGACGATGCGATGGATGGTCAGCAGAATACTGATAAAATTTCATCTTGTATTTTATTTGTGGTCTGTGAATACCCAATACAAAATATTACAGTGCCACAAACTTATCTGTTCCGGTGAGAGCGAACTAAATTGATCCATATCTCATTACTTACTAATGAATTGTATATTGTAAAAGATTAGATGGGTTTATTGACACCGCAAGAGCGAATTAACAATACAAACAATCTTAAAATCTTATAGAATGAAGAAATATTAGACATTTATGTGAGCTGTCACCGGAACAGATAAGTTTGTGGCACTGTACTAAACGTGGAATCAAAAAGTATTTTATTTTTAAAGAGTATCGTATTTTGCAGTGCAGATATGTGACCGTTATTTCTGCCATTATCGGGATTCAAGTTTATCTCAACTCTAGACCTATTAATGATCACCAACTCTCGCCCAATTATTTATACAAATGTATACAAATTACTGTTATCATTAATTCATGTTTATAATAATATTTAAAAATAGTCAATAGTAACATCTTCGCAAAGTCCGCATAAACTTACCGCATGCGGCTATTAACATAACCGAAGTAGCTACTAGGCCTACAGTAGCGGGCCTACCTACAACGCCTCGTAGTCAAGTGCGAACCTCCACAAGGGCCCAATGAGGCGCGACCCTCCTCTCTCTGTGCGCCAGCGCATATGGCGCTTAAGTGCCAATATGTGTAGCGCAAGTAGTCTTGATACTTGTGGTTTTATTTACCTGTAGCACTGCGCAAAACTAAAACGCTGTAATGCTGTAAGTATTAATTTTTTCGGAAAATCAATACCTAATCGCTTCCGTGCTTCGGACAGCAGGTAAAGCCTAGTCGGCATGGGCTTCAGGCAACATGAAAACATCTGACAGTCGGGTTGCCCACTTACCCGACCACTCTCTCAGAACAACCTTGCTTGTGTTGGGGTTCACCAACTCGCACTAGGCCAGCGTGGTGGAATAGGCCCTTCTTCGATAGAAGGAGACCCTTGCCCCAGCAGTGGGGACGTAATGATTCATTTGTACTTTGTTTATAAAAAAGTATCAAAGCTGTGTATTCCAGCTACAGACACACTATCAAACACATGCAAAAATGTCGGGCGACGTTGACTGACAAGTGAAAAGAAACCATTTTTTATATTCATGCATATTAATTGAAAGAGATTTTTATTATTCAATTTTATAATTCATAAAATATGCCCCTTGATTTAATGGAGTGAGCTCAATTATTTGTTCATTTCGCGTTTTGTAAAGAGGATTGTTGTATTATATTATCAAAATATTACTACAAAATAAAATGTGTAAGTCTTTTGTTACTTTAAGTTTGGTTTCCGTGAATTAGGTCAGCGCGCTTTTTATATTAAGTATGAATATCCAATGTAATGCATTAATTAGATAATATATTCTAATGGCATTTTAATATAATAGGTACTTACTCATATTTTTATATCAAAAAGAAAAGGTGTTAAAACCCTAATATAACACTGTTATAAAAATTAAAACAAATGATCGTGACAATCAAAATCTATTGAATCGATTTTATGTTATTATACTAACCTAGTTACCGCTATAGGTACATTTAAAAAAACATGCTAGATCATAAAATTCATAAACTAAAAGTATAATAAATTGAAATAAATGATGTTTGATCTGGTTACGCGAATATAGACAGTCATCCTGCTTCTTTACAATCATCTTTTTAGGGGAGCTGTGTAAACAAACATGCATTATAGGTTTTTACACCTCGCTGCATTAAAAAAAATGCTTGTTCAAGTAGTCGGTAGTAGTTTATAATACACTCGCGAGCAATGAAAAAGTTCCATTGACATAGCACCAAATTATACTCCTAAACGAAAAAGCGTAATAGGTATTCTAAGGGTTTTTTTTCTAAATGAAAACTATTTGCTGAAGTCAGCCATAAGGGACTTTTTCAGCTTTACCCTAACTGTAGGGGAGGCGATATTATCTCTGTTCAATATATTGCAGGAGTAATTTGGTGCTTTTCTCACTGGAATTTTTCGATTGTTCGTGAGGTAGAGTTAAGTTTTTATAGAATACTTATGTAAGTATCCCGAAACATATGGCTAAAGGTCATAAAAGTTCCGGGTAGGACAGTTTCCTACTTTACAACGTCCCTAAGAGCCAGACAACCTAAAAAAATAAGAAAAAAATTGCGATACGACGACGACGCGTGTCCAAAAGATTTATTAGGTCTGTGGAGACAAAGAAAAAACAAACTTTTGTAGAGTCAGCAAAAGAAAAATTTCGAGAAATACTGCTTGTAGAAGTAAGTTATGTCACGAATGTAAGTGTTACGAGTTATTTTATATATTGAAATAAAAATCCATGTATTTTTTACTTGCCCATTACAAAACTACGAAATTGTCGGTCTGATGCACAGTTAATTAATTATGTTATAATTGCATCGACTTTTTTGTTGTCTGTACCTACTTATGACCATGTGCTGAGCAATAGGTGGAGTGTGTTGTATGGGTTTTTAATTTGGCATCACAACAATAATTTTTCTATACTTACGGAATGTATTTAATATTTTGTAATACTCTAGTAATTGGGACTATTGGGTAGAGTGCTGCCAGATTTTTAGACAAGCCTATATATTAAACACTACCTACCTATACAGGATGTTGGAAAAGTGGTATACTAAGCCGAAAGGGGGTAACGAAGAGGGATCTTCTGAACAACTTTCTTTCTACGAGATTTGGAAATTACCTTTCCATTAAAACTTTGTTGGTCATTTGACTTTATTACTATGCAGATGACAAAAAAAATCTCGAATTTTCATAACTCATTAAACAAAAATTATTTAGAATGACCCGGAGAATATAGAGGAGTATATTTTGACCGCCAACCTCCGAAGAAGATGCAATAAGGCCGCCTTTTTGTACTGTTTTATTTTTCATTTTTGTGTTCGGTGCTAATTTAATAAAGTCCTACAATAGACTCATAGACAGTATTGTAAATTTACAACAAGGTTAAAATTCACTTTGAAACACACGAGTTTAGACTCTTTACGTCAGTGAAAAGGTTGTAATTCGTACCTATATGGCAACGTGTCAAAAAGCTCTATGAATTTGGGGGTTATTTTTTTGTAATCAGCGACAGACTTGCAGCGTAAATAAACCTAGTTTTTCGTAATCTGTAGTGACCCTCCAATACCAGGTCGGCCCACAACCACATTCCTCGCGGCGTCTCTCTTATCAAGAGCATAAATTACCCCGAGCTTGGACCAACGCTACACGGGGTAACCATTTTATAATTAGTCCTTTAGAGGACGGTGCATAAAAGACTATGAGTCGGGTTTGGAATGACCTAATAATGTGAATATATCTTATAGTCCAGTGATTATCGAATTGTTTTCCCTACAGAACCCTGTTTTTGCCGATTTTTTTAAGGAACCCTACCATAGTGGCGACTCACTTATTACCCCACACATATACGTATTAGTTACCCACAAAATGTCGACACCAAATGACATACATTTTAAAACATTTAGGTAGGTATACTTATTTTAAATTTTGAATATGCTTTCTTTAATGTAGGTACGGTCATGTGCAGAGAAACCTGACCCCCCTCTCATAGTAAGAATGCTTCTGAGAGGGGTCAGATTTATCTGCCTTATAATGTACTTCTATTGATTGGATTGAATCAATTAAATCAATCACTTCAATATTGCAGACGGCGTCATTGAGCTAGCCTTTTCCTTTTAGGAGTAATTTTATGGCACTGGAACTTTTTCATTGCTCACGAGTAACTTATTATACCTATTCAGAATTCCTAAAATACCTCAATCGACATTTTACGCTCGAGCGAGGGCAGGGTGCCGGCTATCTCAATTTTGATAAAAGCGAAAGGCGAGTGCCATCATTGATAGATGGTAATGCGCGCCGATAATAGACTGAGGGGTCACTTTAGCTTCCGAAAAACTAAGTAACCAGAGCTGCCATGCAATCGGTACTTTTAATACAACGAGATAGAGTCGTGGTTTGCGCAACAGCGCTCCTAAACTTCGTTTTTGCTAAGCTTCGGGGTGCTGCGCTAACATCGGCTCTATCGCGTTGTAGTAAGGGTACCGATTGCAGGTTTTTCCGAAGCTTGGCAGAGCTGCGCTAACCTCGTCTCTATCGCGTTGTAGTAAGGGTACCGATTGCATGACAGTATTTGATTGTTCTTTTTTGTAAGCTGGAGTAACCCCCCTGGAGCGTTTTGTAAACATCATAGTTATCTGTGGAGTGGTTTTATTTTAGTGAGCCTGCAATGTTTGTTCAGTAATTTTCGTTAAAGTCACTTTGTTCCAGATATTGTGTGTGGAGCATATTGTTTCGAGTGGCTTGATGTGGTGTTTTGGTTACTGTAGTTTTGTATCACAGAACTACTTTTATATCTTTTGTTTAAATATGAAAAAGGGAAGATTTTTAAATTGTAATAACCGGCTTTTAATTTTAATGCTGATTATGTTTAGAAAAAAGAAACATATTTTCAATCTGTATTTATATTTACTTACATTACATTATGTAGTTATGGGTCTACTGTTTGTGTATAAAGGTATGTATTGTATGTATGTAGGATATAGTTTAGTGGACCTTTAGGAATCCATTGTGTTCGGCAATTATTATAACCACACGCTAAGAAAATAGAGACAATGATGTAATTTCATTTTTCAAACAAAGCTGCCCTGTTTTACTAACTTCAAGTGCAGCAATGTGACTGTCCTAATCTAAAAACATGTGCACTCTTAAACGACTGCAAGTATCAAGATATTGATTTATGATCTTCTGTGTAATACCTACACTCACGAGTGATGAAAAAGTTCCAATCACAATATACCAACATTACCGACACCAAAATTTTCGAAACATTTAATTTAAAATTTGAACATAATTATATTATTTACATTTTTAGTTGTTGGTATTCTGATGGACTGTTAAATGTACTTTAATATTTTGGTCATTTCATCATCACGGTGCAATTGTCTTTCATTGCTCGTCAGTGTACCTAATTAAATATCAATTGAAAAAAAACTCTCTAGCAATAGAATTAGGAACTTATATAAGTTGCCTGAAAGCACTTTCCTTTATCGCTACTTAAGAGAAGCGATATAAAAATTCATATCACACCAACAATACAACGCAATGACCAAAAGAGCAACATTCCAGGAGGCATTACGGGCGATTATCGCGTCAACACAATGCCGTATGAGAGCAGTGTCGCGTACTGCGGCGCTAATCCGCAGAAGGGAAAATGAGACTAAATTACATTCACTGCGGTATAGAAACGCGACGTCTTTCTTCTGGCGAATAAACGCTTCCTTGTTTACATTTGATAACTAAACGTGTGATAGAAAATTCCGTACTTAACCTTTCTCGTCATGCCACCACCACAACACCTAACTCAGGTTCAGTAAGCCGTATGGTTTAAATGCGGAATAGGTAGCTAGTTATTTTTTTCCGTGACTATACGAGTCAAGCTCTTCTAGTTTGATGATTATCATTGTACCTACTGATAAAACAACTGGAGAGTGACTCAAGTTCTACGTAATATAAATCAATAATGAACAAACGAGTGGTGTCATGCAATCTGTATTTTTAGAGCAACGAGATAGAGCCGAGGTTATTACAGCAGCGCTCCGGATAATTGTTATTTCTTAGTGAAGGTGTGTTGCCAGTGATTGACTTACGGAGCCGAGACGTGGTGCTTCACCAAAGGGCTTATCCACAAGCTCAGAGTTGCTCAGCGTGCTATGGAAAGGGCTATGTTAGGCGTGTCCCTGCGAGATAGGATTCGTAATGAAGAAATCCGCAGGAGAACTAAAGTTACCGACATAGCCAAAAGGATTAGCTCGCTGAAGTGGCAATGGGCTGGCCACGTAGCCCGCAGAGCCGACGACCGCTGAAGTACAAAGGTTCTGGAGTGGAGACCCCGTGTCGGCAAACGGCGTGTCGGTCGCCCCCCAACCCGTTGGTCTGATGATCTGCGGAAGGTAGCGGGAAGCCGCTGGATGCAGATGGCGGGTGACCGTTTGGGGTAGCGATCGTTAGGAGAGGCCTATGTCCAACAGTGGACTACAGAAGGCTG
This sequence comes from Plutella xylostella, assembly GCF_932276165.1. NCBI lineage: Eukaryota > Metazoa > Arthropoda > Insecta > Lepidoptera > Plutellidae > Plutella > Plutella xylostella. The sequence goes on from NC_064008.1 coordinate 8,354,284, forward strand.
AGAGAGAGAGAGAGAGAGTGAAGGTGAGAATACTTACAAAGCGACAAGCGTTTATAAAACCGCCGCCGTCTCCAACGCAGTGCGTGCATTCCTCTAACCGGCTTACACACATCACCACTCCACAGATTGATGTGACAGTGCGTCTTTTTACCCGCTGACACATACGGCCGTTGTCCTTTCACGGTTTTTGTCGAGTTTTGTTAATATCTTGTTGTTTGTCAAGGTGTAGTTGATGTGCTACTGTGATTTTGAATAGTTGGCATTGTGAGGTAAGTCTGTGCTTTTATGGGATGCTAAGAGGCAAGCAAATGGATTAAGTTTGTATCCAGCGAAGTATTGTTTATCTTTTCTACAGGGTGTTGCAAAAAGGGTATATATAAGCTATTACCTACCTGAAATCAATTTCAAATAGGAAATGCAATAAGATTAGTACTTACACGGTACACGGTAGGGCATGCAATACCGGAACTATTTTCAATACCGGTATTGAGTTCCGGTATTGCAACTCAATACCGGGATCCCGGTATTAATACCGGTATTAGATTTCCTTGTAATAAATGGCATATATTGTGATTAAAGGTCGTATACGTCAAAATAAAACGAGAACAAGCAATGAAATTCAGTTTTTTGTAATAGATTTTTACGAGAATTGAGTATTAGAGTTTAAATTTTACAAAAAAATATTATTTTTACATCCAGTGGCCGTTTACGCATGGTCAACAGTAGATATCAAACGACCGAAAACTGCATCAAACGGTTGGAAACAAGTGCGCTTTCACAGTACATAGGAATACTATATCTTAATCGCTTTATTATAGCCTAAAAAAGTCCGATTCCGGTATTACTTCAATACCGGTATTAACTTTCAATACCGGTATTGAAAAAAGCGTGAATTTTGTCCCTAATACCGGTATTACGAATACCGGTATTACGAATACCGGTATTGCGGTATTGCATGCCCTAACACGGTATCTTATAAGAAGAACATCCTTTAATCCGTTTGGAAACTATACAACGCAACGGAAAAATAATACTTAAACAATTCTGTGTTGTAAAACCTCTTGTTAATTTAATAATTTCACAATATAGATCGTCAAGAAGGTACATTTTGTTTTTGGCTTTTTGTAAATCCAAACATATACCTAATACTAAGGTAGAAGTTTTTTGTACAGTCACGCACAGAAGCGGCTTACGGATTATGTCACATAATCGCATCACACGCGTCCGGGTGCGGCCGGGGGGTGCGGGGCGCGGGGCGCGGGGTGCGGGCAGGCAGTGAAGTGTGTGAGGATGCGCTTTTTGTACCCGACTGTACCACACCGCCGTAAGTAAGTACCATAGTCTTTTCATGTTGACACTATTGCAATTCTATTGTGATACAGTACCTATGGATTTCTGAACCGTTGAAATCCACCACATGTTGTAGATATGGTTTGTAAGGATGTGATTAAGTTACATGTCGAAACGATAAAATTCGTTGTTTAAAATTCGTATTTTTCAATGACTGCGAATACCTACTTATCTAATTTTCATCTTTCTAAAACGATGCTATGGTAGTATTAAAATTAAAATTTGTGCATTCACACCTTCACATTCGTAGTCGCTACCTTTGAACATTAGTATTTTACTTAAGTAAAATGATTATTTTATTATCTACTTCATAATCTCGTATACTGACACTGTCATGGACCATATCTGATGCGCTTTTCTAGTGATCACGAAAATGTATTCATAAGTTTTTTTTTATTAATCAGCTCCGCCGATCAACCAGAAAACTATTAGGAGAGTTAAATCTCAAAATCTCTTTAAATAAGCGGTGCTTATAGTTTTTATTCCGTCAATTTTAAGGTTAAAAATCCGTTAACAGATCTGTCAAAAGTTTTTTTTTTAACTTTTGGAACTAATGGCGCCAATCGAAGTGTTAAATGCGGCCGTATTTTGACAAAAAGAGGTTTTGCTATAATCTTCTTAACGTTTGGAGTTCAGTAGTAAAATTACTTACAATAAAGGTAGTTAAAATTTATTGCCCATCATAATATATTTTTGTGATATTTTAGGGAAATTATACAAGAGTTTGTGCATCCATTTATATATTCAGTCATAGACACACTAGAAATATAAACTAACTATAAACAATCTTTTTACCAAAAAGGCGAAACACCACAATTTTAAATTATATTAATAAAATTATTATTAGTAATAAGGTGTATCTGGTTAGGTAGGTTCACATTTTTTAAATAATAAATAATTTTAAATCGTTTAAAATAATAAATAATGGTTTCAACGGATATACAGCTATATACACGCGTATTAAATAACTAAACCTCTCCAGCATTTTAAAAAATAAGTAAATACCTTGTTAGGTATACTATTAGTATGAAATTCTATAAAAATAAATATAAACCATAATATTTATTTTATGAAAAGCCCAAAACACACTTGGCGTTTTCTTCCTGACACACTGTAGCTTGTCACTCTGCCGACTACGCTTGCACTTTTGTCGGTGACTGTTTAAAGTGTGATTATGTTTTTTCTATCTTCTTTTATACAAAAATCACAATAGCACTGTTGTGTTGATGTAGATGTTTTTGGCAAAATACGCATTTTTATGTGTAAGTATATAGATGACCCCATTTGTTCGTCCATTTTGGCGTATTAAGACAACTTTTAGTTTTTTTTGGCAGGTTTCAGTTTCATTTACGAAAATAATAAGAGTATTGAACACCTGTAAAACTTACTTATGGATGCAATAAAATATTGAGTATTGAGTACTTAGATGTTACGCTTTTTTCGTTAAAATTTATTCAAGTATCATCAATTACATATAAAATTTATAGTTAGGTGTTAGAAAAACGATATAATTATGTATATGTAGATCAATAGAACCATGGACTTTCTCTTTTGTAATAGTGACCCTAAAATATCTTCGGCACTTTTTAATAAAACCGTCATGAGTTTCATCATAGCCCCACATGTATCAGTACGGTGCACACTCCGGCATTGTGTGAACTGACTGAAGTAGGCACTAATTAAATTACCCTGTTTAACGAACTATTTAGACATGTCAGGTTCGGGTGAAATGTCAAATAAAACGTCTGGAAAGGTACCGTCATTTTGTCACGTATGGTTTGTATGTACCTAGTCTATTCTTATAAAATGCTGTGAGAATAAGTATACCTATACAGGCAGGGTGTACTCCAACCCTCACTCTGAACAACAACTTTTGTTCTAACACTTTAGAAATTACTTAGTTAAATTAACCATCTATTATCTCTTTCTGAAAATAATAGATCAAAACATTAAAATTTTCATTAATATTTTTAAAGCTAATGAGGCCCTAAGGGCGTCTTGCACAACAAAGTTAAATAAAATTAAATAGTTTGTCTCTTGCTCTGACATTATACTGTCAAAGCAAGAGACAAACTATTTAATTTTATTTAACTTTGTTGTGCAAGACGCCCTAAGTGTCCCTGTTTCGGTAGTACCTACTAAGTTATTATACTTTTGCACAAACTGCTTGAACCTATTTATAGTAAAGATATGCATAAAACCTACCCAAATTATTCCAATTCGATTTCGGTCGAAACGTAAAGTCGGACTCCTTCCGGCCAGTTTAAACAGCGAAAGAATAGTCAGATTAATGTTTATCAGAGGAATAAACTTGATCCTGTTTACATATTTATATTAATATGGGTATTACTTTACTTACATTAAGAGAGCTTTACGCCACCACAGCTGTAGGTATGTGAAAGAATATTAAATCAATCGCAGTCAACAATTAAATACCAAACCCATTAAAGATATTAATAAGCCTTTTCGCCAAAATTGCTGGTTCTCAATCGATGCGGAAACGGAAGTCAGGGGTAGGGCAGGACCGGAAACGGTTCGCCGGAAGTGGCTGACCGGATGTGACGTCAATGAAGAGTCTTATTGATTGTGGCTAATCCGTTTGGGTTCCGTAGGGCGACTTGAGTAAGATGGTGGAAGATATTTGTGTTTTGTTTGTAGAAGTAATAATCTTTACTTTGATTTTTAATTTGTAAATAAGTAACACTTTTGAGCTAAACCGATGCTTAATATCTTAATATCATACAGGGTGTTGCAAAAAGGGTATACTAAGCCGAAAGGGGGTGACTCAGTGTGTCATTCTGAATAACTTCAGTTCTACGAGTTTTGGAAATTCGCATAAAAATATTCTTTCTCCATAGTAAAAAGTCACGTGACGAAGAAAGTTTCTATGCAAAAGGAAATATTTTTTTCGTGCATTTTCAAAGTTATACAGTAACTACAAATATGGCAACACACCACCCCTTATGTTTCTCTATAGGTATTCTGTTTTCGTTAACAGATACAAACCTTATAAAATTAGCATCCAGTAGATAGAACATAAATTACCAACTTCTTCTTACGAAGATGGAATTATCTTACAAATCAATTTTTGAAAGAGGATTTAGTGCCAATTTCTCCATAGTGGGTTAGAGCATAACCAGGGATTATTGCTTGACTTTTGACACATCTGTCAAAGATTTAATATGGAGATAACGTACAATTGATCAACCTTTCCCTGGTTACGATCTTACTGACTATGGAGAAATTGGAGCCTAACCTATATAATAAACAATACTTACGTTAAAATTGATTAATTAGTGATTTTTTGCCACAACCGGCTACTATTTTTACGAGGCCAAGTGTCACGTTCAAAGAATGTCCTCGAGATGAATTTACGAGCAAAAAAATTAAGGGTAACCGCACACGTGACGCCTAGGCGCCGGAGAGACATAAAATTGAGTAAAAAAAAACCGCCCTAACAAGACTTTGATAAGGCTTTTTAGTGTAAATTTTGAAGTGCGGAAATACTTGACAATTTTAAGAAAACCTATGTTATTTTTTTGCAAAAAAAATATATTTTATGGAAACATCCCTGGATTCAAGAATGCAGTTTTCTTTCTTTAAAAATAAAAAAGTATAATTTTCTATCTATATTATTAACAGTAGGTATCATAGGTAACTTACTTATTGCTTCCCCTTCAGGTGGCACTACAAAATTCCAACCTATATAATTTAATTTCCATGTCATATTCATTTTCATTCATTTCACTGTTAGAGAATTGGGTAGGTAAGTAGGAAGTTCTAATTAAGTTAACCCTTAATAGGGCAAGACAATTTAAAATGTTTCATTGGTGTTCGCCATTACCTAACTCCATTAATTAAAAACAATGTGTGATCATTTTATTATATTGTCATAACTTTATTAAGGGATAATTACTAAGTTTTAATATAAAAATCTATAAACGCTTTAGTATTTTATCACAAGATGAGTAGGTAAGTTCTATTTTCGTTCAGAACCCAAAGGTATGTTGCAATTTTAATCTCCGTCGAACATCTGCCATTTCCGAAAGATAAAGTTATCGTCTATGAGACATCTTGTTATCTTTGGGTTAAAAAATCTAATGAGTTTTGGCGCTAACATTTGGCGCCAAATGTTGTATTTTTTCGAAGCGTCAGACACCTCACACGTTGACAAAGTAATTAGGGAGAAAATTGATGATTCTATTTTGTTTCGAATGTGAAACGCTTTTGTTTTATTTATATTTTGCATTTTTTCGGTCTATTGTAGTTTATTTGTATCTAGGAATGTGTGTTTCACGTGATAACTGTAGGTAGGTATTAATACTATACTATACTATGTACTACCTTAACTATGTACTACGTTAACTGTACAAGCCTGTAATCTATAGGTACCTACATAGGTACATCATTATTATTTAAGATTTAAGGTACGTAACCTACAAAAATTTGTTTTAAAAATAAATTTGAATGATTATAATTATAACTACAGTACGTAAGTATACATTTTACAGGTTATATCCAATACTTACCAAAACCATAATCTCAAACATGAGTAATCGCTTTGGTTTTAAACCTTCATTTAACCCGTAAATGCGAGCGCAAAACTTGTGACAGCATTTAAATAATATTGCGAATGGCGACCCGTCGTCGTAAACATGTCCACCTCTAGACGATTAACTACATTCCTACAAACGAGTTACAAAAAATTCTTATCGCAACTGTCCACGACCGAGCAAAAAAATCAATAAATGCTTATACAAGCCAGCTCATTGCAAAAACACGGAGAGGCCGCGATTAATATAAAACAAACCACAGAATCAAACATTAGCATCCGCAGATTAAAATGAAAAAAAAATCAACGGATCAAATCCATAAATCATGCTCATTATATCCAGACCGGATTATTTTTTACCGAAGAAAATGTTCAAAAAATCATCGAGGGGGGGCGCCATATTGAGGGTCCCAGCTATTGGGGCGGGGGAATAAAAACGCATCGGCCAATCACAAAAGCCATTCTGGATAGGCGTTTTGATATCCACCAATGGCTGGCCAGGACGGCACACGCTTGCGCTCTGAGTAAATCCATGGTTTTATAGATATTATACGGCAGTGTGGGCTTGGCCTCTGCCGGGATACGACGTGCGCGTCACGTGAACTCAAGACTTTTTTTTGTAAAAAAATTATTACGAAGTGCCTCAAATTTTTTAGTGAATTCTAGCGTCGGTTTTAGTGTTTACCTTTTAAGTGAACGAACTCTAGTGCTAAGCAATAATAGCTATTTACAAAAAAAGTGATATCATTGATATAAATAAACTTAATCTACCAGCCAGTAAACCGTAGCTTCAAACAAATCTATTTTCCAAAACAAAAAAATCCAGTCAGACAAAAAGTTGTGATCAAAAGTGTTCATCATTTCCTAGCCATCCTCATAGTTCCTGGTGAATTCTGGGGAAGGCTCCCACCATCGGTGAGGACTACTCGCCAGCGATGGTGATGGCCAGCGGCGGCGGTGGCGGGCTGGTGCAGTCCCCACCGGACATGCTGCATCATCACAACATCATGGACACGTCCTCGCATGTGGAGATTATGCCGAGTGAGTTGGGTTTCTTTGTCTTTTCAACCTGTTACCTAGGCTAAGTGCAAATTTCTCCATAGTCGGTTAGAGCATAACCAGGGAGTAGTGGTTGACTTTTGACAGTTTTGACACATCTGTCATGAATTTTATATGGAGATGACGTATATTTAATAAATCAATCCCTGTCGGTTAGATTACCAACTATGGAGAAATCGGCACTAAGTATAAGTATACGACAATTAACAACTAGTAAGTACAGTAAACAAAAAAAAATAAGTATCCATCCATAGTGCAACCACTTGATCCAATACAATTATTTTCAAATACCTGTAAAGATTCCTGTGATGTTTTCAGTGTGACAATACCCATTAGATCCATAAAAAGTATAAGACAAGTTACTATAAAAAGGCCTAAAAGATATTTAAGTAGATCAAGTGAAGTGAATGAATAATTAATAAATAATGCTTAATTACAATTTTTACTCTACCAAAGCTTAATCTAATTCAAGACCAAGATCAACAAAAATGCTTCATTAGTGTCCATCTCCAACCACATATTTTTTACAATACTTCATACATTAAATATTTTACTATTAGTAAAAATTCTTTCAATATAAAACCCAATTACATACCTAATGTAACATGCATAGATACACTTACATTAAACTTATTTTAAGATTAACTAAGGTGTTTTTACAATCTTTTAAAAACCCTCCCCCAAAAATACTTGCACTCTACACATTAATCTTGCACGTACACACAAAAGAAAGCTTCTCACTCCGCTAATGCAGATAAAACAAATAAATCCACAGCGGCGGGGGGGGGGGGGGGAGGCAGATTGATTTACAATCATGGGGTCTGTGGGACGGCGCGCGTCATTTCTGCTAATGGAAGTTACGTCGGTAGTGGAGGGTTACGGGGATACAGATTTATTCCGCTAGTTTTTCGAGGGCTACTCTACATAGGTGGCTATGAAAAAGTTCCACTCAAAAAATGTCGATGTCAAACAAACCCAATTTTTTCAAACATTTAATTAAAAAAAATGAAAAAAATAATATTGTTTTTTATTGGAAATATCCTGATGCTCTCTTAAATGTACCTACTTCAATGTAGCACAAGGCGTCATTTAGGTATCTAGCATTTTCCGTCAAGGAGAAATTTTGAGTTTTTCTCAGTGGAACCTTTTCATTGCCCGTGAGTGTATGATCACGACTATGACCCCCGAAAGTCACAGGTGACTCGCAAGCGTCACCCGCTTCTCACTGTACATTTTGTACTCACGTGATAAGTCGCGAGCCGTATCGCCGTTATTTGAATTAGTACAATGCACTTAGGGTACCTTCCTACACACCTAGAATCTAGATGTGCAGGTTTCCTCACATTGTTTTCCTTCACCGTAAGAGCGATGGTATACATTGTACTTTAATTCAAAGAACTCATCGGCACTGTCAGCACCGGGATTCGAACCCGCATCTCTGGCATGAGAAGCGGGCGGTTACCCGACTGAGCTACCACCGCTCTAGAGGGTTACTCTTTACTTCGCTGCAAACTTAGTTTTTTGTCATATGGAGTGACCCCCCTGGTTTGCGAAGTCGGCAGGTTTCGTTTTTCATTAGGGTTAAAAGTTTTGCCGGGTTAGGCGTATCTGTAGATGCCGTCGTAACTATACCTAATAGTAATTTTTTCAATTTATATATATAAAGCTGGATTACCACTGATTCACTGACTGACATGATTGTTCTCCCAGAAGGAGCCATTTTTTGATATGAAAATGTTTTAGGGATATGTACAGGGTGCTCGGGTGAGTAGAGAAAAAATCCGAAATTTTAAAAAAAGTTGTAAAAAAAAAAAATTTTTTTTGCTCCGCTTTTTTGGTGACCATACATTTTTTCATATTTCGAGGGTGTATTTAGAATGTCTGACAGATTATAAAAAAAATATAAAAAAATAAAAAAACAAAATGGCGGCCGAGTTGCAGTGAAGTAAAGTTTAGGGCGTGTCAGACCCGACTTGAGGTGAATTGATCTCCCGGAAGGGGGGGAGGTGGGGGGATGGTGTTTTTTGTAAACGGTGGGGCACATGATGAAATTTATGAGAAAATTCCAAAAAATGTTTTTTTTTCATTTGCGGGGGGAGGGGAGATTTTTTTATAAAAACGTGTTTTTTCGGGGATTTTCAAAGCATTTTTTTATTGTGTTCGAGGCATTTGACAGGTTTGACTTGTATGGAGCGGTTGTGTAGTTTGACGAGTAGAGTTGCCATGTGAAAGAATTTTCCCCATTTTTAGGGTAAATTTCGAGATTTTCCCCAAAAACATGAAAAGTAGAAATCGCCACTTTTGATTTTAAAATTTGATGCAATTTTGTCGGAAAGACCCGTACTAATGACATTTGACCATTTTTATTACTTTCGACTGGCAACCCTGCGCGATAGGCGAGATTATATTTTTTCGGATTTTTTTACGTCGACCCAACTTGAGGTGAATTGATCTCCCAGAAGGGATGCAGGTGGGGTGATGATTTTTTTTTGACATCGTCTGTTTTATGGTGCAATTTATGGGAAAATTCCGAAAAGTTGAAAAAACAAAATGGCGGACTGCTTTGGCGGCCATTTTGTAAAAGTGACTTTTTTTCACGATTTTTGATTGGATTTTTTACCTATTTAGAGTGGTTGGGGAGATTTGTCTTGTATAGCGCATTTGTGTAGTATGTTGAGTAGACTATACCAGTTAAATAAAATTTCCCCATTTTTAGGGAAAATTTTGAGATTTTCCCCAAAAACCTGAAAAATAGAAATAACCGTTTTGGATTTAAAAAAATGATGCAGTTTAGTCAGAAAGGCTCATACTAATGACATTTGACTATTTTTATCACTTTCGGCTGGCAACCCTGAGAAATACGGGAGATTATATTTTTGAAAAAGTTCGACGTCGATTCAAGTTGAGGTGAATTGATCTCCCAGAAGGGGGGAAGGTGGGGTGATGTTTTTCTTTGTAAATGGTTGGATATATGGTGAAATTCATGGGAAAATTCCGAAAACTGCAAAAATCAAAATGGCGGATGAAGTGGCAGCCATTTTGTAAAAGATAAATTTTACATGTTTTAAGGCTATTTCACCTGTATTGAGTGGTCTGACAGTTTTGACTTGTAGAGCGCGTTTGTGTAGGTGAATGCATTTAGTTTTCTTATGAAATAAAAACTCCCCATTTTTAGGGAAAAAAACAAAATTTCCCTAAAAACATGAGAAATTATACATAAATATGCAATTTTATCGTTTTGTGATGGTCTGAGGGGATTCGAATGTATGGCGCGTTTGTGTAGTTAAATGCATAGATTTTTAATTAATAATAAAAACTCCCCACTTATAGGAAAAAAAAAACAAAATTTCCCTAAAAACATGGGAAAATTTACATAAATATGCAATTTTAGCACTTTGAGATGGTCTGAGGGGTTTTGAATGTATAGCGTGTTTGTGCAGTTAAATGCATTCCATTTTAATTTAAAATAAAAACTCCCCACTTATGGGGGAAAAAATCAAAATTTCCCTAAAAACGTAGAAAAGATTACCAACATTGGCAATTTCACCCCGTTGAAGTGGTCAGACAGATTTATGGTATATGGCGCATTTGTGTAGATAAATACAAACAATAATTATTTAAAATGAAAACTCCCCACTTGTAGGGAAAAAAATCAAAATTTCCCTAAAAACGTAGAAAAAATTACCAACATTTGCAATTTGACCCCTTTGAAGTGGTCACACAGATTTGTGGTATATGGCGCATTTGTGAAGATAAATACAAAGAATTTTTTTTTAAATAAAAACTCCCCACTTATAGAGGAAAAAATATTTTCCCTAAAAATATACAAAATGTAAATCAACTTCACCACAGTGTAAGTGCCGAGCGCAACGAGGCCATAGTCCTTCTACAAGCTATACCAAAATAAAACCAGCCGAGCGCAGCGGGGCATCCGACAAGTAACCCTGCCATAAAGAAAATAAATCCGAGCGAAGCGAGGCACTACTAGGGCATGCAATACCGCAATACCGGTATTGCGTAATACCGGGATCCCGGACAAATCCACGCTTTTTTCAATACCGGTATTGAAAGTTAATACCGGTATTGAAGTAATACCGGAATCGGACATTTTTTAGGCTATAAATCAAGCGATTAAGATATAGTTAGCCCTGTGCTCCCATATACTATGAAAGTCCACTTGTTTTAAACCGTTACATGCCGTTTTTGGCCTTTGGAAACCTACTTGTTGTCCATGCGTTCTAAAATTTTAACTCTAATACTCAATTCTCGTAAAAAATATTACATTATACAGAATTTGATTGCTTTTTCTTGTTTTATTTTGCCCTATACGACCTTAAAACAAAATATATGCCATTTATAACAAGGAAGTCTTATACCGGTATTAATACCGGGATCCCGGTATTGAGTTCTAATACCGGAACTCAATACCAGTATTGAAAATATTACCGGTATTGCATGCCCTAGGCACTACGTATCATAATTATTAATATTAATAAAGAAAAACTACGGGAAAGGTCCCGTTTAAGAAGTGGAAAGCCGAGCGAAGCGAGGTAAAACAACCTAGACCTCAATCCAAAACCTAGAGAGCCGAGCGGAGCGAGGCAAAACTACTGAAATCAACAACCGAAAACCCGAAGAGCCGAGCGAATCGAGGCTAAAGCGCAATAAACAGAAAATGCCTATGTTACTGCAAAGCCGAGCGAAGCGAGGTAAAACGATCAAAACTATCATTCCGAAACCTAGAGAGGAGCCGAGCGAAGCGAGGCTTAACTTCTTTAATTACCAACTGCCTATTTAACTGGAGAGCCGAGCGCAGCGAGGCAAAACAATCCAAGCCATCATACCACAAACTTTGGAGAGCCGAGCGCAGCGAGGCAAAACATTTCAAAACATTATACCACAACGACTAAAGAGCCGAGCGCAGCGAGGCAATACAACTTCAGTATACACTTATCGTAAAAATATAAGGGCCGAACGAAGCGAGGCAAAACCATTTAACTTACCAAAACCCAAACCCTGAAGGGCCGAGCGAAGCGAGGCAAAAATACTCAAACCCTCATCAACAAAACTAATCTGAAAGCTGAATGTGGCAAATAATACTAAATAATCCAATATTTGTATACAAAAGATATCGCCTCGATACTAGGTAAAGTTCATCAAAAAAAAAGTTCATATACGAAGGTAGTTTCTCTACTAAAAAACTCAGGAGTATAAGTGAAAAATCGAGACGCTAGAAAAACGCGCGAATGGCGGTGACTCAGATTTATAAGGTGTTATATTATTATTAAAGAAGCGAACGTTTTTTGAAAGAAAATCATAAGCAGTTAAAGCCAGTATTTCTTCAATATGATTTAAATATTAATGCGAAGAAAAACGCTAGAAAGAGTACGGGAAAGGTCCCGTTATTGTAAAGCTGACCGATACTTATACTGAAAAAAACAGTTTTTAAAATAAAAGCAAAAGCAACAATACCCACGTGATAACGAAATTCATACGGAAAATACAGTTTTGAAGGCAAAACTTAACACAAGAAAGATTTGCTACAGTATGTTCAAGTCAATACCCTGCTAAAACCGAAATTCATACTGAAAACTGTGCCCCCCCCTGAAAAAAATCATCAGAACCCCTTTTATAACAACCATACAGAAAACAGTTTTTAATCCAAAACAAAACACAGCAAAGAATTGCTACGGTTTGTTCAAGTCAATACCCTGCTGAAACCAAAATTTATACTAAAAACTGTAATCACACCTGAAACAAAATCATCAGTACCCCTTTAATAAAGAAATTCATAGTGAAAACCTTTTTTAAGGCCTACAAATGCAAGATAGATTTGCTACGGTATGTTAAAGTTAATACCCTACTGAAACCGAATTTCATACTGTAAACTGTATTCCACCTAAAACAAAATCATCAGTACCCCCTTAGTAAAGAAATTCATAGTGAAAACAGCTTTGATGGCATAACGAAACGCAAGATGGATTTGCTACGGTATGGTCAAGTCAATACGCTGCTGAAACCGAAATTCATACTGAAAACTAATCCCACCTAAAATAAAATCATCAGTACCCCTTTAATAAAGACATTCATAGTGAAAACAGTTTTTAAGGCGTAACAAAACGCAAGAAAGATTTGCTACGATATGTTCAAGTCAATACCCTGCTGAAACCGAACCAAAAGCATCAAAGCCCCGCGCGGCTGCTTGCAGCCCGCGCCACAACGCGACCTCTAGTATTTATATATAGATAAATGTTGACAAGGGAATTATTTGTGGGTCGCTCATTCGGACACAATCATCTAGGCGTGACAGCATCCGTTATATCATATATCCTACTAGCAATTCTTAATATAAATTACTTCAAAATCTTAGAGTAATAATAAATAGACCTTGGACAGTAGTGGACACCCTATTAACTTAACAGCCTTTACCGAGAAGCTCAAAGAAAATTCCAGTTACAACCTAGGTATCCTACTGCTTGCCTAATAAATTAGACACTAGTATAGTCCGTCAGTCTGTGCACTAGGTCGTAAACTTAGGTCTTGTGGTTAGCACTTCGGCAGACGTCTTGTGTTTGTGTTTAGTGAAAGGGAATAAATGTTGCAAATGTGATAAAATGTGGTCATTTTGAAAAATGGCGCAAAGAGAAAGTTCTCAGTATTTAATTGTTTATCATAGCAATTTATATGAAAATGTATATCTTTTATCGATGTGTATATGTATAAGGTATAAAGGTTCACCAGTGTGAAGTTGGCAGCCTAAAGTTAGCAGCCTAAGTGTAGGCGACCAAATTAAGTAGGTTACGATTTGTACCACACATATTATTCAAAATGAAGGCTAATTTCATATTACTAATAAATACAAATGTATTAAATAATGAAAATTTAAAACATCAAATGACAAAACCGCAAAATAAAAAGCAAAATAATTTTTTAAAAATCTATTCTCCATAAGTGGATGACGTTTCAACCACGAAGGAGTCAGAAAGCCACGACCAGACCTTGTTTAAATCGAAGGCTAGTTAAGTAACACCACCTGAAAGAAGTTTCATCAACATTGAAAGAGGATTACAGGTGTCAGTAAGAAGAAGAATGCTGAAATCTGGGGAAAAAATACATATTTCACAAAGTTTTTTAAAAATTTCAGCCTAAAATGCTGATAAGACCAATACGTCTGCTGGTTTATATGATCGGCAATGATGATTACTGAAAACTATTTTCAGGATTTTCAGCTCACATGAGTACCTCTTCAGTTATAGGTAAATAGGTATTTAGCGGCCTAAGTCGAATTAATACACTCATACCCTCAGATACCCTAGAAGCAGGTGGAAAGCCACGACCAGACCTAGTTTAAATCGAAGGTTGGTTAAGTACCAACAGCTGAAAGAAGTTCCATCAACATTGAAAGAGGATTACAGGTGTCAGTAAGAGGAAGAATGCTGAATTCTGGGGAAAAAATACATATTTCACAAAGTTTTTTAAAATTTTCAGCTGAAAACGCGCACAAAACCACAACGTCTGCTGGTTAATATGATCGGCACTAATAATTGCTAAAAACCATTTTCAGGATTTTCAGCTCACATGAGTACCTTTCCAGTTATAGGTAAATAGGTATTTAGCAGCCTAAGTCGAAATATTACACTCATACCCTCAGATACCCAAGAAGCAGGTGGAAAGCCACGACCAGACCTAGTTTAAATCGAAGGTTGGTTATGTACCAACAGCTGAAAGAAGTTTCATTAACATTGAAAGAGGATTACAGGTGCCTGTAAGAAGAAGAATGCTGAATTCTGGGGAAAAATTAGACATTTCCCAAAGTTTATTGAGATTTTAGGTGGAAATCCTCATGAATCCCCTAGAAGCAGGTGGAAAGCCACGACTAGACCTAGTTTAAATCGAAGGTTGGTTAATAACCAACAGCTGAAAGAAGTTTCATCAACATTGAAAGAGGATTACAGGTTCCTGTAAGAAGATGAATGCTGAATTCCGGGAAAAAAAATACACATTTAATAAAGTTTATTGACATTTTAGATGGAAACCCTCATGGATCCCCTAGAAGTAGTTGGAAAGCCAGACCTAGTTTAAATCAAAGGCTGGTTAAGTACCAACAGCTGAAAGAAGTTTCATCAACATTGAAAGAGGATTACAGGTGTCAGTAAGAAGAAGAATGCTGAAATCTGGGGAAAAAATACATATTTCAGAAAGTTTTTTAAAATTTTCAGCTGAAAATGCTGATAAGACCACAACGTCTGCTAGTTTTTATGATCGGCATTGATGATTGCTGAAAACCATTTTCAGGATTTTCAGCTCACATGAGTACCTCTTCAGTTATAGGTAAATAGGTATTTAGCGGCCTAAGTCGAAATATTACTTTTATACCCTCAGATACCCAAGAAGCAGGTGGAAAGCCACGACCAGACCTAGTCTCAATCGAAGGTTGGTTATGTACAAACAGCTGAAAGAAGTTTCATCAACATTGAAAGAGGATTACAGGTGTCAGTAAGTGGAAGAATGCTGAATTCTGGGGAAAAAATACATATTTCACAAAGTTTTTTAAAATTTTCAGCCGAAAATGCAAATAAAACCAATACGTCTGCTGGTTAATATGATTGACAATGATGATCACTGAAAACCATTTTCAGGATTTTCAGCTCACATGAGTACCTCTTCAGTTATAGGTAAATAGGTATTTAGCGGCCTAAGTCGAAATATGACACTCATACCCTCAGATACCCAAGAAGCAGGTGGAAAGCCACGACCAGACCTAGTTTAAATCGAAGGTTGGTTATGTACCAACAGCTGAAAGAAGTTTCATTAACATTGAAAGAGGATAACAGGTGCCTGTAAGAAGAAGAATGCTGAATTCTGGGGAAAAAATAGACATTTCCCAAAGTTTATTGAGATTTTAGGTTGAAATCCTCATGAATCCCCTAGAAGCAGGTGGAAAGCCACGACCAGACCTAGTTTAAATCAAAGGTTGGTTAAGTACCAACAGCTGAAAGAAGTTTCATCAACATTGAAAGAGGATTACAGGTGTCAGTAAGTGGAAGAATGCTGAATTCTGGGGAAAAAATACATATTTCACAAAGTTTTTTTAAATTTTCAGCTGAAAATGCAGATAAAACCAATACGTCTGCTGGTTTATGTGATCGGCATTGATGATCACTGAAAACTATTTTCAGGATTTTCAGCTCACATGAGTACCTCTTCAGTTATAGGTAAATAGGTATTTACCAGACCTAGTTTAAATCGAAGGTTGGTTATGTACCAACAGCTGAAAGAAGTTTCATTAACATTGAAAGAGGATTACAGGTGCCTGTAAGAAGAAGAATGCTGAATTCTGGGGAAAAAATAGACATTTCCCAAAGTTTATTGAGATTTTAGGTGGAAATCCTCATGAATCCCCTAGAAGCAGGTGGAAAGCCACGACCAGACCTAGTTAAAATCGAAGGTTGGTTAATAACCAACAGCTGAAAGAAGTTTCATCCACATTGAAAGAGGATTACAGGTGTCAGTAAGAAGAAGAATGCTGAAATCTGGGGAAAAAATACATATTTCAGAAAGTTTTTTAAAATTTTCAGCTGAAAATGCTGATAAGACCACAACGTCTGCTAGTTTTTATGATCGGCACTGATGATTGCTGAAAACCATTTTCAGGATTTTCAGCTCACATGAGTACCTCTTCAGTTATAGGTAAATAGGTATTTAGCGGCCTAAGTCGAAATATTACTTTTATACCCTCAGGTACCCAAGAAGCAGGTGGAAAGCCACGACCAGACCTAGTCTCAATCAAAGGTTGGTTATGTACAAACAGCTGAAAGAAGTTTCATCAACATTGAAAGAGGATTACAGGTGTCAGTAAGTGGAAGAATGCTGAATTCTGGGAAAAAAATACATATTTCACAAAGTTTTTCAAAATTTTCAGCCGAAAATGCAAATAAAACCAATACGTCTGCTGGTTTATATGATTGACAATGATGATCACTGAAAACCATTTTCAGGATTTTCAGCTCAAATGAGTAACTCTTCAGTTATAGGTAAATAGGTATTTAGCGGCCTAAGTCGAAATATTACACTCATACCCTCAGATACCCAAGAAGCAGGTGGAAAGCCACGACCAGACCTAGTTTAAATCGAAGGTTGGTTATGTACCAACAGCTGAAAGAAGTTTAATTAACATTGAAAGAGGATTACAGGTGCCTGTAAGAATAAGAATGCTGAATTCTGGGGAAAAAATAGACATTTCCCAAAGTTTATTGAGATTTTAGGTGGAAATCCTCATGAATCCCCTAGAAGCAGGTGGAAAGCCACGACTAGACCTAGTTTAAATCGAAGTTTGGTTAATAACCAACAGCTGAAAGAAGTTTCATCAACATTGAAAGAGGATTACAGGTTCCTGTAAGAAGATAAATGCTGAATTCCGGGAAAAAAAATACACATTAAATAAAGTTTATTGAGATTTTAGGTTGAAATCCTCATGAATCCCCTAGAAGCAGGTGGAAAGCCACGACCAGACCTAGTTTAAATCAAAGGCTGGTTATGTACAAACATCTGAAAGAAGTTTCATCAACATTGAAAGAGGATTACAGGTGTCAGTAAGTGGAAGAATGCTGAATTCTGGGGAAAAAATACATATTTCACAAAGTTTTTTTTAAATTTTCAGCTGAAAATGCAGATATAACCAATACGTCTGCTGGTTTATATGATCGGCATTGATGATCACTGAAAACCATTTTCAGGATTTTCAGCTCACATGAGTACCTCTTCAGTTATAGGTAAATAGGTATTTAGCGGCCTAAGTCGAAATATTACTTTTATACCCTCAGGTACCCAAGAAGCAGGTGGAAAGCCACGACCAGACCTAGTCTCAATCAAAGGTTGGTTATGTACAAACAGCTGAAAGAAGTTTCATCAACATTGAAAGAGGATTACAGGTGTCAGTAAGTGGAAGAATGCTGAATTCTGGGGAAAAAATACATATTTCACAAAGTTTTTCAAAATTTTCAGCCGAAAATGCAAATAAAACCAATACGTCTGCTGGTTTATATGATTGACAATGATGATCACTGAAAACCATTTTCAGGATTTTCAGCTCAAATGAGTAACTCTTCAGTTATAGGTAAATAGGTATTTAGCGGCCTAAGTCGAAATATTACACTCATACCCTCAGATACCCAAGAAGCAGGTGGAAAGCCACGACCAGACCTAGTTTAAATCGAAGGTTGGTTATGTACCAACAGCTGAAAGAAGTTTCATTAACATTGAAAGAGGATTACAGGTGCCTGTAAGAATAAGAATGCTGAATTCTGGGGAAAAAATAGACATTTCCCAAAGTTTATTGAGATTTTAGGTGGAAATCCTCATGAATCCCCTAGAAGCAGGTGGAAAGCCACGACTAGACCTAGTTTAAATCGAAGTTTGGTTAATAACCAACAGCCGAAAGAAGTTTCATCAACATTGAAAGAGGATTACAGGTTCCTGTAAGAAGATAAATGCTGAATTCCGGGAAAAAAATACACATTAAATAAAGTTTATTGAGATTTTAGGTTGAAATCCTCATGAATCCCCTAGAAGCAGGTGGAAAGCCACGACCAGACCTAGTTTAAATCAAAGGCTGGTTATGTACAAACATCTGAAAGAAGTTTCATCAACATTGAAAGAGGATTACAGGTGTCAGTAAGTGGAAGAATGCTGAATTCTGGGGAAAAAATACATATTTCACAAAGTTTTTTTAAATTTTCAGCTGAAAATGCAGATATAACCAATACGTCTGCTGGTTTATATGATCGGCATTGATGATCACTGAAAACTATTTTCAGGATTTTCAGCTCACATGAGTACCTCTTCAGTTATAGGTAAATAGGTATTTAGCGGCCTAAGTCGAAATATTACACTCATACCCTCAGATACCGAAGAAGCAGGTGGAAAGCCACGACCAGACCTAGTTTAAATCGAAGGTTGGTTAATAATCAACAGCTGAAAGAAGTTTCATTAACATTGAAAGAGGATTACAGGTTCCTGTAAGAAGATGAATGCTGAATTCCGGGAAAAAAAATACACATTTCCTAAAGTTTATTGAGATTTTAGATGGAAAGCCTCATGGATCCCCTAGAAGTAGTTGGAAAGCCACGACCAGACCTAATTCAAATCAAAGGCTGGTTAATAATCAACAGCTGAAAGAAGTTTCATTAACATTGAAAGAGGATTACAGGTTCCTGTAAGAAGATGAATGCTGAATTCCGGGAAAAAAAATACACATTTCCTAAAGTTTATTGAGATTTTAGATGGAAAGCCTCATGGATCCCCTAGAAGTAGTTGGAAAGCCACGACCAGACCTAGTTTAAATCGAAGGTTGGTTATGTACCAACAGCTGAAAGAAGTTTCATTAACATTGAAAGAGGATTACAGGTGCCTGTAAGAAGAAGAATGCTGAATTCTGGGGAAAAAATAGACATTTCCCAAAGTTTATTGAGATTTTAGGTGGAAATCCTCATGAATCCCCTAGAAGCAGGTGGAAAGCCACGACCAGACCTAGTTTAAATCGAAGGTTGGTTATGTACCAACAGCTGAAAGAAGTTTCATTAACATTGAAAGAGGATTACAGGTGCCTGTAAGAATAAGAATGCTGAATTCTGGGGAAAAAATAGACATTTCCCAAAGTTTATTGAGATTTTAGGTGGAAATCCTCATGAATCCCCTAGAAGCAGGTGGAAAGCCACGACTAGACCTAGTTTAAATCGAAGTTTGGTTAATAACCAACAGCTGAAAGAAGTTTCATCAACATTGAAAGAGGATTACAGGTTCCTGTAAGAAGATAAATGCTGAATTCCGGGAAAAAAAATACACATTTAATAAAGTTTATTGAGATTTTAGGTTGAAATCCTCATGAATCCCCTAGAAGCAGGTGGAAAGCCACGACCAGACCTAGTTTAAATCAAAGGCTGGTTATGTACAAACATCTGAAAGAAGTTTCATCAGCATTGAAAGAGGATTACAGGTGTCAGTAAGTGGAAGAATGCTGAATTCTGGGAAAAAAATACATATTTCACAAAGTTTTTTTAAATTTTCAGCTGAAAATGCAGATATAACCAATACGTCTGCTGGTTTATATGATCGGCATTGATGATCACTGAAAACTATTTTCAGGATTTTCAGCTCACATGAGTACCTCTTCAGTTATAGGTAAATAGGTATTTAGCGGCCTAAGTCGAAATATTACACTCATACCCTCAGATACCGAAGAAGCAGGTGGAAAGCCACGACCAGACCTAGTTTAAATCGAAGGTTGGTTAATAACCAACAGCTGAAAGAAGTTTCATTAACATTGAAAGAGGATTACAGGTTCCTGTAAGAAGATGAATGCTGAATTCCGGGAAAAAAAATACACATTTCCTAAAGTTTATTGAGATTTTAGATGGAAAGCCTCATGGATCCCCTAGAAGTAGTTGGAAAGCCACGACCAGACCTAATTCAAATCAAAGGCTGGTTAATAATCAACAGCTGAAAGAAGTTTCATTAACATTGAAAGAGGATTACAGGTTCCTGTAAGAAGATGAATGCTGAAATCTGGGGAAAAAATACATATTTCGCAAAGTTTTTCTAAAATTTTCAGCTGAAAATGCTGATAAGACCACAAAGTCTGCTGGGTTTTATGATCGGCACTGATGATTGCTGAAAACCATTTTCAGGATTTTCAGCTCACATGAGTACCTCTCCAGTTATAGGTAAATAGGTATTTAGCGGCCTAAGACGAAATATCACTTTTATACCCTCAGATACCCTAGAAGCAGGTGGAAAGCCACGACCAGACCTAATTTAAATCAAAGGCTGGTTAAGTACCAACAGCTGAAAGAAGTTTCATCAACATTGAAAGAGGATTACAGGTGTCAATAAGAAGACAAATGCTGAAATCTGGGGAAAAAATACATATTTCACAAAGTTTTTTAAAAATTTCAGCCGAAAATGCATATAAGACAACAACGTCTGCTAGTTTTTATGATCGGCAATGATGATTACTGAAAACCATTTTCAGGATTTTCAGCTCACATGAGTACCTCTTCAGTTATAGGTAAATAGGTATTTAGCGGCCTAAGTCGAAATATTACACTCATACCCTCAGATACCCAAGAAGCAGGTGGAAAGCCACAACCAGACCTAGTTTAAATCGAAGGTTGGTTAATAACCAACAGCTGAAAGAAGTTTCATCCACATTGAAAGAGGATTACAGGTTCCTGTAAGAAGATGAATGCTGAATTCCGGGAAAAAAAATACATATTTAATAAAGTTTATTGACATTTTAGATGGAAACCCTCATGGATCACCTAGAAGTAGTTGGAAAGCCACGACCAGACCTAGTTTAAATCAAAGGCTGGTTAAGTACCAACAGCTGAAAGAAGTTTCATCAACATTGAAAGAGGATTACAGGTGTCAGTAAGAAGAAGAATGCTGAAATCTGGGGAAAAAATACATATTTCAGAAAGTTTTTTAAAATTTTCAGCTGAAAATGCTGATAAGACCACAACGTCTGTTAGTTTTTATGATCGGCACTGATGATTGCTGAAAACCATTTTCAGGATTTTCAGCTCACATGAGTACCTCTTCAGTTATAGGTAAATAGGTATTTAGCGGCCTAAGTCGAAATATTACACTCATACCCTCAGATACCGAAGAAGCAGGTGGAAAGCCACGACCAGACCTAGTTTAAATCGAAGGTTGGTTAATAACCAACAGCTGAAAGAAGTTTCATTAACATTGAAAGAGGATTACAGGTTCCTGTAAGAAGATGAATGCTGAATTCCGGGAAAAAAAATACACATTTCCTAAAGTTTATTGAGATTTTAGATGGAAAGCCTCATGGATCCCCTAGAAGTAGTTGGAAAGCCACGACCAGACCTGATTCAAATCAAAGGCTGGTTAGGTACCAACAGCTGAAAGAAGTTTCATTGACATTGAAAGAGGATTACAGGTGTCAGTAAGAAGAAGAATGCTGAAATCTGGGGAAAAAATACATATTTCGCAAAGTTTTTCTAAAATTTTCAGCTGAAAATGCTGATAAGACCACAAAGTCTGCTGGGTTTTATGATCGGCACTGATGATTGCTGAAAACCATTTTCAGGATTTTCAGCTCACATGAGTACCTCTCCAGTTATAGGTAAATAGGTATTTAGCGGCCTAAGACGAAATATCACTTTTATACCCTCAGATACCCTAGAAGCAGGTGGAAAGCCACGACCAGACCTAATTTAAATCAAAGGCTGGTTAAGTACCAACAGCTGAAAGAAGTTTCATCAACATTGAAAGAGGATTACAGGTGTCAGTAAGAAGAAGAATGCTGAAATCTGGGGAAAAAATACATATTTCGCAAAGTTTTTCTAAAATTTTCAGCTGAAAATGCTGATAAGACCACAAAGTCTGCTGGGTTTTATGATCGGCACTGATGATTGCTGAAAACCATTTTCAGGATTTTCAGCTCACATGAGTACCTCTCCAGTTATAGGTAAATAGGTATTTAGCGGCCTAAGACGAAATATCACTTTTATACCCTCAGATACCCTAGAAGCAGGTGGAAAGCCACAACCAGACCTAATTTAAATCAAAGGCTGGTTAAGTACCAACAGCTGAAAGAAGTTTCATCCACATTGAAAGTGGATTACAGGTTCCTGTAAGAAGATGAATGCTGAATTCCGGGAAAAAAATACATACACATTTTATAAAGTTTATTGACATTTTAGATGGAAACCCTCATGGATCCCCTAGAAGTAGTTGGAAAGCCACGACCAGACCTAGTTTAAATCAAAGGCTGGTTAAATACCAACAGCTGAAAGAAGTTTCATCAACATTGAAAGAGGATTACAGGTGTCAGTAAGAAGAAGAATGCTGAAATCTGGGGAAAAAATACATATTTCAGAAAGTTTTTTAAAATTTTCAGCTGAAAATGCTGATAAGACCACAACGTCTGTTAGTTTTTATGATCGGCACTGATGATTGCTGAAAACCATTTTCAGGATTTTCAGCTCACATGAGTACCTCTTCAGTTATAGGTAAATAGGTATTTAGCGGCCTAAGTCGAAATATTACTTTTATACCCTCAGATACCCAAGAAGCAGGTGGAAAGCCACGACCAGACCTAGTCTCAATCAAAGGTTGGTTATGTACAAACAGCTGAAAGAAGTTTCATCAACATTGAAAGAGGATTACAGGTTCCTGTAAGATGATGACTGCTGAATTCCGGGAAAAAAAATTAACATTTCCCAAAGTTTATTGAGATTTTAGGTGGAAATCCTCATGAATCCCCTAGAAGCAGTTGGAATACCACGACCAGACCAATTTTAAATCAAAGGTTGGTTAATAACCAACATCTGAAAAGAGTTTCATTAACATTGAAAGAGGATTACAGGTTCCTGTAAGAAGATGAATGCTGAATTCCGGGAAAAAAAATACACATTTCCTTAAGTTTATTGTATTTCGACTTAGGGTGAATTCGTCCAAACATCACGTTACACGACAATAACTATACCGGAATTAAAATTATACGCGAGTAAATATCTAGGATAAGTACATTTGCATTCTACCAAGTTATACCATGATTAAATTGAATGAACGAGGAACGAAACTGTAATGCAACTAAAATAAAAATAGCTGCGTTTCAAAGCATGCAATAGAAATGACATGCCAACTTAGTTTGATTGGATTATAAAAGCATGAAATTGTTTATGTTTTAATATTTTATTCGCTGTTCTTCTTCTGAGACTTTGCCTTTTAACGTACTTTTGTTTATGTTTTGACAGATGTGTTTATATGTCATTATGACGGTTTTCTAATCAGCTGATGTGCTGCCGCCATTACAAAATTACTCTCGGATAAGCTCGTTACATGGTCAATTTTGGCGGTATAACATTTTATTCTTGGAATAAGCTAGTTATCTTGGTTTCAGGTTTGGTAGAATGCAAAATCTGCTTACTCGCGAGTAACTGGTACTTTACTCGTGAATAAAAAGTTACTCGACGTTGGTCGAATCCGCCCTTAGGCCGCTAAATACCTATTTAGCTATAACTGAAGAGGTACTCATGTGAGCTGAAAATCCTGAAAATGGTTTTCAGCAATCATCAGTGCCGATCATAAAACCCAGCAGACTTTGTGGTCTTATCAGCATTTTCAGCTGAAAATTTTAGAAAAACTTTGCGAAATATGTATTTTTTCCCCAGATTTCAGCATTCTTCTTCTTACTGACACCTGTAATCCTCTTTCAATGTCAATGAAACTTCTTTCAGCTGTTGGTACTTAACCAGCCTTTGATTTAAATTAGGTCTGGTCGTGGCTTTCCAACTACTTCTAGGGGATCCATGAGGCTTCCCATCTAAAATCTCAATAAACTTTAGGAAATGTGTATTTTTTTTCCCGGAATTCAGCATTCATCTTCTTACAGGAACCTGTAATCCTCTTTCAATGTTGATGAAACTTCTTTCAGCTGTTGGTTATTAACCAACCTTCGATTTAAACTAGGTCTAGTCGTGGCTTTCCACCTGCTTCTAGGGGATTCATGAGGATTTCCACCTAAAATCTGAATAAACTTTGGGAAATGTCTATTTTTTCCCCAGAATTCAGCATTCTTCTTCTTACAGGCACCTGTAATCCTCTTTCAATGTTAATGAAACTTCTTTCTGCTGTTGGTACATAACCAACCTTCGATTTAAACTAGGTCTGGTCGTGGCTTTCCACCTGCTTCTTGGGTATCTGAGGGTATGAGTGTAATATTTCGACTTAGGCCGCTAAATACCTATTTACCTATAACTGAAGAGGTACTCATGTGAGCTGAAAATCCTGAAAATGGTTTTCAGTGATCATCATTGTCAATCATATAAACCAGCAGACGTATTGGTTTTATCTGCATTTTCGGCTGAAAATTTTAAAAAACTTTGTGAAATATGTATTTTTTCCCCAGAATTCAGCATTCTTCCACTTTCTGACACCTGTAATCCTCTTTCAATGTTGATGAAACTTCTTTCAGCTGTTTGTACATAACCAACCTTCGATTGAG
Organism: Plutella xylostella; assembly: GCF_932276165.1. Classification (NCBI taxonomy): domain Eukaryota; kingdom Metazoa; phylum Arthropoda; class Insecta; order Lepidoptera; family Plutellidae; genus Plutella; species Plutella xylostella. Next base: position 8,379,279 of record NC_064008.1, read on the forward strand.
ACTAGGTCTGGTCGTGGCTTTCCACCTGCTTCTAGGGTATCTGACGGTATAAAAGTAATATTTCGACTTAGGCCGCTAAATACCTATTTACCTATAACTGAAGAGGTACTCATGTGAGCTGAAAATCCTGAAAATGGTTTTCAGCAATCATCAGTGCCGATCATAAAAACTAGCAGACGTTGTGGTCTTATCAGCATTTTCAGCTGAAAATTTTAAAAAACTTTCTGAAATACCTATGTATTTTTTCCCCAGATTTCAGCATTCTTCTTCTTACTGACACCTGTAATCCTCTTTCAATGTTGATGAAACTTCTTTCAGCTGTTGGTACTTAACCAGCCTTTGATTTAAACTAGGTCTGGTCGTGGCTTTCCAACTACTTCTAGGGGATCCATGAGGGTTTCCATCTAAAATGTCAATAAACTTTATTAAATATGTATTTTTTTTCCCGGAATTCAGCATTCATCTTCTTACAGGAACCTGTAATCCTCTTTCAATGTGGATGAAACTTCTTTCAGCTGTTGGTTATTAACGAACCTTCGATTAAAACTAGGTCTAGTCGTGGCTTTCCACCTGCTTCTAGGGGATTCATGAGCATTTCCACCTAAAATCTCAATAAACTTTGGGAAATGTCTAATTTTTCCCCAGAATTCAGCATTCTTCTTCTTACAGGCACCTGTAATCCTCTTTCAATGTTAATGAAACTTCTTTCAGCTGTTGGTACATAACCAACCTTTAATTTAAACTAGGTCTGGTCGTGGCTTTCCACCTGCTTCTTGGGTATCTGAGGGTATGAGTGTAATATTTCGACTTAGGCCGCTAAATACCTATTTACCTATAACTGAAGAGGTACTCATGTGAGCTGAAAATCCTGAAAAAAGTTTTCAGTGATCATCAATGCCGAACATATAAACCTGGTTTTATCTGCATTTTCAGCTGAAAATTTAAAAAAACTTTGTGAAATATGTATTTTTTCCCCAGAATTCAGCATTCTTCCACTTACTGACACCTGTAATCCTCTTTCAATGTTGATGAAACTTCTTTCAGCTGTTTGTACATAACCAACCTTCGATTTAAACTAGGTCTGGTCGTGGCTTTCCACCTGCTTCTTTGGTATCTGAGGGTATAAAAGTAATATTTCGACTTAGGCCGCTAAATACCTATTTACCTATAACTGAAGAGGTACTCATGTGAGCTGAAAATCCTGAAAATGGTTTTCAGCAATCATCAGTGCCGATCATAAAAACTAGCAGACGTTGTGGTCTTATCAGCATTTTCAGCTGAAAATTTTAAAAAACTTTCTGAAATACCTATGTATTTTTTCCCCAGATTTCAGCATTCTTCTTCTTACTGACACCTGTAATCCTCTTTCAATGTTGATGAAACTTCTTTCAGCTGTTGGTACTTAACCAGCCTTTGATTTAAACTAGGTCTGGTCGTGGCTTTCCACCTGCTTCTAGGGTATCTGACGGTATAAAAGTAATATTTCGACTTAGGCCGCTAAATACCTATTTACCTATAACTGAAGAGGTACTCATGTGAGCTGAAAATCCTGAAAATTGTTTTCAGCAATCATCAGTGCCGATCATAAAAACTAGCAGACGTTGTGGTCTTATCAGCATTTTCAGCTGAAAATTTTAAAAAACTTTCTGAAATATGTATTTTTTCGTCAGATTTCAGCATTCTTCTTCTTACTGACACCTGTAATCCTCTTTCAATGTTGATAAAAATTCTTTCAGCTGTTGGTACTTAACCAGCCTTTGATTTAAACTAGGTCTGGTCGTGGCTTTCCAACTCCTTCTAGGGGATCCATGAGGGTTTCCATCTAAAATATCAATAAACTTTATTAAATGTTTATTTTTTTTCCCGGAATTCAGCATTCATCATCTTACAGGAACCTGTAATCCTCTTTCAATGTTGATGAAACTTCTTTCAGCTGTTGGTTATTAACCAACCTTCGATTTAAACAAGGTCTAGTCGTGGCTTTCTACCTGCTTCTAGGGGATTCATGAGAATTTCCACCTAAAATCTCAATAAACTTTGGGAAATGTCTATTTTTTCCCCAGAATTCAGCTTTCTTCTTCTTACAGGAACCTGTAATCTTCTTTCAATGTAGATGAAACTTCTTTCAGCTGTTGGTGCTTAATCAACCTTCAATTTAAATTAGGTCTGGTCGTGGCTTTCCACCTGCTTCTAGGGTATCTGAGGGTATGAGTGTAATATTTCGACTTAGGCCGCTAAATACCTATTTACCTATAACTGAAGAGGTACTCATGTGAGCTGAAAATCCTGAAAATGGTTTTCAGTGATCATCATTGCCGATCATATAAACCAGCAGACGTATTGGTTTTATCTGCATTTTCAGCTGAAAATTTAAAAAAACTTTGTGAAATATGTATTTTTTCCCCAGAATTCAGCATTCTTCCACTTACTGACACCTGTAATCCTCTTTCAATGTTGATGAAACTTCTTTCAGATGTTTGTACATAACCAACCTTCGATTGAGACTAGGTCTGGTCGTGGCTTTCCACCTGCTTCTAGGGTATCTGACGGTATAAAAGTAATATTTCGACTTAGGCCGCTAAATACCTATTTACCTATAACTGAAGAGGTACTCATGTGAGCTGAAAATCCTGAAAATGGTTTTCAGCAATCATCAGTGCCGATCATAAAAACTAGCAGACGTTGTGGTCTTATCAGCATTTTCAGCTGAAAATTTTAAAAAACTTTCTGAAATATGTATTTTTTCCTCAGATTTCAGCATTCTTCTTCTTACTGACAACTGTAATCCTCTTTCAATGTTGATGAAAATTCTTTCAGCTGTTGGTACTTAACCAGCCTTTGATTTAAACTAGGTCTGGTCGTGGCTTTCCAACTACTTCTAGGGGATCCATGAGGGTTTCCATCTAAAATATCAATAAACTTTATTAAATGTTTATTTTTTTTCCCGGAATTCAGCATTCATCATCTTACAGGAACCTGTAATCCTCTTTCAATGTTGATGAAACTTCTTTCAGCTGTTGGTTATTAACCAACCTTCGATTTAAACTAGGTCTAGTCGTGGCTTTCTACCTGCTTCTAGGGGATTCATGAGAATTTCCACCTTAAATCTCAATAAACTTTGGGAAATGTCTATTTTTTCCCCAGAATTCAGCTTTCATCTTCTTACAGGAACCTGTAATCCTCTTTCAATGTGGATGAAACTTCTTTCAGCTGTTGGTACTTAATCAACCTTCAATTTAAACTAGGTCTGGTCGTGGCTTTCCACCTGCTTCTCGGGTATCTGAGGGTATGAGTGTAATATTTCGACTTAGGCCGCTAAATACCTCTCTCTCTCTCTCAGCCTTCCGTAGTCCACTGTTGGACATAGGCCTCTCCTAACGCTAAATACCTATTTACCTATAACTGAAGAGGTACTCATGTGAGCTGAAAATCCTGAAAATAGTTTTCAGCAATCATCAGTGCCGATCATTAAAACTAGCAGACGTTGTGGTCTTATCAGCATTTGCAGCTGAAAATTTTAAAAAACTTTCTGAAATATGTATTTTTTTCCCAGATTTCAGCATTCTTCTTCTTACTGACACCTGTAATCCTCTTTCAATGTTGATGAAACTTCTTTCAGCTGTTGGTACTTAACCAGCCTTTGATTTAAACTAGGTCTGGTCGTGGCTTTCCAACTACTTCTAGGGTATCTGAGGGTATGAGTGTAATATTTCGACTTAGGCCGCTAAATACCTATTTACCTATAACTGAAGAGGTACTCATGTGAGCTGAAAATCCTGAAAATAGTTTTCAGCAATCATCAGTGCCGATCATTAAAACTAGCAGACGTTATGGTCTTATCAGCATTTTCAGCTGAAAATTTTAAAAAACTTTCTGAAATATGTATTTTTTTCCCAGATTTCAGCATTCTTCTTCTTACTGACACCTGTAATCCTCTTTCAATGTTGATGAAACTTCTTTCAGCTGTTGGTACTTAACCAGCCTTTGATTTAAACTAGGTCTGGTCGTGGCTTTCCAACTACTTCTAGGGGATCCATGAGGGTTTCCATCTAAAATGTCAATAAACTTTATTAAATATGTATTTTTTTTCCCGGAATTCAGCATTCATCTTCTTACAGGAACCTGTAATCCTCTTTCAATGTGGATGAAACTTCTTTCAGCTGTTGGTTATTAACCAACCTTCGATTTAAACTAGGTCTGGTTGTGGCTTTCCACCTGCTTCTTGGGTATCTGAGGGTATGAGTGTAATATTTCGACTTAGGCCGCTAAATACCTATTTACCTATAACTGAAGAGGTACTCATGTGAGCTGAAAATCCTGAAAATGGTTTTCAGTAATCATCATTGCCGATCATAAAAACTAGCAGACGTTGTTGTCTTATATGCATTTTCGGCTGAAATTTTTAAAAAACTTTGTGAAATATGTATTTTTTCCCCAGATTTCAGCATTTGTCTTCTTATTGACACCTGTAATCCTCTTTCAATGTTGATGAAACTTCTTTCAGGTGGTGTTACTTAACCAGCCTTCGATTTAAACTAGGTCTGGTCGTGGCTTTCCGACTCCTTCGTGGTTGAAACGTCATCCACTTATGGAGAATAGATTTAAAAAAAAATTTTTTGCTTTTTTTTGGCGGTTTTGTTATTTGATGTTTTAAATTTTCATTATTTAATACATTTGTATTTATTAGTAATATGAAATTAGCCTTAATTTTGAATAATATGTGTGGTACAAATCGTAACCTACTTAATTTGGTCGCCTACACTTAGGCTGCTAACTTTAGGCTGCCAACTTCACACTGGTTAAAGGTTCCACAAAGGATTATATGGGCAGGTCGTATGGGTACTACTTCATAACATTCCCACAAACAATATAAAATATTACATTGTAACTAACTTTTCTTGCACCTCTTGTGGATTGATTGGTAGAAAATGCATATAGCATCAGGTGCACCCTTCCCAAGTAACATTTTTTGGTTTTAGAAAGGTTTTGAAAAGGTTCTAGAACCTTTGTATGGAAATCAACTCGTGAGACTTAGAAGTCTCGATAACCTTATATTAACCTTATATTAACCTCCTGAGTGCAAAAAGGGCCCACGTTTTAGAACCTTTCTGAGAGCTACAGCAAAACCTATAGCTCAAACCCAGAACCTTTTGAACTACTTACACAGAACCTAAATACAACCTGCACAACCTTAATTTAACGTTAACATAACCTTGGAAGACAGCTTTTAAGTTCTAAATTAGTCCTGGATGTACTCGTAACTCTTCTATAACTTGAAACATATTTGATGGATATTTGTAATGCCTTTCCAGGACTCTCCGGTTTTAAAATGATTCTGTGTAAGATTTTATAATAATTATAATAAATGGCGCCATTACCTGACACTTTCCAAGATTCAAAATGGCTAACTTGTAAGTGTTGTATTAATACAAAATATAGTAAGTAGTTAGGCTGAAGTCAGGAAATATGAAAATTTTGCGACTAGCACTTTATCGTGGTACTTTTGAATAATAGTTCTGTATACGTGACGGGCCTTTTGTAAATAATAAATTTAAAGATATTTTAATTTAAAAAAATAGAAAAAAATTATGTTTGGTGTAAAGTTATATTAGAAATAAAAGTACTGTCTATATAAAAAACATATATTTGGAATAGTATAGCATACGCTACTGAATTTTCCCCTACTTAATTAAAATGTATCTTTTTGCCATGTTTTATTTTTATTTCAGTGAAAAAATATGGCGGCCGTTAGGAAATTACTAAAAAGCATTAAACATATTTTGAGGATGCCTCTAAAGCTTTAAAATATTCTTGAAAGACTTAAATCATGCGTTTAGCTCATAGCTAGTGCTTAATGCTTTTGGTTTTCACCAAGTATTCCTAATTTGTTTGCCTAGACCACTCTCATCAGCCTAAAGGTTTAAGATAGGTTTTAAAAATTACTTATAAGTGATTTCAACATTCCATAACTTTATGGTTGTATTGAGGTTAAAAATTTAACCTTAAGCTCTCACTTTAGCATAAATGCTAGCTTTTCTAGAACCTTATCAGGAGTCTACGACAACTATAAGATCCTAGAACTATATGCTCTTGAAATACAAGTTAAAATAACGTTAATTTAAACTCTTATTAGCAGCTCCAAGGTAGTATTAATAAACAATTGGTTTTAGGACTTATTAATCATTCTCAAGTACTCAATATGACCAGATAGCAAAGCATTAACCTTTTCACAACCCTTATAAAACCTAAAGGCATTTCTTACAACCTAAGCTCTAATGAAATGTTACTTGGGTTTGTTTCTACACTTATTCTCTAATTTTTTTCTATTCTATAATAGAATAGAATATTCCTACACTTATGTATTGTTGAAATAAATAAATAATAGTGTATTAGCGCTATCGAATAAAAACAGTAATTTAAGTACGTAAAGTGTACGGCAACCAATCCAGGCTCATCAAATAAATATCCAGCTACTTTATAAGCCATAAATGTTTTTCCACATAAAGCTAAACTTTCTCATTAACTAAACGCATATAATTTAAAAACCGTTAATTTTAATAGCTGGTTTTTATAGAAAGCCTATAAAATTAATTTTCCAACATCAATTATTTTATTATCATTTTCTTATGTAAATAAATTTAAATATTTACGACTTTCAGGTTAACATGATGATGCTTTTATTGCAATGTTATTTATTGTTTTTTTAAATAGCGAATAAAACAATGCTCTGGGGTTACCAGTGGTAAAAGAGGTAGTGGTAACTTACCACCACCGAACATAAGCCATTAAAATCCTTAGGCAGCGTCGTGGTACGGTATCTGAGGTTCGATTCGTAAGAGTACAGAGAGTATAAGGCAAAGAAATCTGACCCCTCTCAGAACCATTGTTACTATGAGATGGGGGTCAGGTTTCTCTGCATATGACCGTACCATCAGAATACCATCAAATAGGTCGAAATCACCAATATTTTCTCCTAAATTCTGAATCATATAGTCTTTGCCGTCTCGAAGCGACCACCGTAGTTTTATGGTCATACTAAATAGTAAACAGGTAGCTCAGGTACAGTCAGTCAAAAACTTGTATTCCATTTCACCCCAGTGCATGTTACAGTCTCGTTGGGAGGAAGATAGATTATAATTAATTAACAATATTTTATCAATACGTACAAACAACGATATTTATCATATCACGTATTACCGGTTAGTAAATTATGAAATTAAAGTGTATACCTATATTACCTATGCACTGGGTGGCATACACTTATCTCTTTTGCTGACTGTACAATGTAAGTACATAAGACGGCAAAAGAGGTAGGTTTTGTCCATAAGGCTTGTTTCAACTTCAACTTTACTGTTAGATGATATACCTATTAAAGTCAAATGGCAAACATCAAATTTTGTACCCATTTTTCGCAAGTAACTCTTGTCTCGACAGTTAATTTCTTATGCCCATCCATGACATAATTATATTTACCTAGAATGGATTTAAGTATGATGATAGATCCTCGCCTTAACTCGACAACAGACTATTAACACAAACCATATTTTATTATTATTAGGTACCTACTTAACCCCTGACGATATGAAAGTTTGGACATATGTTCAGTAAACGTATCTCCGCTTATCACAGACAAACAGACACACAACACTTGTCATAGTTAGTGGCTATTACACGGTTCAGTAGTTTGTGCAAATTGTCTTATCTAACTGGTACTTAGTTGGGCTATTTGCACAATATGGCGTTTTTTTTGGTAATTTTGACTATCACTGATAATGTAGGAACTCTCATGATTATTTTTATATATTATGTTTATTCTTAGTGGCCAGTGAAAAAAAACGTGAATGATAGGAGCCAGTGAAAGTCTATTCCGTTAGAATAGTATTAAAATATTAGAAGTAGAGCTTTTAATGTTATTATAGAAAGATTTAACTCAGAGAAACTTAGGAAAAGAACTTTAATTACACTTACCTTTTTTAAAAAAGCTCCACAAATATTTATAAATCGAACAGCCAACTGCACCTCGGGTAATTAAACGGCACATTTTCAAAATTTAGAATTCGAATCTTGAATATCGAATCTGAGTGACCAATTCATTTGAGGGTCCGTTAAAAAGTAATAAAAGAGGCCAGTATTTATTCTAAGGCGCCATTTTATCTCGAGATCTAACATACGGAAGTCGAAGGCAGATCTCGAGATAAGGTGCAGGCGAGAAGCGGCGAGATCAAAGCCTGTGGAGGCTGGCGGGCTGTGGCGGGTCGGATATGGCGGTTGGGCCTTCAGTCAATGGCAAGAATTGTGAGGTTCAAATAACTTACATGGGTTCCAATATTAATCATAGGCATATTAAATTAGCTATTGAACTGTTTTGTTCCTCTCTGTCAAAGATAAATTTGTTCTGAGTTAGATATTAATAGATTTGTATTGACAAATATTTGCCTCTGAATAATTTCCAGGCCTGTCCAGTGTGCTTTAAATCATTTGAAGACATCTCTAGGCTTTATAGTACATAATAAGGTAGGGTATGCATTAGAACCCTACAATATATTTAATGCTGAGATTTGAATTGAAAAAAATAGTTCCTATAGGTGCTGCTTACATAAATTGTGGTGATTTATTTGTTGGGCCCAACCCCACAAGGTCCGTTGCGGTCCTCGCCGTGGTAAGTTATGAGCCAGTGCGGTGTTTAGGAGTGACCGGTTCTTACGTTGATGGTCGGGGTTCGAATCCCGACTCTTTGAGCTCGGAATTGTAATTCTGTTTCCGGTTTCACTTAGCATTCTAATTTTGTTTATTTTTGTTATCAACGACATCGAAGGTCTGGTACGTTCGTATGCCCTAGAGATAGATAGGTAGGTACATACATACTGAACAATCCAACGTAATCAATAAAAATAAAAACGAGTTGATGTTGTACCTATTATAATAATAATTTTTTAAACATCACTTAATACACAAATCACACAATATGTTAAGCCATATATAAAATATGGCTTTTAAAATATTGACTATTTTATAACTCTCTGTCCTCGGTCTTCCTCATCCAACCATTTGATCTGTCTGGCCGTAGGGCGTCCAATGCTTTGTTTGTGATGACATGTTAGTGCACTGCCTCAATCTTCGACGGAGGCCTAAAATGGCGAGAGCTAGATAGGCAGATGAAATACATTGCTTAACCTACTTTTACCAGTGTTCTGTTGAGCCCAATGTTTATTTATTTATTTTTTATTGCACAATACATATACAAAAGTATTTATGTACAAATTCTCTAACTTATTTTATCTTCACTTAGCTTAAAAGTGTTTCAATGAAGCTTAATTTATTTTGTGTGGTCCAAGATTTAATAGAAACAATGTAGATTGAGAAACAAGTTAAGAAAACCTATGTACATTTAGGTATTCACATTTTCATGTTCATTAAATAAAATACCAGTCTATAAATATACACGGTGTATTTATTTGGCAATCTTGAGAACCAGTGTCCATCTGTCAGTCACGTATCTTCGTCATGTACCTTTCGTGTGAAGGAACAATATTAAAACTGAGAAATTAATGGATCACTGTTTGCAGACAGGGTCGCGTCGAGTTACTAGTCAAATCTTTCTTTTATTTTTTTATTAAACCTGAAGGTAAACATATAGGTAAACGGTAAACCTATCTGAAAACAAGACTTTAAAGAAAAACTATAACTAGGTAAGGTACCTACTTATGCCGTTACTAAAACCACTAACACACTCACCCAAAAAAGTGAAATTATTTCTATTTTGAACAAAACAAAATGACTCATCAATTTGTCACTAGGCGCGCAAACTTTGACAGCTGTCAAATACACTTGACATCTTTATAACTTTTTCTTATCTGTTGTCTTCTTTGCAAGGGTGGTCAGGCGGGTGACGAAGCGGCGAGGCATTCGCTAAATACCGAAAACAGAGATAAATAGGCGCCTAGGCGCATTCCTTTTACAAAAAAATACGTTTCAATTGGAAAGCGAATCGAAAGATGTTTGTAAAGTGGCTGGGAATATGGGTCAAGTTTAGGTTGAGAGCTTTATGACAAAGTTAAAAACTTTATTAAAAACACACTCTCACGCCTTGTACTAATGTACTCCCTTGCGGGGTAGGCAGAGGTGCATTGCTGCACCCACTTTTCGCCAGAGAGTTATGTTAGTCCCAATGTAATAGGTGGCGGGCCTATTGCCATTTTACGGGCACATCCAAGACCCGAGAACAAATATCTGTGTTTAAAAAACTTTATTATATGTATACATAAATATATTTAAGTAGGTACCTACATACAAAAAAATATTTGTATAGAACACCGTGATTAAAAGTTTAAAACGGTGTTAACATACCCAGGTACCTATATCTCTACTTAGACATAGCTAATAAACAATAGTACCTAGGTAATTTAATATGACGTCGTTATTTGCGTACAGGATTTGCATCGTCAACATTGCTCCTTAAACAAGGACTTAAAGTTTTAAAACTAAGATTTAGGAACGGTTTTTGTTTTAGAAAAAAAAAACCGAGGCGCCGTTGGATTGTCGCGCCGATGATATCCGGTCAAAAAAGGTTTTGTTTTTGTTTTTTTTAAAGGACCCCTCCAGGTCGACGACCAACGCGTTAAAATATTGTCGTGTCTGCACACACCCTAATGATTTATTGTGTTCTGACTTCTGTTCTGTCGTTTCTGGCCATCATTTTTTATGCGTTCCTGACTAGTTCAGAACATTTCCATACTGAACACAAAGTAGAATGTTCTTCTTAGCCCCAATTTCTTCATAGTCGGTTATCTAACCGACCAGGCATTGATACATCAATTAATTATACGTCATCTCCATATAAAATTCTTGATAGATGTGTCAAAAGTCAACCACTAATACCTGGTTATGCTCTAACCGACTACGGAGAAATTGGCACTTAGCGTGACAGTGGTGAGTGACAAACACTCAAACACTAGATCTGAGCTAGGGATTGTCACCGGTAACAAAATAAAATGGCAAGGATATTGTAATTTTCTTGAATATTATGCAAGAGTTTATAAACATAATTTAACAGCCTCATAAGCGAATAGCTTCCTTTAGAATTCTTTAGTACACTTGACCCCTCTTTGATCATAAATATCCTTCCACCCTAAGGTTGTCTTGAAAAAAATCGCTTTAAGCGATAAGGCCGCCATTTTTGTACATATGTGTTAGTATTTAAGTTATGTAAGTTTTTATTTCATGTGTGTGTGCAAATAAAGAATATTCTATCTATCTACCTATCTATCTATAATAATTAAGCTCAATATTATAATAAAGAACTGAATAGATTTCATTTCAGACCAAGTTCATAAAACACACTGTAGCAAAACATAACGAGAAACGTTAAACGGGCTTTTTATTTGTTTATTTTGGTTCCTTTGTCTATATTAAATAAAAACGAAATTAAACTTATATTTGAAAGGAAAGTTACAGCTACCTAGGTAAGTAAATGTTTTTGGGAACATATATACGACATTGTGGCTATTATACCAATGATATTCAAAGTACTAAAATCCTACATCTTCACTTAGTTTTTCCTAATATTATCTCTGAAATTTATGAGTACAGTACTATTGGAGATTCAATTTGATAACCCATGGAAAATGTTTACTGTCGATAACTATGTACATTCATAATTATATTTATATAACTTATTGAGTGAAGTATTTTGCCAGGCCGCCGCTATCAGAAATTAGAAATTAGAAAAACAAAATCGAGACTGACCGCTCTGTCTCAAACAAAGCCAGAAACGGGTTGCACCAGAAAAAAACTATAATATAATCCCACCAACCTTATCGCGTGTGCCCCATAAAAGACCTATAATGTCCCCGAAGAAAAAAAAACAAAAGTAAAAAAAATGAGCTTATCTCTCCGTGGCGCCATGATGGTAGCCGGGCGGACATTTTTTTAATTTTATTATTTTTCGAAAAGCAAAAATCTGGGCGCATTCAGCCAAGTAATTGGTGGAATTTACGCGTTTCTGATAAGAAAGGGTTTAATTGTAGACAGGTTCTTGGTTTAAGGCTTTTTGTTTTCTGATTGGGCCCGGTTGTGTGGACTCACCCTTATTTGGTTCGGTTGAAAACTAAGCTGGTTAATAAACAAGTAGTTTATTAGACTTTATTTGAAATAAATATGGCTATATTTAAATTGGTTGTTGTATACAGTATATTACTTGATATTAAAATTATTGAAGGCTAAATAACTGGTGTTTAACGAGAATACTATCAACAGGTCTCACATAATTATTTTACGAATAATGCATAAATTGCATAATGAACCTATTCATTATTTAACAAAAGCAATGAAATCTCTACAAACCTAGTCTTTCTTTAATTTAAGAAAAAAAAAGATTGACTAAATTTTTGAAGGATTTTGTCTTATTTTTATAAAAACCTTTTCATTTAAGGCGCTCCTATATCCAGCCGTAGATATATGGATATTAAGCTAAGAGAAGAACTCCTTCTGAAATGATGTCTTTGTCTCAAATAGAAATAGACATATTTTCTCATTTATTTACTCACAAAATACACATCACGAATACATAACATCCATACAGTTATATTACAAAACAATAAGGTAACTTATAGTAAGTAGTCTCTAAGACCTTGCTTCTGTTTTAAATATTCAGCTCGGGCAGCCGAGATGTCATTCAACAGGAATTTGAGACGTATATTTAAGAAAAAATATAAAAAATGCAGGTAAAAATATCAGTTGTCAGATTATTGGCCGACGGATTGTGAGGAGCTTACGGATAAAGCTCGGCGCACACTGGGCGACGGCGAAAAGCTCCATAGTATTGAATGTATATTTATAAAATACAGCGAAATAGTAAGGTGTGATGTGAATGTTCAACTACTTTATTACATACGGCAGGTACTTACTTGAAATTGCGGTTACAACGACACCAAATCACTGAGTAATGTGTTCTTCAACTACTTTTTATACATACGGTAGGTACCTACTTAGGTACTCGAAAATACGGTTACAATGACTCCAAATCACTACTGATGAATCTGATGATAAAACGAGATTTCTATAAACATTATGGGCCTTACCAAAAAACTTTGATCAGAAAGTTTTCATGTTTTTTACTGCGCTGTCAAGCCTTATACATCTGTCAAATACCATTCTACTAAACACCCGTAAAACATAATTTAAATCAGTGTTTTGTGCTAATACAGTACCTATGTCTTTATAATGACCAACTTTGATCAAACTTCTTCAATATTCTACCAGTGCGCAGTGTACGTCTGCCCTAAACATGGATGGACTTATAAAAAAGTTTTGACAGCCCAAAGCTACTGGTAAAGGGTTTTATGAGCTTTATTACTGTGTGAATGATCATCAGTAGTAAACTAGAAAATATTTAACTCGGCCAGATCTGACATAAACGGCTTTTTTGGGTTTAGTGAAAAAACAATCACAATCTGCTACTGAACTACGAATGGATCACACGAGTTAGTAATTTGAGGTGTAAAAACGCATCAAATAATATTGACAACACCCATATGTATGTATGTACTTACACTATAATATTTACAAAACATATAATTTTGTAAAATGTAACTTTAATAAAAAATAAGTAATAATCATTTCAATTTATATAACGATTAAAATGTACGAATTGAAATTAGTCCTTGCGAGTATGATATAACTTGATAGTATATAAAATTTACATTACAAAGTCTAGCCCAAATTTATGCCTGGGAACTGAATGCATAGCCTACCTTTGTGAAAGTCATAATAATCCATCAATTCTTCAAGTTTCTTTTTAATCTTCGGTTTTTGATCTCATTTGTCCTAATTACAACACGATGACTCACAAAATACAAATTCTCTGTCCTTTAATATCTTAAACACGTTTATCTCCGATCATTTGACACATGCATGACGCCATATTTTACATATTCGGATTCCAAGATGGCGATAGGCGCCGAATTAAAAATTTAGTTGTCAAATCATGCCGATATCTGTAGCATCGGAGATGCATATCGTATCAATGATCTTAGAATAATTATTGAATGATCATTCGTTTTTATTTTGTATACCTACGCTTTATTATTTCCAAAAGTCGCGGAATAAAAGTTGTTCATGTTCCTAAGTCACGACTGGTTTCGACTTTGTTACTATGACGTTTTTGCTAAACTTTCATTCATCATCATCCAATAATCATCCACTGCTGAAAATAGGCCTCTTCCAAGGAGTGCCACGACACTCGGTCCTCGGCCTTCCTCAACCAGCCACTACCGTCCTCCCGCCTATAAGGTAGTCGGTCCAACGGGCAGGAGGGCGACCCACGCTGCGTTTGCCTGTTCGTGGTCTCCACTCGAGAACTCGTCTACCCCAACGGTTATCGGTTCTTCGGCAGAAATGACCAGCCCATTGCCACTTCAGCTTGCATATTTTGACAGCTACCTATGTCGGTAACCTTAGTCCTCTGGCGGATAACCTCATTTCTGATACGATCCATCAGAGAAACCCCAAGCCTAGCTCTCTCCATAGCACGCAAACTTTCTTTCAGTTACGATGTAACGAGGAATGAAAAAGTTCCATTCATAAGAAGCTGCCACCAAATGGCGTTCATTTTTTTAAACATTTAATTTAAATTTTGAAAACTATATTTACGTTCTTTGTTGGCAATGTTCAGATGCGCTATTTAACGTAATTTAATATTGCAGACACCATTGACCATTTCCATTAACCATAACATTTTCTGTTTGTGAGTAATTTGGTTCTATATCACTGGAACTTTTTCATTGCACGCAAGAATATACCGGCCGCAAATTCCATATTTACTTTCTTTATCTGCGTGCGTTCAACCTTACTTAAGTTTGTACATTTCAAATGGAGACATTACGGTAGCATTTGGTTGTCAAGTTGATAATATCTAGATGCACCGATATGAACACTGAATTAACGTGCTTCTCACGATGTGTTACTGATTGCAGCCTATAAAATGTTAAGTTACCCTTTGATTTTACCGCTGAGCAACTGTTTTTTTTTATAACAATGGTATATTTTAATCCAAGTAAGTACGAAGAAAATTGCAGAGAAAGAAAATTATTAAGGTTTACTAAATATTTGCTTAAAATGTACTTACTTAATTTATTTATCTATGTACCTACCTATTAGAACTGGGACAGCTGTTTATGTTCTTTATGTCTAGTAAATAGGTATTTGACAATTTTGATTAGGTTTTAATCCGAAGTAGGTACTTTTGAACTTCATAAAAATAATACTCTGTAGATACACTTTAATTACTCGGATATTATTTTTGTCGGATGCCAGGAAGTTTTTGAACGTAAAAGTCACTGACATCGACACAAGCAACGGTCAATAATTTACAGAAATCCCACATCCTGCGCACAGACATTCAACAACGCCGAAAAATAACAGGAAGCGAATACTGAATTCCCAAGCCACTTGCATTTTCACTTACGAAAAAAAAACTCTCGAAGTCTCGAACATAGTAGGTTTTTTATGGTGCTCACTCTTGAATATTCCCGATCGTGTTTGAACACGCGTGGGCGAGACGGCGCACCTTTGGCGGTACCTTAAAGAACCTGCGGACTTAAAAAAATACCTCAATGTTTTCTCAACTTTGAAAAAGTTAAAAAAATGGGTATTTTATGCCTTAAAATATGTCCAGGATCGACAGAGCGGGTGTTTTTTTTATTGGTTTTGTTTTCGGTGACAGTGTTCTGCTGTTAATTAGGTTTCGAATTAGAGTTTTTTAGAATACCTGCAGGCAGATTTACGATTCATTAAAAAACATATAAGATTAGTTCAAAGTTTGATACCTAATAATTCTTACTTAATCACTACAACTTACTAAACCTAATATAAAATAGTAATCAATTAAAATTTCAGCAGCATGTGGTTATCTAAAAAATTACTTATACAAACTACTAACTAACAATCTTTATTTAATTATGTATACTTACCTACTTATTTTGTAAAGCACAATGGCACCGAACAAAATATAAATGATGCAGCTTTTGGTTTCAGTACAATTTTCAGGCTAGGAACAACAAACAGTTATTGTTATTGGTCCTGCTTCTATCATCCTACTAATATTATGAAGTCGAAAGTTTGTGAGTATGTGTGTCTATGTTTATTATTTCTTCACCTCAAAACGGATGAAACGATTTTAATAAAATTTGGTATGGAGTTTGCTGACACCCTGCATAAACACATAGGCTACATTTATCGCGGAATTCTCACGGGAAAACTTAGGCGAAGTGAAGCTCGCGGGATCAGCAAGTCACCTATAATTTTCACTTGCTACCTACTCTACTAGTACCTACCAACTTATTTTTTCCAATGTCTCTGGCCGCAAAAGATCGAAGTGTTTGTATGTACACACTGTAATATGTGTGTGTATACGTTCGTGTGTGTGTGTGTGTGTGTCTGGTTTAAGGTTGTGCGTTAGAATTTATAGTGTCAATAACACACTGAGGAGCCGCCCGGTTGCTAGGGGTGCCACATGATTGCAAATCAAATAAAAACAGAGTTTCGCGATCAATAAAAAAGTTCCACTTACAAAATGCCGATATATTTAAAAAAATTGAACACTATATTTTTATTTTGAGTTGTGCTGTAAAATGTAATTCAATATTGCAGACAGCGTCATTAAGCCTTTTTAGTTTATAAATAATTTGGAGCTTTTCCCACTGGAACTTTTCATTGCTCGTGAGTGTAGTAGGTAAAACTGTAAAAGTATATTTCTTTTTACAGACGTCAATGCTTTTATCTTTAACTCATCCATCATAGAACAACGCGGACTCGGGTGTACCCTCGGGAAGCGTCATAGCGATCTTTCTTGATACAAAAAAGTCTGCCAATTTTTGCGGGGGGAAATTTTACCGTTTACCATGATTATGTCTCATGGGACATATCATTATGAGTTTTAATTCCCAGCAATAAGGGTTACGTGAAGTGACATTTAATAATGAACACAGTGTCTTCATTTTTCTTGCCAATGGATGTAACAATTATCGATAAGTGTTATCGATGAATTCGAGAACATGGGTTAGAAATACTAATTTCAAATTAATTAGGTATAGTTAAATTTAAGTAGGAATGATTAATAAACGAAGTCACCCGGTTTTCGCTGTACATTTATACTCACGTGATAGGTCGCGAGCCGTATCGCCGTTTTTGAATGAGTACAATGCACTGAAGTTGTCGAGTAAGTGGGCAACCCGACGGTCAGATGCTTTCAAGCCGCCCCTTCGGGCGGCCTCTGACTAGGCTTAACGACTGCTGCCGAAGCAGCAACCGGGACCCAACGGCTTAACGTCCCGTCCGAAGCACGGAAGCGTCCAGAAAAGAACCATTTGAAATCGGTTATTCATGCTGTACCTACCAATGGCTGACGTGTCAGTTGTTGCTTAACCTCAGTGATCAGTTACGATTACTGAAGCCAATTCGACTACGGACGCTTCCCAACTATGACCTTTTTTGTCGATTAATACATATCTACATACCGGTACATCACTATTGCATTTTTTTCACATTGGTTGCTAGGAAACAGCTAATAACAATAAACCATGACCAAATCTGTGATCAAATCCGGAATCCGGATATTCTATGAATTGAAGCTGTCATTTTAGTATGTAAACAAATCATTTTCTATGAAACGAACGCTTTGCCAACTAGATTGAGTCTAGTGAAAACTGAGACTGCAACTAGTTTTTATAAATCGGTGGGCCTCTCTGGCCTACCACCCCGCCAGAGGGGAACGTCTGCCTATTTCGTCTCCTGACCATTCATACTCAATGTCATCCATCCATCAAATCATAAACACTCTCCATTATGAAAGAGGCTATATTTATGTATAAGAATTTATTATTATAAATTCTTTATTGCACATAAAAACATAAAACAAAGGCGATCTTAATGCTAGTAGCAATCTCTACCAGTTAACCTTTAGTGATGTGGAGAAAGTGTGCGATAGGCTGAGAGGAGAGAAGTATGTTACTAACTCTTATTATGGACTATGTGGTCTGAAAATAAATATTTATTATTATTATTTGACTTGCTCGTGACAGCCCTACACCCAATACTGGTCTGTGGCGTCGTCGGTCGCTCACAGAGTATTCTTATCTGTGTCTCGGACAATGAGCTGAGGGTGCGGGGGCGCGGGGGACGGCCCCGTCCCCGCTGCACGGGGCCGTTATCGACATCAATACGATAACATTACCCACTATAATATTATGGGGATTCGCGGTATTGTTATTTGTAAATGGTACATTAAACGAGTTGGTCAACATCGATAACGGACCCATGCAGCAGGCACAGGAGAGTCACTTTATCTTGACAAAAACGAACGAACGAGATCTGCAATGCCATCTATAGTTTGGTACGATTGATGTAACGAGATTTATTGATCTCTATAATATACGGGGTGGTAAAGTGCCTACATCTAACTAAGTATATCTGAAATGAAAATAACTACTAGCATATCTTTCTTATATACCTATAGTGTTAGGGAGAATAGAATTTGTTTTATCTGTAAGTCATATATTTGTTTAATTAAACTTATTTGTAACTGCAACCAAATAGCGGCAGTGAATTCTATAACAATAATTATTATCCCTCTTATAAACTGTGCATTTATAAGGGTCTGTTCCACAATGTCTGGTTAGTGGCTACCTGACGGATAAAATACATGCTGTCACTTTCTGTTATTATTTTTTAGACAGTGACAGCATGTATTTTATCCGACAGGTAGCGACTAACCAGACATTGTGGAACAGGGGCTAAGTCTTATAAATAAATTATATTTTCCTCTTCCAAAGCCCTAATCGAGGATCCACCCAAGAAATCACGTGCCTCTTTTTTAACCGACTTCAAAAAAATGAGGGCTTCCACGGTTTGGCTATTTTTATTGGGTTACACCTTTACCGGCCACACTGACCACATTGAAAGGACCCCCGGACTTTACATTTAGCATGATTTAACATACATGTTACAATACAATGTTATTTAGGACCATAGAGCTTGCATCTTACCTTACTATATCAGAGTTTATTTCTTAATCAGATCAAATAAAATGTGGTTTATTCCACGTATAATTTTACAATAATTTGTCAATATAATGTCTAGTCATAATTTTACTCTACCACCATTTCACAAAAGCTCTGTCACTAAGGAGAAGAAATAGCGAAATGACTTTTTTCAGTAGTAGTTAAAATAAGCCTTTTCTTTAAAGAACTTTATCCCTTCTAAATGAAAATTATAGAATAACAATAGTACTCGTTATTCTATGATGAAATTCATCCATAGTATTGGTAACTATGATGTCAAATAGTCACCAATAAGTTAATAAAGTACGACCCCGACAGTCAACATGGCTGGCCCTATGCACTATGAACACAACAAAACCTGCAGTTAAAGCCCCACTGAAGTTGTAATATTAGTTTGTTTATTTTAACTATTAACAATGAGAAGGTTCTTTAAGACTCACCGCGGTAGGAATTGCTAATTTTAACCGTGGTCCTTCACAAACAGAACTCTAAACTAACACAACAAGCCACACAGTTGTAAATCGCTTGCAGTTGCAACGAAATAACAACGAGATTCCAAAGGGATCAGCCTTGAGACTGCAAGGGAAACTCAGCCTTGTTGGAGGCGTAAAGTGATGACAAATATATGCTCAGTAGTTTAAGTTGGTATTTCTCTGTTTTATTTTATGTGTAAAGGTAACTTATAGATTGAGTTGAACGCTTTACGATCTGACAAATAAGTTTGCCCTTTTGGAGCATAAGTTCGACCTATTTTTCAAAGGTACATAGAAAGCTGTGGGACTAGCTCAGAACTACCATAGAATAACAAGTATACTAGTACTCGTTATTCTATGGTACTACCAAAATACTATCCTTTATCAGTACCAGAATGGCAATGTACCTATAGGTACCTAGGTATAGTAAAAACTCTTTTTACAATAATTTCATACGCTGCGATCTAGGTGCTTATATTTCCGAATCAACTGCTGTGATATTGACATAATTTTAGCGTATCATGTCGCAATTTATCATGTGATTCGCAGTATATACTTACGTACATAGGTATGGTAGCAATTCTACATATACCAGGCTGCTTGATCATTTATAAAATTCCACTCCTCAGTAGTTAGCTAATTTGGCGAATATAAATTTGATAAGCAATCTACACACGTCGATAGAGGCCGATACTAAAACGGACGACGCGACGGGGTCACTCTATATGGCGAAAAACTAAGTCTCAGTCGGAGCGCTGCTGCGCGAACCACGACTCTATCTCGTTGTATTAAACGTGCCGATTGCATGAAAGCTGTTCTCGTTTGTTCGTTTTTTTAGTATACAGGGTGTTGCAAAAAGGGTATACTAAGCCGAAAGGGGGTGACTCGGGGGGTCATTCTGAACAACTTTTGTTCTACAAGTTTTGGAAATTCGCGAAAAATAATATTCGTTCTCCTCAGTAAAAAGTCACGTGACCAACAATGTTTCTACGAAAGAGGAATTTTTATTTTCGTGATTTTCCAATACTCGTAGAACAAAAGTTGTTCAGAATGACCCCCCGAGTCACCCTCTTTCGGCTAAGTATACCCTTTTTGCAACACCCTGTAGAGATAGAGTAACCCTCGAGGATCTCGGAATAAATTCAAAAAATATCGTTCGGATATGGAGCGGCGGCGCTCTGTATTCAAATGCGACCAATTACGCGTGCGCCCGCGCACAGACGTTCATCATGGAGGGTAGAGACGGGAAGTTTTAGACGTGGCATTTATTTTACAATTTAAACTTTTACTGTACTACCACAAAAAACTTTAAACACTGTTTTAACAAGTGCTTAAAACGAAATTTGATAGATAGATTTTGTAGGCGTTTGACAGCGCTAAACACCTGTTAAATACTGTTTAAGTTTATGTGGCAAGGCCCTTAGTTTTTGTGTTTCTTTTTCGAATTTTCAAATTCTGACTTTGGTTGTTGGAAAGGAAAGATAGAGTTGCCAGAGCTAATCTTATGTTATGAATACTAGGATTTAATTTTTATAGGTAGCATTAATATGAGCGCTAAAGTAACCCAATGAAGTATGAATTTTATAAGTAGAGGTCAAATTACCAATGCGGATCAAAAGTATGTAGAAAACAGTCGTACATATAATAATATAGACACTAAAAAAAGATTTATAAAAATTACCACATCCAAAACACACCAAGTATCTTCACAGCTCGCCGGCAACTCTGATCACTAAATAACCATTAGCTTTTAATTAATCATTAATTTCATTGAAAAGCGAAGTTTTTTGCAATAAAATGCCGGCATCTGTAACGAAGCGGCAACCTCAAAGGGTCACCGATAAAGACTTAAAGCTCGGTATTTTTAGAGAGTAATTAAAATTAAAACTAAGAATACATTTCCCTTTATTAGGCGAAGTGAGCCGAACTAATAAATGGATG
The DNA here is from genome assembly GCF_932276165.1 of Plutella xylostella. Taxonomy (NCBI): domain Eukaryota; kingdom Metazoa; phylum Arthropoda; class Insecta; order Lepidoptera; family Plutellidae; genus Plutella; species Plutella xylostella. The sequence goes on from NC_064008.1 coordinate 8,400,748, forward strand.
ACATTTAATATTCAGTGGAATTTCTAGTGTCTAAATTTAGATTTCGCTACAGTCAGGTTTTCGTTAGTTCTAGATTTTTCTAATGACTGCTATGTATGGAATAGTAGGTAAATCTTTTCGTATGGATTTCTTAACGTCCTTAAATCGAGCTGTTGTAAAAGTAAATTTTGACTGAACTACTGACTTATTTTTAATGTAAAATGCTTACAAATATAATGTTTCAGTAATTCATACTGCAGATTTCATTAATAATTGCGGCTGTAAAGTAAAGAATGGCGAAATGATTTATTACACAAACAGTAATTCAACAATTGTTTTAAGGAAACGTTATAAAGCTCTCCAGCTAAATAATTATAAAGTAATAATTTCGAAATTAACCTAAAAAACCAGTGCCGTGCACTTTTCAGATAACGGTGTAAAAATGTAATTATGACTTCGGAAAGGATGCACCTAATTATCTTCTTATACCGTATAAACATATACCTACCTACATGTTAACATGTTATGGCATATACCTAATTTGGGTACAGTACAAATAAAGTAAAGTAGTAAAGTAAAGTAAAAGTAAAAAAAACACGCACTCACGCCTTGTACTAATGTACTCCCTTGCGGGGTAGGCAGAGGTGCATTGCTGCACCCACTTTTCGCCAGAGTGTTATGTTAGTCCCAATGTAATAGGGGGCGGGCCTATTGCCATTTTACGGGCACATCCAAGACCTGAGAACAAATATCTGTATTTTAACAAATATCTGCCCCAGCCGGGAATCGAACCCGGGACCTTCGGCTCAGTAGTCAGGTTCACTAACCACTACGCCATTCGTTCGTCGTCAAATGTACAGCGACAAGCTGGTGACCCACCTCGCGAATCACCACTGACTACTCCTTTGGGGACTACAGGGTCGTGTGAGCATATTATGTATGGGGCCGTCCATTAATCACGTGAGGTCGTTTTTCTCATTTTATGACCCCCCCTCCCCCCTGGTGATATTTTGTGAGGTTTGGGACCAACCCCCCCTCCTCCCCCTTGGATCACGTGTATTTTTTGGGAGTCTATGTAAAGGCTATTTTTGACTAGAAAAAATATAACGAAAATTGCGTTTTTGAATTGAAACGCAACGGCGGGCGAGTCAATCAAGGTAATACTACAAATCGTTAAAATTTTTGCGCCGTTCAAAATTTCGTTTTAGAAATGCCTAGCGCTTTTTAGTAAAAAATTAATACACGTGATATCTAACGAGACCCCCCCTCCCCCCACGTGATGTTTCGTGAGGTTTTCCGTACCCCCCCCCCTTTTGAGCCACACGTGATTAATGGACGGCCCCTATGTACCTTCCTTACCTACGTATAAAAATATTCGTACTCTATTGTGCTCAGTGTGACAGGGTGTTCAAGACGAAGTTCGGACTTGCCAGCCGCATAAGAGCACATAACAGAGTGTAGCAAGAGTCGCTGTTGTCGGATACGACGAAGAGGACATCATCATCATAAAAATATTTCAATTTTATCATCACCAGCCCTTTAATCGTCCACTGTGGACATTGCCCTCGGTCACTGATAAAACTGCAGTCCACGTTGTTTAATCCAAAAGTGCATAAAAACATCTCGTCACGCTGGTTAAATCCAAATTAGTGCAGCCAAGCCACTGCGGATCATAAACATACAATCCCAAAATGAATCCTTCTCTTATCGTGACCTCCATCTGAGGTTATGGACCTCTTGACATTTTAATTACTTATTGCTCAAAAACTGCACTTCTGTGATGCATATTTCTTATTGTTTTATTTGTGGCAGAGAATTAAGATTTTTGTGTAAATAATTATTAGGTGCTTGCTAAAAATGGAAAATACTCACCTAAATATCTTTAATTTTCAATTATCTGCCAGTTCTTTACAGTCGAGTTAAGTACTACTAACTCTATAGCGTTGCATGAGACAGACGAAAGAATCATTGAAACCCTGAAATAAAAACATTATACATATTACATATACTTTCATCATCGGGGCAGAATTTTTAAACTTCAGTTAGATACAAAGATACAATCATTTCTATAATGTCCAAATGCAGAACAACATGAACTAGGTAGGTACTTATTTACATATCATAATTTTGTAAGTATCGCGATCATTTCCTGATAACACACATAGTCATAATTTTTATACCTTCCAGTCTACACTTCCTATTTCCTACACCCATCTCAAGGGCAGAAATCATCATAAAACAAATAAACTTCAGCATAGCTTTAAAGTCAGCGTGTAAGAAAGAGATACACCGGGTGCAAAAGAGACAGACAGCTGTTCTCAGCTCCGCTCGGCCAGGCGGGCCCGCCACGCCTATCACAGAGTATCGATCCACAGACTATCATTTATTCATAATTCTACTGTTATTGCTTTTTATTAGGTGGCCTTAGGGAGGTTTTTTGTGGGCCTTGGGGATTTTATCTTCGTGAGCGGGTTTTTAGTAGGTTATTTTGGGAGTTGGTCGATTTAGGTTTTGAGTAAAAATGTAGGTAATTGAAAAGATAGGTATCGGGAAATTGAATGCAATTTAGTTGAAAGCTTAATTTCTACTTTAATTTAGTAAAATTTTGTTCATATTACTTACTTCCTATGTACTTAACCACACCACAGCTATAATACCAGCACCATTATTTACATGATATTTACTGGACAGGATATTTTATAAACACAAACCATGCATGCTTTCTATGACCCACCATAAATTCATATTTAGAACCACATAGGTAATATATTTTTATTTTCAGCATTTTCTCAGGATACGCTTTGGATTGTCAGACTCTACTAACTCCAAAAACAAAATCCAACCGCCAACCAAACCTCTCACCTCAATCACCAACGGACCAAACCACCAAACCTACAACCATCTCTTGAAGCATGCCTTCTATGACAGACCATAAATTACATATTCTTTGAACTCAAAAACAAAAGCCAACCCCCAATCACAAAACCTCAACCACTACCAAACCACCAAACCTACAACCATCTCTCTCTCTCCCCAGAAAAGCTGCGTCTCTCCCTGTGCGTCGGCTGCGGGGGCCAGATCCACGACCAGTACATCCTCAGGGTGGCCCCGGACCTGGAGTGGCACGCGGCTTGTCTGAAGTGCCAGGAGTGCCGGCAGTTTCTGGACGAGAGTTGTACCTGCTTCGTGAGGGATGGGAAGACGTATTGTAAACGAGATTATACTAGGTGAGTGGAGGAATTGGGGCGTGGGCTAGCACGGGGCGCAAGCGCGCAATGTTAAGACGTGACAATAGTTTTGTATAGCGCTTCACATCGCAGGAGATAGCGAGAGCAACTCGACTCGCAAATGAGCCACTCATATTTATCTACACATTTTTACTAACTTCATGGGTTGCAAGCCGTTATTAAGTACAGATCTACATGGAAAGATTTCCTTACCTATGCTTTTCTTCAAACAGTGCTAGGAGTTGAACCCACACCACGCAAATGAGAGTAATCATGTAAAGAGTTTACCCGTTAAGCCACCACGGCTCTATACCCAATCCCACCATACCTACACATGATTGTATTTAGGGAAGTATCACCAAATAATAAGTCTTTCCTTGCGTGTCGGTTCAGTGATGAACACTAGAGATGGACTAGGGTTTGTCAATTATCAACGTGGTAGAAGGATTTGCCAGTCAGGGGGCGTATCGCGAAGTCAAAACGAATCAACATTTAGGTACTTACCTACGAAGTAATTAGCGTCAAATTCATTAGATTTTAAATCCAAAACCGTTGTCAAAACAAGTTCGCGATAAACTTACTTCCATGACCAGTTATACATTTTCTATACACTACATCGTTATATTGATTTAATTATGTATATTTGAAATGTACCTACTCGTAACGTATAAACTTTTAATGATGCAAGTCTTAATAACTGTAGATGCTTAAATCATTCTCGGTAGCCGAGTCCATATCCAATATTGTTATAAGTACCTGCCTAATTATTTTGTGTAAAACATCATAGTTACCTAACTTTCTCCCAGAAGACAGATTTGATCTAGTCTGGGAACAAGTGCTCACTAGCCTTATAATAAACTGATACTCCCAAAAGTAGGGGATACAGGATGTTGTGCCCAAAATACAGGTTACCCTAGTTTGGATAACGATGTCCTTATTCCTCACTAAACCTATCTCAAATAAAATATTTTACAATGTAATATTATAAGGCCAAATATTGTAACTTTTCATAAATAAACGTTTTTATTATAAAAAAAAATATCCAGTTTCCATAAATAATTAATTAATGAATTAACTACACTAGTTATTCACGGAGTCAGTGAACCGAAGCTTGAGGGATAACATTAAAAAACAGAAGAAGATTGAGACGTTATAGTCTGACAACTCTAACTTTGCAACAGAAACAAGTGCCAACTACTGCCAACACAGTTCGTATTAGGACATCAATTTTATTCTCTGTTATAAGTTAATTAAGTAACAAAATTAGTACATGATCCCACCATTTACGTATATATACAGGCTGTTCCCAGGCGATGCCATATGACCTAAAGTACTGAATAGGGCATTTTACTAACAGGACTAACAAACAAACTACATTCAAAGAATTTCACATAATCGGTTACAATCAATTCAACTTGGGTCGATGTCCGTGGTAGGTCTGAAATTTAATACCTGAAAACCGTAAAATACTATTTCCTCACCTGAAAATAACCCGTTTACTGCAAAACTAAGATATGCGTCAGTTTGACAGACGTGCCCTGACGTCAGCTGTCACAGTGACATCAACAGAAACGGGAGATGTCGGGACGATATCGAATTCCGCTAATTGTGGGGTCAAACTCCTGTGCGATGGGATATACATTTATGCAGCTGTCAGATGGCTATAATACATCTGTAAATAAAATTGAGGAATGGTTTACAATGCTGCACCTTTTCACCCCACTTTTGCAACCCCCTGTATAGAGCATAGCACCTGGACATAAGTAGGTACATTAGCGATGGTAGGGAATAACACCTAGATCTAGATGAAGTCCCAAGTATAACCGATTCAGGAAGATTGAAAAGTTAATCTAAAATCTTCGGAGCTGCTAACCTACTAAGAATAAAATACAGGATGATATTAAAAATATCTGTAAGAGTAAATTCCGTTGCAGTGTAGTGCAGATTCTAAGGCAAAGGCTTAACTGTTCACTGGCTTTGCATGTCAAAATACAAGAAAAAAGTGTAACCGAAAACCGGCTTATCCGTCTCGCGGGGACAAACAAACGAACAGACGTATCGGGTGTCCGCCGCCCGCGCGCCTGTCAACTTGACGTTTATTTTGGCGCCAAAATACATAGCGCTTCGTCAAAATCAAACCGCGTTTGTTTTCTTACCGGCACATCACAGAGTAATTCTATATTTCAGCGCGCGAGATGGAAGGGTGGAAGTGTAAACATTGTGGTATTTTTGTCTGTGGTCGCCGGTTTTTGTTTAAAAAAGATGGCGCCGGCAAAATGGCTGATTGACGTTTGTTGATAGTGTTTGTGGTTTATAATGTACGGCTAATGCAGACGGTACGATGATAGTCCTTGTTGATGTTAGGGTGTTAAGAAAGTTTAAGTTGGAAAGCTTTGTATAGAACTCCCACGAAGTATTTTTAATAATAGTTACCTAAAATAGAACCGGAAGAAGCGTAAACTGCGTAAAGCTCTTATCAAAAACATAATTTATGAATTTTCATAGGTTTGCTACTCGCAAAATATAAGTTATGACGCCATTTTATTTCTCTATACTTTTACACTTTGTCTTTTTGAATGTCAAAAGCTGTCAACGCTTTTACACCTTTGTGATTTCAACACCATTTCACACACACCCTGTATGTGTCATACTTTATATTAATCCCGTCGAAAAATAACTATACTCTAAAAAACAGCAAAATACCATCGCAGAAGGCAAAACATTGTACCAGGGGTGCATAGTCGCCTAAGCGCATTTTAAACCCACCGGTGGAGTATTGACCGCCACTTAGAGAATGAAACGCCACCCCCCAATCTAGCTAAAAGCATCGCCTATACAACGCGTGGAGGTGTATAGCGTAGTGATGGGGTGTGGATACTGCTCCAATTGAAGAATCAAAATATATTACTGATGTAGCTGTTCCCGCGAGCTTCACTTCGCCTTAAAAAGTGTTCCCGTGGTAATTCCACGAAAAAAAGTAGCGTAATGTGTTAATCCAGGTGTCAGCTAACTCCATACCAAATTTCATTAAAATGGGTTCTCCCGTTTGGACGTGAAGAAGTAACAAACATACACACATAGTAGGATTATTATGTTATACTGAATTCAGGACTGTGATTGGATGTATAAAATTCTCACTTGACAAAGTCTAATATTGAAGACATCAGGAGTAAAAATGTCAGCAACTGAAAAGCAGTAGCCATACCTATATCACCAGCTTCATAAGTAAGTTGTCTTTAATATTAAAGCTTGTCAAAATAATGTTTGAGTGAAATTCATGAGTGGTTTGTAATTTTCACTAGGTACAAAAGTTTAGAGCTACATAAGAAGCTCACCGTATTATTCATTTAAAAACTCGACTGTCATAAAAGCATCAAACTTCGTCACATCACTACAGAGTAGGTATACGCAGTATTCAGCAATATAGGGGTAGGGTTGTTACAAGCTATGGAGGTTGTATAGCGATTATGGGGCCCTGAAAAAATATCACTGAAGTTACGGGAAATGGTATTACGTAGAGATAGATAGCTGAAGGTCTCTGTTTTGAAATGAGCTTAATAATATTCCCCAGATATTATAAGATTATATATTAGATATTATAATATTCCCAATAAACATATAAACAAATACTTAGTTGTTGTAGGAATACTATTAAATCATACAGTACCTACAGGTTTTAAAGGTTCTGGATATATTTGCGCTTATACAACACGTTTGTTGTGTATTCATGAATTGATTTGTGGGTTTGTAGGGCTGTGGTGGCCTAATGGATAAGGTCTCGTCCTCGCATTGGAGAGGCCGTGGATTAAAATCCTGGCATGTATACTAGTGAATTATTTTCAATTTTCAATCGAAAGAGTCGCATGCGAGGGTCTTACTACCTATACCTATATTATTTTCCCCTCGGGTATTATAGTCGTGAGCATAAAATGAAATATTAATAAATGTATGTATTTTTATGTTACCAATTAGTCTGGTAACTGGTACCTAAACCTTCTTTTCTTAAAGTAACGTTTCAGGTTTGAGTTGCCACAATGTATGTTGGTTGGTAGAGGTGCTAGTTAGATACATATTATGTGATCTACCTACAAACCAACTCTACATATCCAACACTACAACGTCTAATTAAATATTATAGGAATGAATGAATGCTTTTTATGAAATTATTCCTTACCAAATAAGTGTCTCACCCTCTTGGGAAGACTAATAATCAATCTATGCAATTAGCCTAACCAATTTAGCGCTACCCATTACACACTCTCTCTCTCTAACTAACATACCTCCGTCTCCCTCCCGCAGGCTATTCGGCACCAAGTGCGACAAGTGCGGCGCATCGTTCAGCAAGAACGACTTCGTGATGCGCGCCAAGACCAAGATCTACCACATCGACTGCTTCCGGTGCTGCGCTTGCGCAAGACAACTTATACCCGGTCAGTATTTAGTAGAGATAGCTGTTAAGGCGATTCACACACTTGACCGCGCACCGCCGCGGAGGGCGAATTATCATTGAATGAGAAAATTACAGTTTATAATAGAAAAAAAACGCTTACCCGCACACACTGCCGCTGTCTCACCGTGTGTGAATCGCCTTATCTGTGGAAAGTATAATTTAAATAGCGATTCTATTGTTGAATACGCCTTTAATAAGCGCGCCACTGTCACGGTAAAATAATAATATTGATAGAAATGATAGAGCCATAGAGCTGTTATCAAAAGTCCTAGAGTATCTGCAGATCTCCGATGGAAAAGCACCCTAATTAGGTATAACAATAGCATCATCTAATAGGTATAATTATTTGTTTCAGGTGATGAATTTGCGTTAAGAGAAGGCGGCGCGTTATATTGTAGAGAAGATCACGATGTTTTAGAAAAAGTAAGTTATTTCACATCAGCCAATAAGGTACTTAATCAACTATTGGAAATATATAGGCCTCTTCCGGAGAGCGCCACAATACTCTGTCCTGAACCTTTTTCATCCAACTTTATCGGCCACACATCTGAGCCTGGCCATTTGTACCGTCTATGTTGTGCATATTCTATTGTAATTTCTGTGTTTGTGTGCAATAAATAATTATCTATTTATCTATCTATCTGAGGTAGTAAGCAGGACGAGTGAAGTGGAGACATTTTTCAGTCCTGAAATATTGCATTGCTTTTTCTTAATCTACCCACTGATTATTGTTTGGAGTTTATATCAGAATCTAATCTTAATCTTGATTACGATCATTCGCGATAAAATGATAGGAATAGGATTGGCCTTGAGCTAATAACGTGTATTATAATCTATTTACGACTATAGTGAACATAGTGGATATCTATTTTAAGACCACCAATTAGTTACCTATGTTAATTTGTAAAATTTATGTTAGCTGATAACAAATCTATGTGGCCTGTATTTTCACCACAGTGACAAACCCTAGCCCACCTTTAATTCGAATAAAAGATTTGAATCCTTCCTTTGCACCATCACCGCTCTTCGGACCTAACCTCTAACCCCATCATCTGTTCTTTCCACTCCATTTTATTTATCAAAACTGGCATAAATTGTACCTACGACACTCACAGTTTGTTGACTGATAATATGCCTGTCCAGAGCGGTGTGCGAGGCAATAATCGTCTAATGAAATTACATGAGCGGAGTTTTTATGCAATTTCAGTGGTACACAGCTCCGCTAGCCCACTCCGGCGTAGTAGACAGATTGTGTCGGTGGCAGTTACTGTGCTACTATCAAAGAAATAAAACCTTGTTTAATGGGTGTTTAAATCAAAATTGTACACACTTCAAGGCGTTTAACAGCTACTCACAGCGTTTAGCATATTGTGTCTAAGTTTTGACGGTAACTCCCTATATCTTTAACCCCTCGCCCGTATGTTCCAGAGCACGACAACGCCATCTGGCGGCGAGAGCAACAACAACACGACGCTCAGCAACAACAACCCACACCTCGAGCTCGGCTCCATGTCAGGTGAGGACTCCCTGAGTGAGTACCTCCAACATACCTCCACGATACCTCCACAGTATCTCCACAGGGTTTAATTATAAGGACGTTGATGATCAACACGTCCTCATGGTTGAATAAGGACGTCGATGCTGAAGCAACCGGTTTTAGGTTTAGAACTGATCCACAGTATCTGCACAGTACCTTCACAGTACATCCACAGTACCTCCACTGGTTGAATGTTAAGGACGTCGATGCTGAAGCAACCAGTTTGACGTTGAGAGCTTAAAGGGCAACTATAGGTGGTAGGTACTCACTTAGTAAAATATAGCACGAGTCCCCATGACAGCTGTCAAATCCATACTATTTGATCTGTCATTTTTTGGTTACTTACGCCGTTATCACCTATTTTTTATGGTTTTCAGTTCTTAAATTAAGAATGGTTGCTTCGGAATCGCTCCTATACCTATAAAATAAGTAATTTATTATTAGTTTAAGTTCACCTACGTGCACACTATTACTTTTAGCTTGCGCACCTTAAAAAAATAAGATAAGTTGCGCCTGCAAAAAGTTTCTCGCCAAGTGTTTTACGAAATTATTTCACAATCAATCCTTATTTGATTGAGTTTAATTACAAACTTATTAAAGTCAAACTCATTACATACATATCACTTTAACCGAAACGGTCGAGTGCCCGAACCAATTAAGAGTGCAGCAAGTGTTATTAAAATTACTCATTAATCCCCGTATCGGAATTCACCAAACTCATCTTGTCACTCCGATAACTGGCCCAGAACCGATTAACCAGTAAAAGTTGCAAATTAACCCGCCGATAAGCGCAATAAAGGCGAAAAATCAGTTGCGAAACCGGGATTTTACAGTGAGCGGCGAGATCAAACACGCGGCGCCTTTGACGCGGCACTTCAAAGCCGCGATAGCGACAATCACGACAAGCGATCGCGGGACGATTACTCGCCTATCTTCGCCTATCTCCGGATATCTCGGTACTCGATCACATTCGGTGATAGATAGTAATACTAATTATTCCTGGTTCGGCTATTTGATTATGTAAGGATTTCATGGAATACTTATCTTGTAATGAATGTGTCGTGTTTGTAAATAAAACTAAGATTAAAGGACTAAGATTTGACACAATGATCGGAGTGACCTTTAAATCCGTTACAAATTAAGCTATATTAGCTTTTAAGGTACGGTCAGCTGCATAAGTCGTTATACACTTTTGTACCTTGTCAATCTGAAACCGCCTATCAATCAACTATCAATTCATTCAAACATTGACGGTTCGTCAGTTTGACAAGGTACAGAAGTGTATAACGACTTATGCAGCTGACCGTATCTACTCCAATATTTAAAAACACTCTCATTGAACATTTGAAACAGTTTCGCATAAGTATCACAAACAGACACACAGATACGCAATCAAACCTACAACACCTTCCATTTAGATCAGGATCAAAAATATCTCAATGTAAATTATGAGCCCCGAATATACGGACTTAATCAGTTAAAAGCTAAGCAAAGGTCACTTAATCCCTCGTGTGTCCAAGGGGTGATAATGAGTTAAGTCCACTCCATCCCACTTCACACCTTACTGTCTTTGTGAATTTGTAATTATAATACTTTATGATAATGTAATTGAGCCCGATGTCGAATATTATGTGTTTGGGATAAAGGTGCCGTTTGGCGGCAGACGATATAAGGCTGTAGTAGACGACGACATGTCGCAAAAGTTGCACTTCAATGAATACTTAGTAGGGTAACGTAACGTACCTAGGGACATTTTCGACTACCCCAACTTTGAATGAAGCTATCGCAGCGTACAACTAAGATATTAATGTGAAATTTTCTTTATTCGGTAGGATATATAATCTATTATCAGTAGTATTTGTGCTGGAGCTTTGGTGTGGCCAGATTTTATAAAATTAAGATAAAAGTAAAAATGCTTGTTTTGGCCCAAGGTACGTTACACGTTTGTACCTTGGGACACTGTTTCCTATGGCTTTGTACTATGAAAAATGCAAACTTCTAAATAACGCCGTATATCTCTGTTCTTATTGATTGACTGCATCTCTCTTCTGTCCAGTTTCACTCTGCCACTAATAAGAAGTAATAAGAACAGAGATATAAGGCGTTATTTAGAAGTTTGCATTTTCCATAGTATAAAGCCATAGGAAACAGTGTCCCAAGGTACAAATTTAATCGTGTCCCAAGGTACAAAAAAGCAATATTTAACCAAAATTTAAATATCTTTACTTTTAATTTAGAAATCGTTCAGATAATTGCCATGTCATAAAATTAAATAACTGAAAATTTATACGTGACATCCATGTTTCTATTTTGAGCATGCCTCAATGAGATAACGCAACTCAAAAAACTATACAAAAGCTACTTTTGACTCCAAAAAACTTCATATTGTCTTCACCACACACTCGATGCTGGTATGATCACGAGACTCACTAGTTTTGCCAAGCGAGTAAAATACTATGCCTAGGGTAGAATTTTAATGTGTTTATTAAGCCGGTTTTTAAAATACAATCAATGTCCCGAGGTACAAGCGTCCCAAGGTACGTTACGTTACCCTACATGTTACATCATTGTACATTACTTGTTCATAAACTCAGAGGTTAGGAAAAGATGCTTTGCATTGCCCCACTCATTCGCCGTAACATTTCAATGAATGATGAAAGACCAATGTAAAAAGGGCAGTGAAGTATTAACAATTTTTCAGGCTCAACTAAAACCTGAGAACAAATACTCGTGTTTTATTAAAGCAACAAATATGCAAAATATTTCATTTGTAATTGCCAATAGGATGCACCTTACTCCTTCGTTCTCATAAAGTTATAAATGCTAATCCCCCTTTAACACCTAATAACCCATTCGTAAAGGCGCGTGCACACAAGGCGCTAATCCCGGTCAGCGGGGCGAGTGTGAAACGGCCTTTATGTAGCGTGTCCCGGATTAGCATGGACATTGGACGGACCATTTGTTAATTGAGATAGTGCATGTAATTTATTTTGTATGAGGGAAATGTGTTTTTATACCCAACTGAAAAAGAGGAATGTTAGAAGTTATTAGTTAAACCCTGGGTATATCTACCTATGCGTTTGTCTGGGTCATGTGAGAGTATTCTTGGCTTGCATAAAAGGACCTGTCGATACAAAAAAGGCGTTTAAAAATATTTTGAATAAAGTCTGAAAAGAGAGTGCAGTCTTGGGCAAACAAATCAGACCACTCTCAGATAACATTACTTTCACTCTGAAAGCAATCACATTTTTCAGAGATTAGTAACTGTAACTGCTGTGGGTCCCAGGTTCAATCACCGGCTATGGCAGATATACCTACATATTTGATCTCGCGTCTTGGGTGTTCAATGTGGCTTTTGACGTTTCTGCTTTCATAAAACACATCGTTTTTTCTATTTTTGAATGCTTAGGTAACTAGTACCTATTGCCCTAAATTATAAGGTCCCACCGAAATTTCCCCCTTACCCTAACCCCCTTTCTCCCTTGTTGCAGACAGTGGTTCCGAGTCTGGCTCGCACAAGTCGGGACGCGCGCGCGGCGCCGCAACCGCTGACGGCAAACCCACCCGAGTCAGGACCGTGTTGAATGAGAAACAGCTACATACGTTAAGGTGGGTGCTGTGTGACGTTTCCGCATAGAGTTGTCTGTTGGGGGTTTGGGCATTGGTGTCTTGGTAGTGGGTTGACCAGGTTGCTGCTACCGACAAGTTGGTAATCTAAAATCGTTAGAGTGCTTTTTCACTAGAAATATGTTATGCAGCTATTCTGCAAGAACAAACATTACAAAAACTTTAACAGTAAAAAAGACGGCCTTATTGCTTTTAGCAATTCTGCCAGACAGCCTTTGGATGAGATGATGGGAAAGAAATCCGTTCCCACCAGTGCTATGCTATTTGGACCAATTAATATCAAAAGCTTCCATACCAACGTCGCACATATCTGAAGATAAGCACCCTAAGGATTGTTGATGGCTAATGTGTTGGTGGTGGTAAAGGCATGTTATACGTTTAGCTTCGATCAAGTCTGCCTCCAAGTTTACTGTCCGCTAGACTTGAGCAGTAATGCATTGTTTCTGTCTTGCGTTTTCGTCATTCAAAGAAGAGAACGCACGTCAGATGGCTATCGCATTGCTTTTGTGGGACTGGACGAGACCTTAAACTTGATCGTGGTTGGCTGGCTAAGCGACTGCGTAATGATGTTATCTAGCAGCACGCTGTGTGATTCGTCGATGTTGTGTGAACGACCAATCACAAGGCGCGGTGTTACATGTCGTCGGAAGTCAGTCAGTATTTCATGTAGTCAACTCATGGTTAGCGCGTGGTAAGGATTAGGATTCGAACAGAACTTGTGAAAAAATCAAAAAGTCAGTGCGTTTTTCCGAAAAGTTACATAAAGCTTTAGATTTTCTATAACTTCAAGGGGACTGAATTTAGTCGTGGTTATGATGTTCGAAGACCCGATTTTAAACAATGCGTATAGACACCAATGCTTAAATTTTCGTGATAAACTAAACAATACAAATAATTTTGTTCGGAAATTGTTACTAAGGACTCACCCTAAGGTGATCCGTTGACTGTTTTTCATTTCTTCCTTTCAATGTATTTATTCATTCACAAATACATGCACGACTATTCTAATAGCCCTTGCCTCTTCTTATTTAACTATGTACTTTCCAAAATGCTACTGTCCTTATAGTCCCAGCTACATATAATCTGTAAATTCACTTTAGATTTGGAACACCCTATTTGTCATGCCAGTAAAGAAACCCCTGAAGCGGTAGTAACCCTGCTTTCAGAATAGTACAGTCAGGGCCACAAAAAACTGACTCTTACTTTACCCTCTCTGACACAGTGACACAGTACAATAAATTTATCCCCCCCTACCCATCACCACTAATAAGCCCCACCCCAATTGACCCCCAGGACCTGCTACGCGGCGAACCCCCGTCCCGACGCGCTGATGAAGGAGCAACTGGTCGAGATGACTGGGCTCAGCCCCCGGGTCATTCGAGTCTGGTTCCAGAACAAACGCTGCAAGGACAAGAAGAAGACCATACAGCTGAAGATGCAAATGCAACAGGAGAAGGTGGTATTTATCGTTTAGTATACCTTTTCTTATTACAATTCATGTTTTAAAGAGGAGAAGAAAGTTTGAGTGTGCTGCCTCCGTGGTTTAGTACCTTTATGTACATGGATAAACTGGTATAATGAGCATGAGCATTCCACCAATCCCTAGACTGTATTCGCATCTAAAGATGTCATGGTTCGGAGACTGGGCAGAGCATTCACTAAGCATAACAATACAAATAAAATAGATTACATTTCATTTTGTCCGTCCATATATGAAGGGCTCTGTCATAATATCAACGCTTGGCAGGACAGTTTCTAAATATTAACTGAACTACACTACTACTACTAGTATACACAACCATCGCTGCTAATACCTCATTTAAGGCCGACAGAGGTCTACATTCACCACGACCCATCAGGTCCCTACGCTGGGGCACGGGTTTCTTTCCAATGAAGGAAGGGTTTTAGGCCTGGTCTACATTCACCTTCCTCTATTAGTCACCTCAACACTCTCCCATCTCAAGTATCTAACCTATCTGGTCTCCCAACAGGAAGGCCGGCGCATGGGCTACATGTCGATGGGGGTACCCCTAGTTGCGGGCTCGCCGGTGCGGCACGAGGCGGCGGCGGCACTCGAGGTGAATACAACATCATACTTTAAGGTCACAGCATACATAAACCTAAGATTGACGACCGAATGGTGAAGTGGTTAGTTACCCTGACTGCTATGCCGAAGGTCCCGCATTCGATTCCCGGTCGGGGCAGATATTGTTTTTTTGTCTTGGGTGTTAATATGTATAAAAATGTGTATCTATCTATGTATTTGTGTACATGTATCAGCTGTCCGATACCCATATCACAGGCCCCGCCTAGCTTGGGGTCGGATGGCCGTGTGTGAGATGTCCCCACATATTTATTTTATTTAGTCCTGTGTCGATTACGATTCCCGTTAGTGTGAATAAAAACGAATTGATACGGTTACGATCCCTTTCCTAGTTGTTATGTGTGCTGTGTATGTAATTATTTGCTGGTAGTCATGATATTGCTCAAAAAACTTTTTGCTTGGATAATATCTAGTACCATTTCATTTTTCCGACAGCCATGCCTGAGGTGGACAAGAATCAAGATCACACATTTTTTATAATTTTAGTACCTAAGTAATAATTTAAACTATAATAAACTTTACTAAATAGTGTTGCTTTTACAAAGGTGACGGCCTACCAGCCCCCGTGGAAGGCGCTTTCGGACTTCGCCCTCCACGCCGACTTGGACAGAGCGCCGCATCACTCGGCCGCGTTCCAACATCTTGTCAATCAGGTGAGAACTTCTGGGTGGCTATGGGAGCCTGGTACTTGATTCTGTGGGGAATTTAAAAGATACATCGCTGGTGAATTTTAGAGTAAATATGGCAAACATGCTAGCGGTAGTTTGAAAGTTTTTGTGGTGTAAGTGGGTAGTGGTTAGATAGATAGATAGATAGAATACACTTTATTTGTACACCAAAACAGAATAATAAAATTAACAAAATGTAACTAATTAGGGTACAAAAGGCGGTCTTATCACTAAAAGCGGCCAGACAACCTTTGGATGGAGGGAAACAGAGATTGAGATTGGGTGCAGTGTACATGTTAAAAAGGAATGTAGATTATTTAATATACTACACACTAACTAAAATATTACAAATATACTTAAATACAGGTACATACTATATTACATATATTATATAACATACATACAATATATAAATTAGTGTTGCCCAAATTCAGTCTTGGTCTTGTTCTTGCGTTTTTGCAAGACCAAGACCAAGAACAAGACCGCGTATTTTTAGCAAGACCAAGACCAAGACCTGACCGTGCAAGACTTGAGCAAGAACAAGACGTATTTTGTGACTTACCCCCTTATTCATAGAGAAGTTACAAAACGTTTTAACTAATAAACTGTTTTGTCCCTCTCCAACAAAGAACAATTTGTTCTTTGACAGAGAGGGACAAAACAGTTTATTAGTTAAAACGTGTTGTAACTTTTCTATGAATAAGGGGGATAGCCTGCAAGACTCTTGCGTCTTGCAGCTAGGACTTAGCGCTATTTTACTGAGTAGTTAGGTGTAACAGTTCAGTGTATAGGTAGGTACGCTTAGGAATTCTATGAGACGCAAAAAACTGTATCAAAAAATATGAAAAACTGGACCTATGCGCATTACGATTAATACCATAAATATAGCGAATAAAAATATCTATTAAAATCAAAAAGTAAACTTTAATAAATAGTAATAGACTAATAGGTAATTGCAAGACTTGCAAGACTCTTGCTGCAAGACCAAGACCAAGACTGAGAGCGCAAGACCAAGACCAAGACCAAGACTAGGTGTATTGGCGCAAGACCAAGACCAAGACCAAGACCAGGTGTATTGGCGCAAGACCAAGACCAAGACTGGCTAAGTCTCGTCTTGTTTTTGCATTTGGGCAACACTAATATAAATATACTAAAAATACATACACAGTATTTAATCGGATTCAATTACAGTTACAGTTACAGTGGTTAGATAGTACAGGTTCTTGTACATCCTTTAGATGCCATTGGCGGCTGATGATTATGAAGAAGTAACCGCTAAACAGACAGGCTATTTTGTAGGCACTTCGAAAATGCTTGCAGATTTAGACAGCGTCGCATCAATCGGCCACCCTACTGTCGTTTGATAATTTATTTTTGCTTTTTTTTGTTTATTTAAACGTTCCATTTGAATTCTATTTCAGATGCACGGCTACGACGTCCCCTCGCTGCCGCCGCCGCGCGCGCCTCACGGGGCTGAAGACAACTACGTGACCTACCTCGAGAGTGACGACAGCCTGCCACCCTCGCCCTAGTGCCGTCTCGCCTAAACCCCTCCCAGAGACAGGGATAGCAATATATAGCTCACCAATCTGGGGGAGGTAGATTGTTCCAGCTATGCGCCGGCTGTTTATTTGAAACTGCCACAAGATCTGACTTTATACGCTCGCTTGTTGATTTGTGAAAATGGTGGTGAGGTTACACGGAGACATTTTTTTTATGTTGACTACCGAATGGTGTTAATGGGAAGTGCAAAGTTTTAGTTTTAAGTGCGTAAATTCCTTGCCAGTTTTGAAGTTGTTTTCTCGAATTGGTTACGTTACTTTGAGAATTAATGGACATTATAGTTAGATTGTATTGTAAATCTTGCTTTGTATAAAGATACTGTGTATAAATTCTAGAAGTACCTAGATAACTATATTTACCTTTGTGATGATTACCAATATACCTAAGTTTTTAAACTTAGTTCTTGAGGTATTTTACCCCTTAGTAATTTGTGTTAAAGATCTGTTTAATTGTATATATTTTCTATGTAAATAAATGTAAAATAAATTGCATATAATATAAATACTATACTATAAACCTTTCGTGTATTATTGTATTTAATTAAAGTACTGTGTATTTTAAATAAATGGTAATATTTTTATTTTAAGTATCCTTTAGCAATATTCATATATCGTAGATATAAATAGTATACAATTCAATCCAGTTTTTATATTTTCAACGAGTGTGTATTTTCACTATAACGATAAACTCTCTTGAACACCATCTATAAAAAATATTGTAAAAATATCTTCTGAAATAATAAATTACTAAAGCGAACTATGTATAAACTTTTACTACCTACATACTCTAATTCAAAAGTACTTAAATAGTTAATAAATTACCATTTAATTTAATAAGTAGAAAATAACATACCTACATTGTATTTAGCTCGTGAGCATAATAACAATAAAATATGAAATTAACCACGCAGTTTTATTAAGATAGTTAATTATACAGGTTGTTGCAAAAAGGGTATACTAACTAAGCCGAAAGGAGGTGACGCAGGGAGTTTCATGAAAATAAAAAAAATACATAAAAACTTTGTTGGTCGCGTGACTTTTTCCTGTGGAGAACGAATATTTTTTTTCGCAAATTTCCAAAACTGGTAGAACAAAAGTTGTTCAGAATGACTCCCTGAGTCACCCCCTTTCGGCTTAGTATACCCTTTTTCCAACAACCTGTGTATTTTGAATTCAATCCAGAAACATAATTAATCACTTTCTGTATTTAAATCGATCCCGGGACCTCTGGGTGTTGAAACAGAGCCACAACGAGACAGGGGCAGATAGTCTGTTAGTCCAATGGATAGCCATTAGCCCCGATGCCTCCCAGGCTAAATCATTTAGGTACCTACCTAGTTTAGAATTGTTTACCTAGTTTAGAAAAGTTTCTGGCTGTAGATAGAATTAATAATAATAATAATTAAATCCTTTATTCAATAACTGAATTTAAACATGCATTCCATTACGTCTGATACAAATTTTAAATATTTAAAACAAAAATAATTAATACTTATTAATACAATTAATTCATACTTATTATTACAATTAATTCACACTTATTAAATAATTAATTAATCATGCATCAACATTACAATAATGATATGGTAATAATAATATTCTATTAAGTAAATAATTATTCAATATTCATGGAAAATAAATAGTAATGTAAAAGTTCATGCATTCAGTCCGTCCCTTGGACGTAGGCCTCCTCCAACCGTTTCCACGCCTCTCTGTCTCTGGCCGTTCTCATCCACAGGGGACCGGCTACCTTTTTTATGTCATCATCCCATCTTTGGTAAGGTCTTCCTTTTTTTCGTTTTTGGTCTCTAGGGTACCAAACTGTTACCATTTGTGTCCACTTTTCCTGATTACCTCTTATCATGTGTCCAGTCCATCTCCATTTTTGGGTCTTAATTTTAGTTGTTACATCATCAACTTCTGTATTTTTTCTTATTTCTTTAATTTCTATGTGATGTATCATCCTCAATCCCAACATGCTTCTCTCCATGCTTCGTTGGCACACCTGTAGTTTATGCATGTGAGCTTTTGTCAAGGCCCATGTTTCACAACCATATGTCATGACGGGTAAAATGCAGGTATTGAAGACTTTCCTTTTGATAGACATTTTAGTTGTCTTACTCTTCATTATTTCCTTCAATGACCAAAACCGTTTCCAAGCATTTGCCACCCTTTTGTCTATTTCTTTTGTCATTTTATCGTGGAAAGACATAGTTTGTCCGAGATAGGTATAGTCCTCTATATATTCAATTTCATTGTTGTCTATACATATCACTTCCCTGTTCACAGTGTTTGACATAATTTTGGTTTTGCTTGTGTTCAATGTTCATGGATAGGCCAACTATTTTGCTATTCTTTGCTAGGTCTTGTAGCATTGCTTCTAGTTTATGTGCGTCTTCTTCGAACAGAACAAGGTCATCAGCGAATTTTAAATGATTAAATAGTGTCCCATTTATGTTAATACCATAATGATCCCAGTCCATCTGTCTAAATATTGTTTCTAATACTGCTGAAAATAGTTTAGGTGATATGGGATCTCCTTGCCTCACGCCTCTCTCTATAGGAAAGGAGTCTCCCATTGTTTCTGTTTGTATTGTGGCAGTGCTAGTTTTATAAATGTTTATCAGCAGTTGTATATATTTAGTGTGTATTCCTTGTCTCAGTAGGCTGTCCCATATGCATTTGTGATGTAGAGAATCAAAGGCTTTATTGTAATCGACGAAGGCAATGTATAATGTTTTAGCGTGCTCTTTGTATTTTTCTATAACCTGGTTCACAACGTGTATGTGGTCTGTGGTTGAAAAATTGCTTCTAAACCCAGCTTGTTCTTTGGGTTGATTTTCATCAAGACATTTGCTGAGTCTGTTAAGTATGACTTTTGAAAAAATCTTATTTATGTTAGACATTAAACTGATGGGCCTGTAGTTATTTATGTCAGCTACGTCACCCTTTTTGTGTAGTAGTATTATACAAGATTTGGTCCACTGATCTGGTATCTCTTCCGAATCCATTACCGCATTGAACATTATTGTGAGAGCAGGTGCTATTTCATCTAGTGTTCCTTTGAGCAATTCATTCGTGATTTGATCCGGCCCAGGAGCTTTTTCCATTTTTTGGCTTTTGATGGCAGCTATGACTTCAGAGATTAATATTTCTGGGACTGCCTCATCTTCACTAGTTTTTCCTGGATTAAGTAGTTAGATCTTTTAAATTACTTGAGTAAAGTTTCCGATAGAAATTAGTAGCCATGTCGTTAATTTTTTTCCTGTTACTGAATTGTTTTTTGTTCTTGTTGTTTATTTTCAGAATCCATTCCTTATTAGTTTCAAGTTTCTTTATAGCCTTATTGACGCCGCCTGTTTTGATTATACATTCATTTAGTGTTTTCATTCTTTCTCGTTTCCTGTCTTTTCTCAAAGTCTTTCTAATTTTCTTGTTTAGTTTGGCTATTTCATGTTGACATTCTGGCTTATCTAGAATATTTTTCCTTTCAGTCATTAGTTCTAAGGCTTGATGACTAACTTCTTTCCGTATTTTAGCTTGTTTGTTGTTCTGTATCGAGTTTTTAATATTTTTCTCCAAGAGGTTGTATTTAGCTTGCGTTGACATATGCATACTTTCACGTGAGAGAAGAAATGAAGTGAATTATGGAGATTGACTTTCACGTGGTGCAGTTCATCGTCGGTAAAAGTATTATTGAAAGTTCCGTAGTGTTTTCTACTCTTTTTTGGGCTGATGAAGTACATGCAGCTTCTTACCATGCGGTGGTTGGTGTTGAAGTTAAGTTGGTTTATTACTGAAGTGTCCTTGAATGATTTTGGGTTATTTGTGATAATGTAGTCAATTTCGTTTTTATATTTACCCCCTGGGGATTTCCATGTCCATTTATTTTTTTGGTTCTTTTTGAATATGCTGTTGAGGATTGTCAAGTTATTCTGGATTGCGAAATTTACCAATTTTTTTCCACTCTTACTTCTTTTTCCAAACCCGAAATTTCCTATTATTTGTTCTTCACTTGCTTGCTGTGTTCCTACTTGTGCATTAAAATCTCCTAGTATAGTTAGGTTTTTATGTATATGGTTACCATTTATTGTTTGGTTGAGTTCGTTATAAAACATTATAATTTTTTCTTCCTTTGTTTCCTCTGTAGGGGCGTAAATTTGGACGAGTGACCACTTGTGTTCATAACCAGGAAGTTTTAGGTTTAGTATCGCAATTCTTTCAGATATACCGATAAACTCCTCGATGTACTCTTTGAGATATTTCTTAACAAGGAATCCCACTCCATTTCTTCCAGGTGTTTCACCTTTGTAATAAAATATGTACTCTGGACTTTCATAAATCTTTTCTCCTAATCTTCTTACTTCTGAGAGGCCCAATATATCCCATTTTATAGTTTGTAGAGCAGTATTAAGTTCTATTAGGCTTTCATCCGTTCTCAACGTTAAGGCGTTAAGGGTTGATATGTAGAGATTGCCGTTATTTGATTTCAACTTTTCTGTGGTTGAAGGAGTGTAGTCTTTATCTCCCGCGGTGACCGGCCGTATTGGGAGAGGTATAATTTTATTGTTAATTTTTTTGTGTTTGTTCAAATTTTTTAGAGGGGCCGATGGGAGTTGCTATTGGGTTTCAGTGACGTTGGTGGAATAATTTTCTGGATTCTTGTTTATGTTGTCCCCATTTTTCCTATACATGAAAGACGTTATCTTGTTTTTCTTAGCTACTTGTTTGTTTGTCTCTACATTTATGATTTGTTCGGGAGATTCCGATAAGTTTCGTTTTCCATGTTTTCTTTCACTGTCGTGTTTCTTGTTGTTTGTATAGGTATTGCTTAGAAGAACTATTTTATCGTATTTTATTATGGATTTTGACCCTGCTCTAGATGTTTTGATAGTTCTTCTTTGAGTGTTTTTCTTTTCTGTAGGACATTGTAAGGAAAATCTTCTTTTATGTAGCATGGTGTACCATCTAATTTTTTCTTATTTTTTTAGTACGTCTATTTTTTTCTTCATTGTTGAAAAAGTAACAACAATTGGGCGGGCTCTATCTCCTTTTTTTCCCATTCGTCTAACTGTGTCTATTTCTGTTTCATCGCACGAAATTTTCATTTTATCATTCAAAAAGTTAATAACATTTTGTTCTAAATCTCTATATGAATTTTCTGTTTCTTCTAACCCAAAGAGAACAATATTCTTCCTCCTAGCATTCCTTTCTAGATCGTCTAGACGTTTCTCTTGCGCGAGTATTTGTTGTTTCAGCTCATTGTGTTTTAATTCTAGACTTTAAAATTTATCATTTATGTTATTATTTATGGATTTCGTAATATTTTCTTCCATGTTTTTCATTTTTATTTCCTGTTGTTCCATATTTTTTTGGATTTTTTTAAGCATATTTTTTATGTCTTCCATTTTTATACACTATTTATTTAGTATCTCTACAAATTATCTCTACAATTTTATTGAGTTTTGCTCTATAATTTACCAACAGTAAATCTCTACAATTTTTAGTTTCGCTACTTGCCGCTAGGCCATTGTAGCAGCACTTTCGTTATTTAGATGCAGCGCCATCTGTTGTCGAATGGCAAAGCTTTTACGATTGATCGCTGAATATGAATCGCTCTGGAGAATTTGTAGATGGCGTTGTTAATAGTAAAATATTATATTATTATTTTTGTATGATGATAGTGCGTTTTCAATTTAGCTTTTAGGTTATGAAACCAATTATTTATCACAAACTTCACTATTTTGGTTATATTTATGTGTCCACTTGTGAATGTCACTTAAAGAGTGTTTTTTATAGTATTCACACAGCACAATTTGTTTATTTTTCACTTTATTCACGGGTTATAAATTTTATCACTTTTGGTGTTTTTGTGACTTTTTTTGGAGTTATATTTAACTGTCCTTATTCACACTGTTATATTTCACGTATATTTAACTGTTGGTGTCTTATTTTCACAATTAAAAGCAGTATATTTAATAAAAAGTCTCAAATTACACGGAGCTAATGTTTACGTTGCGCACAGCAGCGCCCTCTTCGATAGATATAATGAGGCGTTTGTTAAAAAAAAAAAAAGTTCCTTTTTGGAGAAATAGATGGCGTTGTCTGGGGTTGTACCAACTTTCAAACCCTCAGAACACACTCAGATCACAATATGTTATTCTGTGAGGCTAACGAAATGTGAAAGTGACGTAGGTAGGTAGATTATCCGAACACAACCATGAATGTTTTCGCAGTTTCCAATCAATTTTTCGCACATTTATCCGAGTCGCCTTAATCCATTGTTGCACCTGGCTTTCATCATTTGGAAATTTATGATGTCCTTTATTTTTACAAGTTGCGACGGCACACATTCTCATCTTGTCTTGTAAGTATTTCTTTGGGATCTTATTTAGGATCATACAATAAATAAAAATAGAAAATCAGTTCTCGCACGCAGCACCCGTTCAAACGGCGCGCATAGAGAAAAGAACACTACGTGACGGCGCGGGTAGAACTATTCACAGAATACTTAGCACTATCCCAAGCCACATGCAGTCTGAGCCTCGGAAGGATGGCTCGCGCTACCACCCGACATTTAATCACAACTAGTGAGTTCTTATTCTGAGTTTAGTACTCTTTGTTCTCTATGTAATTTTTGACAGTTGGTACACTGCGTTTTCACGCCATCTTTCTGCTTACCCAAAAGCTCAACTGACAGCTGTCAAGGAAAACGACTCATTAACCGCAAATAAAAAAAAAACGCAAAAATCTTATTTTAACATTGGCAACATTATCTTTGTTATCTATCGCTATCTACACGACCTACGATTTTCAAAGTCCCCGCGATAAGTATTGATAAAGATAACACTTCAGTATTGACAAATCGCCTATCGATCTCCATACTAACTCAATCAAAAACGTGTTTGAATACAATTTTAAATGCGTGTTCAAGTGTGGGTTAGAATATTCTGTGATCTATGAAATGGATATTCCTTTGAGGAACAGGAATAGAAATGAAAGGATCTATGCTAATACTGTAAGTACCTAACTATCACACAATACTTACATACATTCAGGACTGTGACTAAGCGGTGGTCATTCGAGTGCCTTGCCTTACGATGCTAAGTAAAGTAAGTACCTAGGTACTCAATAATTATTAGAAGACAATATACCTTCTTAGTGCCAGTTTCAATAACTCTATCTATAGTAAACACTAACTGTCCGTTTCAATACTCTATATCGATAGCTGACAGTTACTTTCATATGATTTTGATAGAATGCAACTTTTTATGTGTCAAAATCGTATTATAGTAACTGTCAGCTATCGATATACAGGGTTATTGGTAAGTAGACCTGATCCTTTCAGGAGGTGATAGAGGAAGGCATTTCTAGTCGATTATACCCTATAATGCATTATCCGAAACTTAACCATTTCAAAGATATTTAATATTTAAAGATTTTTTGCCAAAATTTCATGTTTAAAACCGAAAATAAAAAAAACTAGCCATATTTCAATACTTTTTTTGTTTGTTTAGCATTAGTAACATCTTAATAAACTAATTAAAATAATCAAATGTGCATTATTCGACTTACATTAGACACAATACCTCAAAATAGATAAACATTTTAAAAAAATATTCATCAGAAAAACTAACAAAATTAGCGCAATTTAAAGGTAAAAAGTGTGATGGTTTTCAGTCCTGTTCACTTTAGTATGGAAACCCCTGTTGAGTTTTCTCCGCCTTCTCTGATTGTTTTGGCCATATCTTGGTGATACCTAAATCGATTTGATATTGAAATATCTCATTTGGAAGCTTATAAGTTGACAATGTTTTTAAGCTAAAGTACACAAAAAATTGTTATATGAAATTCTTTTTTAATTTAACTTATTCGTTTTTAGGTTTTGAATATTTTTTAAAAATGTTTATCTATTTTGAGGTATTGTGCCTAATTTAAGTCGAATAATGCATATTTGATTATTTTAATTAGTTAATTAAGATGTTACTAATCATAAACAAACAAAAAAAGTATTGAAATATGGCTAGTTTTTTTATTTTCGGTTTTAAACATGAAATTTTGGCAAAAATTCTAAAAATCTTTAAATATTAAATATCTTAGAAATGGTTAAGTTTCGGATAATGCATTATAGGGTATAATCGACTGGAAATGCCTTCCTCTATCACCTCCTGAAAGGATCAGGTCTACTTGCAAATAACCCTGTATAGAGTATTGAAACTGGCAGTTAGTGTTTACTAGAGCTGGAGTAGGGCTTGTCACCGTGATGAAAGGATTAGGCAGTCAGATTAGCTTTCGGCCACCGACGACGGCCCAGGCTGCGCTGAAAGGTACAGTTGATACTTCACTCCTTGATCCTCCCACGCCATGACTAATAAGACTAAGGCGCTCCACTCACTGCGCGAGAGTCGAGGTAGAGCGGCGAAAAAAGACACCACATCCTAACTAATATTATAAATGAGAAAGTAACTGTGTCTGTCTGTCTGGTAGGTACTCTTTCACGCCAAAACTACTGAACGGATTTAAATGAAATCTGGGAAAGAACATAGGCTACTTTTTATCCCGCAGTTCCTACGGGAAAACTTTTTAAGGCGAAGCGAAGCCAGGTCGACGCTTACTAATGAAGTCGAGGCGTAGTCGCGGCGCGGGCGAGATGCAGGCGAGGCGAGAACTTGACATTGTAAATGAGACATAATTCACTGCGCCTTAAAGCCGAAGCAATGCTACCGCGACATCTTTTCGATGCCGCCTCGACGCTAGCAGTGAGCAAAGCGCCTAAAATGCATCATATACCTAGCATGGGA
Organism: Plutella xylostella; assembly: GCF_932276165.1. NCBI lineage: Eukaryota > Metazoa > Arthropoda > Insecta > Lepidoptera > Plutellidae > Plutella > Plutella xylostella. The sequence goes on from NC_064008.1 coordinate 8,426,703, forward strand.
TCTTTAGCACACAGTACATATTATATTACAGTACATATTATATGTTTCCATTATGTTATGTTACAGAATATTCCTCCAGTGTACATCGGGGTGCCGACAGCGGAGCCCCGAGGGAAGAGCCGGCCGTGGAAGCGGGTGAGTCCATGTCGTCATCATCATCAGCTAGTCATTGCTAACTGATGGACATTACAGTTTTGGGGCAAAGAAAACTGACCCCCTTAGTAAGGAGCCAGATATCTTTGCCCCAGTCTGTTTTATACAATGTTTTATAAATATTTACCTAAGATTTAGCATATAAGCATAAGCTTAGTCTAAAAGGGATCCGTTTTTTTTTACCCAGACTGTACGTATCAATACGCTAGAACTATAAGATTATAAGATTTTTAATTAGAAAAATAAGATAACGTAGGTATTTAATGAATGTTTAACAATTTCCAGGCGGTCCATGAAATTAGCAGAAAGGGGACACATTTGTATGAACCCGTAAAATCCGTAAGTTACAATTTATTAACTTGATATAGGTACAGTAAAGGCCTGAAAGACCCCTCTCAGAAACATTGTTACTATGAGAGGGGGGTCAGGTTTCTCTGCACATGACCGTACCTACTTACATATTATAAATTTATATCATCTCTTACCGGTATGAAGTCGACTATAATGGGACATCCTGTATATCTATTGAATAAGTTAACACGTTCACGGACAATCTGTCGAGGGCCGTAATTAAGTATCCTTGTAATATGACTACGCGCCTGTGGCCGTCCAACTTCTATTGATTGAAACGGACGAACCGTCAACAGCCGTATCATTTCCGTATTCTTAACAGGAGATGCATGATTTAGTGTCGTATTGTGCTAATTCATTTGTTTCTAGGTGTCATAACAAAGAACTTGTCGGGGTTTCTTTTGCACACACATAAGTGAACTGTATAGTGACATACCGCCTGTCGCCGTAACCGTTACAAATAAAATAACCTTCCAGAAGTTTAGTGTCACGGCGCGCGCGTCGCGGAAATGTTGTGTAGAACGGGTGGTAGTCTGGTAATTTTTGTGGCAAATTACGAGGTAAATTAATAATAAATCGATAAATATTATACTGTTTTGCATATAGGATACCTACCTATTCGATTCAAATACTATAATTACTTAAATGAAACAAAGAAAAGCGAAGATATAACTGTAATGAGGAACTAGAAAATTTTAGCTTTTGTCGATGAACCTCTTTGTTTAATCTTACTATATCAGCTTTATTTATTGTAAATAGCATGCTAAAAGTGGAACTTTGTATCTGAAAAACGTCCAAACCTATTTGAAAATGAAACGGTCCTTGAAAAAAACTGGCGGCTGCCGCCTGTAGCCGTAGATGTCACTATACTCATTGTTGGATATGCATGATGTGGCGGACCGCTTGTAGACGATACCGTCTATGGCCGTAACTGTCACATTACGTAAATAAAATATGTTGAGATACGGCAATACGTTTCAAGGCGGAACGATAAAATGTATGGGATTTTTAGGTGTCATATCAAAATATTTTCCAACCATCAATTGTCCGTGAACGTGTTAAACTAATTTAAATGCTGATAATATCAATAGAATTTAAAAAAAAATGTCCTCCGATAGTATGAACATGCATGGTATGAACTCATCAACGTTCTCACACAGGGTGTTTTAAATAACCATCAGTACGTTTATACTCCAGGTCCCCTCAGCATTCCTGGTGCTACTCCTGGCAGGGTACCTGCTGCTGGGGTACCTCGCGCAGCTGATCGAGGACGACCTGGCACACCCTGTAGCTGACGCGGACATCGCACACGGTGTTAGTATAAACTGCCCACAACACAAGTTATAATACAAGATCCAATACCCGAGCGCTAATATACCTAAGTAGGTTTGTCTTTAAACAAGTATCTTCCCTGGCCAGGACTCGAACTCAGAACCAAAATATACACAATTTTTCGGCAATACATAAGTTGTTCATCGAAATAAGTCAGAAAAAGCAGAAAGTCAGGTGATATTTTGATGCGCTGTTAAATGTACTTACTTCAATATTGCAGACGGCGTCATCACACTAACGTCTTTTCCGTTTAGGAGTAATTTTCTGCTATTGGTACTGAAACTTTTTAATTGCTCGTGAGTGTAACATTTCGTTGTTCAAACCCCCAGGACCCCACATCATTCAGCGAAGAAAGCGCCCAAAGGTACCTGAATCAGCTCGTCGGTGACCAGCCCCGGGTGGCCGGCACTCCGTATCACCTGCAGAAGAGTTCAGAGCTCAAGGGTATACTGGACGGTATCGCTGAACAAGCGGCTGTGCCTGTGAGGACTGACTGGCAGATACAAGGGGGTAGGTAAATCATTAATATAGAAAGAGTTGTGGTTAAATCATTATCTTCAGCCAACAAACTTCCACTACGGAAAATTTCTCCTGTATACCTAGCACGGGACGCAAGACTTGCAAAACAAGAGGTTTCAAAAATCTGGCCTCGCGCTCGCTCTCATTCAAACATTTTTGCACGTCTTGACGTGCGCGTCTTGCGCCCCATGCTAAAATGCAGTGCTGAACACTGTATTTTGTCTTTCTGTCTTGCAAAGGCGTGGAGACACTGCGATCAAAAATCCTCGGATCTCCGGGGTCCCTCCGGGAAGTCGTAACCTAGGTCGTCTACTGGCTTTCTGGCGTGAGCTTGGGTGGCTTAATAGCTAGTCACCCCACAGGTATTTCACGCATAATGGCCCACCTTAGAGGCTGAATGCGGAAAATCAGCTCGCCATGATAGATTGGTCTTTCTCATTCTGATCTTTGACCTAGCGATCTAGAAGGCGTGAATGAGTTTTTGTCAGAAGATAGTAATGACTTTTATTTAACAGCTAATTCGATTATTTATAAGCGTAGACATAGGCGAACAAGTAATCGAAAACTAAATAAAACCATTTTTATTTAATTCCCCACAGGAGCTTTCCTGAGAACCGGGTCTACACCGCATATAACAGCGTACGCGGACGCATCTAACCTCGTCGCCATGATAGAGGGCGAGCCGACACAACCGGCCGGCAGGGCGGACCGATCCATACTGGTCAACTGCCATTACGATTCCGTGCCGTTTGCTCTGGGTGAGTGAGGAACCTTTTTGTAATTTTAAATAAAACCTATGTTTTAGTTTTTATAGCTCTTTTACAAAGCTACGCTCTCCTTTGGGGACTAAACAGACGGCTTACACCCCTTGGGTAACAATTAACTATTTTCTCCAAATATGTCCAGGTGCATCAGACAACGCGGCGTTCTGTGCCGTCATGCTGGAAACAATGAACAGAATGTCCAGAAGAAAGCAAAGATACAAGAATAATGTCATTTTCCTCTTCAATGGGGCTGAAGAAGTTGGATTGCAGGTATTTATACAGTCTTCAATAAGTGTTGCTACCATACCGCCACGGGCATATTAGCAATTAACAATTCATATGCAACATCGCTCGACTGTCAAACATCTGCCAGATCCATACATGTTACGTTACATTTGACAAGCGGGAGACGTTGCTTAAGGATTAGTTAGTTAATTGCTAACTTTCGGTGGTGGTAACCCCACTCAAGGCTTATTTAATGATGTACAGCCAGTCAGGGCTAAAGTTACTTGGCCTCATATTGTATCAGCCTAAAAAACACAAATATGTCTTAATTTTTTTGCTCCTTCTAGGTAACTAAGATTTGTAAATTATAACAAATATTTTTCTTTTCACCCTTCCAGGGTAGCTACGCGTTCGTGAACCACACGTGGTTCAAGGAAGTAAAAGCTGTGATAAACCTAGATTCTGTCGGGATCAATGGAAAACCAAATTTGTTTCAGGTAAATATTTAACTAATTTACTATGCAAATCCACGTGGAAATCGACGTGGATTTCAAGATTTGTAAACCTTGCCCTTCACCTAGAATGGTACTTATAAATCCAGTCAAGCACCCATTTATAAATGGGATACAATTTTGGATACTATTTGTGTACTTTGGGTATCCACTGAACGTTTGAGTTTTTCCGAAAGCTGCCTATTACATTTTTTATCCACTACTAAATATTTTTATTGTACCTAATATCGACAAAATCTTATTCGCTTCCCCAATTCGCGCTACGACAGCTCCGTAGCTTAGGCGGTAGTTTGAAAAAATTGTGTTTGCCTTGTGTCTGGCTGTCGTTTATCTATTTATTGTGTGTTTATCTAAGTATGTATCTGTATATATCAGCTGTCCGACACCCATATCATAGGCTCTGCCTAGCTTGGGCTCGGATGTGCACCATGTGTGAGACGTATATTTATTTATTTACTTCTTCTCTAACTCCAGGCGACAAACTCCAAGCTGCTAGACTCCTACCGGCGTCGCGTGCGCAGGCCCAACGCGCATGCGCTGGGCGAGCTGCTGTTCCACTCGGGGCTGGTACCCTCGGATACTGACTTCAGGGTATGGAGCAGCTTTGGAGGGTTACAGGGTGAGAGACTTCTTGAAATTAATGGCCATTTACGTAGTATAATTTTGGCCAATGACCAATCATTATACCCCATCCACACGCTTGGCGAACAATGGCAAACAGCAAACAGCAAACAGCAAACACTGACGTGTGGATGGGTGTTTGTCGTTGTTTGCCTGTTTGTGTTTGTGTTCGCCAGTGTTCGGCATCGGTGTCGGTTTTTCTTGCCAGATCAAAGGATGTTCGGCAAACAGTTTGCTACGTATCCACACGTCTGGCAGCGGTCAGTATGCGCGCTAGCATTGCGGGAGGCGGACGTATCAACTTGCTACACTTTTTCGTTGGCGCGCAAAGCGTAAAAATGTCTGATCGATCAGCACCTACGATTCTGTAATTTTTGGGGGCTTATCAAAATAAAAATATAAAACAAATTAAAGCCCAAATAAAGCAGTACATTGTACGATTTCTATGTATTTTTAACCGACTTCAAAAAAAGGAGGAGGTTCTCAATTCGTCGGGTTTTTTTATATGTATGTTCACCGATTACTCCGCCGTTTATGAACCGATTTTGAAATTTCTTTTTTTGTTGTATTGGGTTGAGCTCCCAGATGGTCTTTCAGAATTTTATCTTACCCCTAAGGGTGGGTAAAGGGGTAAAAACAGGGTATGAATTTCCATTTTGGACACATATTAACCGAGTCTAATGAAATTAAGAACATATGTAAATATAGTTCTTATAACAAAAAAATATGATGGTGACCTTGAGCTGATCTGATGATGGAAACGGAAGGCAGTCAAGGGAACTCCTCAACGGTATATAGCAACTACCTCGTGTTTAGGCTTGAATGATTCGTATTGATTAGTAGGACTTTTTGGTATCATTTGCATCTTACTTTTGATTAAAAATTATTGCAAATAAACTAAAAACTATAAAATAAAATAATAATTAAAAAGAAGAAGTCAGTTTTTTTAAATTATTATTACTATCCCACCATCGTCTTTGCTTTCTTCTTATTTTCCTTTTCTCTTGCTTTAATTTATATAATAAAAATATGTCAACCCGAAAGTAATAGCTCGTCGTCCGCCGTGTTTTCCGATTCGGAATGTTATGAGCGTTCGCCGAGCATGTGGATGGCTGTTTGTGTTCGGTGATTGTGGTTGGTGTTTGGGACTTTGTTTGCTGTTTGCCGTGTTTGTGACAAACAGCAAGCGTGTGGATGGGGCTTTAGAGAGATAATTAAAAAAATTAAAAAACTGACTTCAAAAATCCACTAAAATGTAAGAAATAATTTAAGGTTTACAAAAATTCTACTTGTATGTGACAGTACAAATATACCTAAGCAGGAACTGTTCTTTTTTGAAGTTGGTGCCATATTTCTTCAGATTACTTTGTCACCACGTTTATGCACATTAAACGAATTTTGCTACTATTAAAATACTTAACCCCCAACTCTCCCCACCCGCAGGCATAGACATAGCGTTCTTCAAGTCGGGGCACGTGTACCACACCCGCCTCGACCGCCCCCCCTCCCTGCGCGGGGGGGTGCTCCAGACCGCGGGGGACGCGGTGCTGGGGCTGCTGGCGGACGCTGCTGATGATGAGGGCATCGGGGAGCAGGTAAGGAGTAGGTTAGAGTGGGATGAAGTATTACGACTTGCGCTTCAAAATCAAAATCAAATATATTTATTCATCGATTAAATATGAAATTTTCTGATGAACGTCAATTTTTACAAACTACTCTCCGTTCGGATAAGGGGCTCTTCCTGTCTTAGGAGAAGCTAGTAGGTATCTTCTAAAGCTGGGTATCCAATCGGGGGGTCTAAAGCTGAATATCCACTAGGCGCGTCCTGACGCGTTTGCTATAGCGGTTTATACCTGATGGAATGGTCCGCTCCAGGTTTTACCGTACAAAAGGACAATATGGATCGCGCTCCAAGGTGGTATCCATGGAACTCTCGATATTTATTATTTTATTTATTTTTATTTTATTAGAAGAGAAAACATACAGTGTTTATTCTTAAACTTACAGATAGAAATCTATATCTAACACACACACCAGTAAAGTTTTCAAAAATACTTATGTTTTAATACATTTCGAAACAACGCAATCCGCTAACAATTTCAGAAGTAAGTCCTATATAAGTTAAAAAAAGATAAACATAAATACAATGTCCATTATCGTTAAATTTTCTTCTCGATATACCTGTTGAAGCGCGTAGTCGATAGCTCGTTTAAGGAAGATAGAGTACAATCTTTATTTATTTATTTATTTATTATTTATTTATTTATTTACATTTACAAAATAAATGCCATTACAGTAGATACCAATGCGACATTTTTTAAATATAGAAACTTTACGCACATAAAATAACAATAATTACAAATTTACAACAATAACAAATTTTACAATCAAATAATTTTATACCTACTTGATTTTACTATTACTTAAATAATTTTCTATCTTATAGATTTTATATACATTTATAATATTTACACAAAAAAATATTTAAAAAACAAATAAATAACAATATTATTTTGTATTTCCGTAGCACATGAGATAAATGACTGCTTTCTCTAGCTCGCTCATCTTGCATACCAGGATGTCGATCTCATCTGCCAGTATGTTTAATAGGCGAATGCCTCTACTAGAGGGGTGCTTCATTGACCAGAGCCGTCTTTCCCAGCGGCACCTCGAACATTCTGTTCTTGCGGCGGCGGAGTGAACTGCTTGGTACGACAAATTTTAACAATTTTAGCACATTAGGGTTGCATTCCAGTCCCCGCACTACTTTGGTAAGGAACATCACCAGGGCTAAGTTTCTTCTGACTTCGAGTTTGTTGTACCCCACCATTCCCAGCACAAACAATGTTGGATACATGAGTGGGTAGAGGGGGTAAACACCGTACATTTTTAGATACAAGAACCTTGTGAACTTGTTCTGCATGCGTTCCAACATCGTAATATACTTGTCCTGGTGAGGACTCCAAACAATTGCATTGCATTCCAGTTTGCTTCTTACCAGGGCATTGTATAATGTTCTGACGGCCACCGTATTAGAGAAGCTCTGACATCGTCTAAGGATGAAACCCAGTCTTTGGAATGCTTGCTTGCAGATACTAGTAATATGCTCTCGGAAGTTCAAGTCACTTCTGAACTGCACCCCGAGGTCTCTCACGGCAGAAACTCGCGCCAGTGGCACAACCCCCGCTCTGTACTCGTGGAGTAGTAGATTTTTGCCTCGGCCATAGCTCATAACCTCACATTTGTCGACGTTAAACTGCAACTTATTTAATCCACTCCAATCAATAACGTTGTTTATTTCAGTTTGAAGGAGTTTGCAATCTTCGACATTGGTTATGATCCGTAACAATTTCAGATCGTCTGCGAACAGTAAGCATTCGGCGTTAACTACTGATTTCGGAAGATCATTGATCAGTATTAGGAATTCTAGGGGCCCTAGGTTGCTACCCTGGCTCACTCCCGAGTGCGTATAGTACGGTGCTGATAGACGTCCGTTTACATCGACTACTTGACGTCGGTCCTTCAGATAGCTAGAGAAGAATCTCAGTACAAGCGGAGTACAGCCGACTGCTGCCAATTTCGACAGTAGGACGTCATTATCGACTAAATCAAACGCTTTCCGGTAATCGAAGTAAGCGACGTCGACCTGCACTCCAGAGTCCACCGCTGGGGCCACCACTGACATAAAATCCAGTAGATTAGAATTGGTACTGCGTCCCGGCCTGAATCCGTGCTGCACATCCACTAGTTGGGGTGTTACCTTTTTCAAAATACACGCTTGTAGAGCGGATTCAAAGACTTTAGGGAATGTAGAGAGTACTGCTACTGGTCTATATTTATGCACTTCATCGCTTATTTTGCCTTTTGGAATTGGAGACACTTTGGATATTTTCCAACTGTCAGGGTAGTGCCCTGTCTCCAAGCACCTGTTAAATAAGTAGTGTAAGGGAGAGACAAATGCCTTACTACAATCCTTTACGAGAAATGGTGGGATACCGTCCGGACCCATCGAGTGTTTGGCGGGTAGACGATTAAGCGCCTGTAATATCTGGTGTTTATCAAGATTTGGTATGTGTACGCGGGCGCCGCCGCCGCCGTCCGCTGCGCTGTAAGAGGAACTAGCGCGCTCTACGTTTAGATCAGGCCTCGCTGGGTCGTACACTGACTGAAAGTAGTCGGCAAATGCTTGCGCGACCTCGTCTTCTGGTACCTCTACACCTTCCTTTTGTAGCCGCATTTTGTTAATATGGGTCTTTTTAGATTTCATCACTTTCCAGAAGGTTTTTGGGTCTCTACTAAGGTTAGTTTCAATGCGTCTATGATATTGATCATAAGCAGCAGATATTTTACATTTCAGCGATCTACGGTAATTGGAAAAAATGGTATAATCATCATATAATTAAATATAATTAAATCATCATCATAATAATCTAAAATCTAAATTATAAAAACATTTTAATTGTTAGTACTTTGTGAAATTAGATACAGCCTATGAAAAAAAGGCTTTAAAGCAAAGAGAAAAAGTAAACTTTTTCATAAAATAAAGGTTAGTTGGCCTATGAAATACGAACCTAAAGACCCGTTAAATGCTGTTTCAAAATTTTTCTGGCAATACAGAAAATTAATCCCTTTTCTTTTCTATTCCATGCCCAGTCGGAGGCGACTACGTCAGTCTACTTCGACTACCTCAACATATACCTGTTCGTGTACTCCGAGCGAGCCTCCTACTACGTGGACGTGGTGGTCGCGGTGGCGGCGGTAGTCAGCGTGGTTTACTACATGTGGCTTGTTGGGTTCCGTAAGTATTTTGAGTTTTAAGTGATAACATGAGAAAGTGTGTTTAAAAATAATATTTTAGACGAATTTTAGAGCAGAACTTTAGGTTGATATTGGAATTTAATTCAAAAATAGTTTTTGATCATTGTATTAATTACATCAATGTATTTATCAGTGAGTATAGAATGACATCCAATAATAATAAAACTACAAAAACAGGAAACGTCTACGAAAAGCGTAGCGCGTCGTAGCTAGTGCTACGAGTGCTACGGGCTACGGCGTAGGCTTGCTACGAATGTACTACTACGGATCATCCATTTTTAAATAAATGCATGGTGCATGTAAGAAGCCTCCCCGATGACGTTTCAATTGTACTTTATACACCTCCGGGCACCCCGGGCAGTCAGCGAGAGATGTAAATCCGACGGACCAATCCTTTTATCGCTAGACCAGCTCTAGTGTTTGTCATCCACAGAAAAGGAAGATGATAATACAATAATAATACAAACACTCACACCTTTTACTTCTTCTTCTTCTTGTCGTGTCGATGGCAACAGTCACACTTCCGCGGCCCAGTCGATACTCCTCTGGTTGGCCTTGAGGAGGTCTTCCCGGGTGCAGGTGTTGGGACATCCAGGGCACACCATCAGGTGCTCCATGGTCTGTGGAGACGCACCACATTCCTTTTACTAATGTACTCCCTTTCGGGGTAGACCCGAGACGGCCGAATGGCGTAGTGGTTAGTGACCCTGACTACTGAGCCGAAGGTCCCGGGTTCGATTCCCGGCTGGGGCAGATATTTTTTTAACACAGATATTTGTTCTCGGGTCTTGGATGTGCCCGTAAAATGGCAATATGCCCGCCCCCTATTACATTGGGACTAACATAACACTGGCGAAAAGTGGGTGCAGCAATGCACCTCTGCCTACCCCGCAAGGGTGTACATTAGTACAAGTTGTGAGTGTTTATAAATACATTAAATACTTACATGGTTACAGATCGAGCGAACATGCTAGACCTGGCTCTGTGTACGGTCGGCAGAATAGCTGCGATGGCCGGCGGGGTGCTGTTGCTGGCTGTACTAGTGCCCTTTATGATCGCTACCACTGTGCAAATGAGGTCAGTATACAGGGTGTTAGCTTGAATTGATTATTCCTTGAAAGGTCTGAATTTGACAAGAATATTGTTAGGTTTTTCATGCCTCCACTAACTGCCAGTTTCAATAACTCTATCTACCGATGACTGCTTAAATTGTGTCAAAATAGTGTGAAAGTGACTACCAGTCCGCGTTAGATAGAGTTATTGAAACTGGCAGTAAGGCATAGCTCGTCTTTACCTTTTTTTTTTCGCCAGGTGGCGCTTTCCGTGTAAACATACAGATTCACTAACTCCTAAACAAATAATTATAAATATTTGAATTAAATAATTTCGAGTGATTTTAACAGTGTATAAATGTTCTGTTGTGAATAACTCTCAAGTGATAGTGTTATCTTCGCTAGACTACACGTACTAGTGGACAAAAACAGTGAAATAAAACAGAATATAATCGTTTAAATTTAAAATAATATTGTAAAATTGTAAACAACACAATTTGTCAAGTTGTCGTTACCTACTCTGTGGTTGTCGTGATTCTGCTAGTGTCACGTACTAAATTATATAGTATAGCTACTCAACACCAGAGGGCGCCACGACTGATTCTGCCAGTGTCACGTTATATCGTGCATCTAATTCTGCCAGTGTCATGTGATGAATTATTAAATACTACACCTACTTAACACAAGAGGGCGCCACGCGTTTTGGTAAAATGGAGTACACAAAATGCAAAAAATCAATAAGAACAGAAGAAGATCTAAATCATTTCATACCAATTCTTAATGATCCGTGCAATAAATGTGGAAAAACAGGACTAAAAAGAAACGACGCACTGACATGCAAAACCTGTAAGAAAATACTTTGTTTGATTTGTAGCGGTATTAGTGACAAGTTGTATTGCCTCATGCCAAAGGAACGTAAAGAAAACTGGAACTGCAGTGAATGTCTCTGCCAAAATGCCACGACGAGCAATACTGTTTCACCATCAAAAGAGGAAAATGTAACCATGAGGAGAAAAAAACACATCACGACTCCGACAGAATCCGAATCAAGCTGCCAGTCGTTCTCTGATTACGACACCACGAGCCTGCCAGATTTGTCAACTTACCACTGTGTATCAGAAATGGAAGAACTAAAACAACAAATATCGGAACTCAAACTACAGCTGCAAAGTGCTAATGATGAAATTGAGCGACTTACTCTAGAAAATGCAGAGTTAAGTTCCAAAACAAAAGGTAATGATTTCAGGATAAATACTCTAAAAAAAATTTGCAAAGAAAATGTGACAACATCGAAAAAACAAGGTAAAAAAGCAAAAAGGCTAAGAATTAAAAAGAAGAAAATTAATTTTACACTGGACGCTGAAGAATTACAAACGGGTCAAATATCATCTGAATGTGACGAAAACGAATCAAAAGTGACAAATAAAATAGACCGCTTTACTATAAATCAAGGTAATTCATCAGATCTATCGAATAAATCACCTCAATCAGTCAAGACATCTGAGGCCAAAGAAAATCCCCGGAGAATTATTATTTTTGGTTCTCAACAATGTAGAGGCTTAGCTAAAGCGACCAGTATAAATAGAACACATTCACCGAATGGGAACTACCAAGTCTCTTCGTTTATCAAACCGAACGCGCAGTCAGAGGACATCGTCAACTCCATGAGGACCGAAGACTTTGGAAATCAGGACACAGTTGTCCTTTGTTTAGGCGAAAATGACTCAAACCCTACTAAGGTGATAAAAGAACTTAGTTACGCTCTAAAACTGTGCGAAAACTCTCATCTCATAGTGTTAAGTGTAATCAGTAGTACTCATCTCAACGAATTTATGCTAAATAGCACTTTAAAAACATTGTGCAACAGCTCTAAAAACTGCAGATTTCTAGACATTTCAGATACTTATCCACACTACTATGATAAAAAAGAATACCTCACATACACGTCTAGAGCAATAAATTTTGCTATTGACTGTACAGCCTATAATGATAGATTTATAAAGAACATTAAAACTGAAATACAAAAAAATATGATATCCTCAAAAAAAACCATAACAATTAATAATATTTACACTGACACACCTAAAGGTGAGGTCACGACGCCAATACAAAACATTTTGAATAAAAATATATTTTTTCGTCTCTCCTCGCCCATCTAAATATACTCTGACATGTTTCCACCAAAACATTGCCGGCTTACTAGGCAAGCGAGAACTCCTAGAAATACTACTGTATGATTTAAAAACAAAAAATGTATTAAACGACTTTGTCTGCCTAAGCGAAACTTTCTTAAAACAAGGTGCGGAAAATAATGCACACCTATCTGGCTATAAATTGAGTTCTTCATACTCGCGTAAAACACAAAAAAGAGGAGGTGTTTGTATATTTACTAGGGTTGATATACCGGTAAAAGAAGTGACATATGTTAAAGACTATGCAATAGAAAAGGCCTTTGAATGCTGTGCCATAGAAATTCCACAGATAAAATGCATAATAGTATGTGTGTATCGCACTCCAGCCTCAAACGTAAACGTGTTTTTTACCCAACTGGAATGCATTCTTCAAAGACTTAACAGCAAGCATAAAAAAACACTATTCTGTGTGGCGACTTCAACATCGACATACTTAAAAGTACTAAAGAAACCAAGGAACTTATGACATTACTCGAAAACTATAACATGAAATTACACATAACAGAACCCACCAGGCAAAGGACATGTATCGACAATATTGCAAGCAACATACAGAATATAGAGACATCTAAAGCTCTGCAAAGTGGGTTGTCTGATCACAATACCTGTCAAATTTTGACGTTTTTAACAGAAAAAAAGGTAGATACAAAAAAAAAACTACTTCATAAAAAAGAAAGATTAGGAAAATTTAGAGAAGTTCCAGAACTGTTTAAAATCACTATCCTGGTCTGAAGTATTAGAAATTGAAGATCCAGACTTAGCGTTTAACAAGTTCAAAGAGTATTTCGATTTATTTTTCTCACTATGTTTTCCTACAATTAGAGTTAAAATTAAGGCAAATATCACAGGATTGAAATGGCTAACACCGGGTATAAGACTGTCATGTAAAAAAAGCAGACAACTCAGGTATAAATACTACTCTACAAAAAACCTTGAAGATAAATATACATACTTAAATTACTCAAAAGCTCTAAAAAAATGCATAAACCAAGCACAAACAACAACAAACAAACGCTACATATCGCAATCAAAAAATAAATGTAAGGCTATATGGAATATAATTAAAGAAAATAGTCAATCCATGACATCAAGTAACATAAACCAAATAGTATTAAATAATCGAATAATTACAAACCCCGTTGAGATAGCCACAGCGTTCAACAATAAATTCATAGAAAAAGAAGCCAAATCATTCTATAAATACCCAAAAAATATAGACAATTTAAAAGCCAGAAACCCGGAGACAATGTTCGTATATCCCTGTGACCCTGAAGAAATAATTAAAATCATTCAGACGCTTAATCCGACCAACTCCGTCGGCTACGATGGTTTTAGCACAAAAATTATTAAATACTGTAAGCATGAAATAGCATTTATATTGTGTTATTTAATAAATAGGTCGTTTGCCATGGGTCGATTTCCAAAAGCTTTGAAACCATCAATCATTAAACCTCTCCATAAAAAGGGGGATGTTCATGACATAAATAACTACCGACCTATTGCCCTTATTAGTATATTCTCAAAAATATATGAAAAAGCTATGCAGAATAGGATGAATAAATTTTTAGACAAACACAAAATAATTAAATTAGAGCAAAATGGTTTTCAGAAACATAAATCAACCAGCCTGGCAGGTTTTCAGTTAATGAAAGAAATTATAGAGTATGTAGATAAGGGGAAACCAGTAGCTGTAATTTTTTTTGATATGACGAAGGCGTTTGACTATGTTTCTCATAAATTGCTACTTGACAAATGTGAAAGCATAGGTATCAGAGGTCTGGCATTGAAATGGCTAAGCAGTTACCTATCCGATCGCCATCAAACTGTAGAGATAACAGCACTCTCTTATGCCAATGAAATGGAAGTACACAAGTCTTTTCCTGAAATAAATGAATACGGCGTCCCTCAGGGAAGTGTCCTAGCACCATTGCTGTTCATACTGTACATTAATGACCTACCTGACATAACTAATAATAAATGTATACTATTTGCTGATGACATTTCCATGACTATCAAATGTATTGACGATAGAAATTTTGAATCAGATGTGAATGCTAGTATAGATAAGGTAACAAAATGGTTGGAAGCTAATAACTTACATGTAAATGAAAATAAAACTAAATATATTCAATTTAGAAATAACAGAATGGCATTAAAAAATATCAATGTGAAATGCAATAATATTGTAATTAATCATACGCCATCTACCTCTTTTTTAGGCATTGTAGTTGATGAACATTGCTCTTGGCTGCAGCATATTGAAAATGTGTGTACTAGATTAAGTAGATTTGTCTATGCTCTACACCGACTACAGAAAACATCTGACTTGCACACAGCTTTGATGGCATACCACGGGTATGTAGCATCCGTATTAAGATATGGTTTAATTCTATGGGGAAATTGTAGAGATATAGACAGGGTATTTATTCTACAAAAGAAATGCATAAGAGCCATCTGCTCAGCACATCCCCTTGATTCTTGCAAGCCACTATTTAAGAACCTAAAAGTACTGTCACTGCCAAGTCTCTATATTTATGAAATGGCATGTTTTGCCCACTGTCAAAGACATACACTTACTAAATACTGTGATGTTTGTTCTTTTAATACTAGAAATCCCAACCAAATTATAGTTCCGCCATGCAGAACTGAGTTTTGCAAAAGAGGTTGCTATCATATGCTCATAAAGATATATAATAAGCTCCCACAGTCAATTAAGTACTTGCCTTTAGCTAGATTTAAGGTCTCACTACATAAATGGCTAATTAAAATGTGTTTCTATAATGTAAATGAGTACCTCTCTTTAAATAAAATAAATATGGACTAAGAACTAATATTCGAATACCTAATGTCACTTAATTATAATAATTATAATCAGAAATGTAAAAATATGCTATTTTATACATAAGTTCTAGACATAATTTTTGCATACCTGAACAGGTGAAATGTGTAGATCGTTATTTATTATACTGACCACCAATTGTACGACATTTCTGGCAAATAAACTATTTCATTTCATTTCATTTCATTTCATTTCATTTCATTTCATTTCATTTCATTTCATTTCATTTCATTTCATTTCATTTCATTTCATTTCATTTCATAAGTGTACCTATTTCAAATATTGAAATTATAGGCAATTATTAAGGTATAAAATCTACTTATCCGCAACATTATGAATGAATCTTGTTTTAAATTACAGATATCTTACTCAGCCGTGGATTGTGGTTCCAATATTTTGGGTTCCATTTTTTGTCGGCGCCATCACTGCCTCTCAGCTGTTTGATGCTTGGACCTCTAAAAAGGTAATACTTACTCATAATTACTTATTTTTAATTTGAGAGATTTATATAGTTACATTCAAATTAAAGCGTGATCTTAGCTTTTATCCTCGTCAGAGAATACCGCTATTCTGACTCGATAATCAATAACACTTTCTAAGTACTTATGGATGGATGAGTTATTCTTTCCCGTGAATGAGCTTTTTTTAAAGTAAAATAAATTAAAACATCTTTAAAGCTTACGAGTAACCTAGTTACATGAGTATTGAATACAAATATTGTTAATTATAATTGTTAATTGTAATTAATTAATCGGTCGCTTCCACACTAGGCTCAGCCTGTGTAGCTATAAAGCTTTAGGTTTTCTATACAATTTTTACAACTTATTCTACCTATTCCAGACAGGTTTAAACCGCTCAATCCGCACTATCCAAGCGATGGCCGCCACTCGACTGATCCTCGCGTTCATACTTCTAGTATTACTCTGCGTGCCTGGTACCCACCAGCTCAGATACATACTGTCAGTTCCGCTGCTGTTTATGTCTGTCTGTGCGTGTGTTAGCATGACTGTGCTGAGGATGTGGAGATTGGAAGGTTAGTGGTTTTTAGTTATTAATTTAATTTATTTTATTCAACAGACAACTAACGGTCTAGGTATATTAGTAACAATGTCCTTAGCTTATTAATAAATAAAAAAGTGATATTGGTATTTTGACTCTTTGTGTTAGGACAGAGAAAGACTTGTAAATAGAACTGACAGTTCGTATTATGAATTCTGGGGTAAACCCTATACCTACGAAATAAAATTGCGGTCATCTGCACATCCATCTTTCCTCTCTTGTCTTGAGAGGAAAGATCCGCTTTTATGTAAAAAAAGACTATTAAATCCCCTGCTATTAACAGTGCTAGAGTTTAAGTTAGTTACATTTTATAATTATGTTATTTTATTTATTATTTTGTATGATTTAAAATGTATGTGTTTAGTTTATAATATGGGCCACTGATGCCTGAAATAAAGGTTTATTATTATTATTATGTTGTGTCGTTACCATCTCAGGACCATGGGGTCCTGGACATTTGGAAGGCGTGCATGGGGCCGAAGCCAACATGTAGAGGCCCGTTTGACAACATTAATCTATATGAAATGTGACACCAACCGACGATTTTCCCTGTGAAAACTATAGAAGTAAACCCAAGGAAAATCTCCGGTTAGTGCAGGACTATTGTAGGATATGGAGAAAACTAATACAGGGTTATGGAGTGGGGTGCTAAATGGACTGGGTAACTGGGACTATGGAAGGACTATGACCCCTGCCTGACCTATATGTTTTACATACGGATAAAAAGGCAGGGGGTGACTCGCACACACATTAAATGGGCCCCCCAAAACAGTCGCTAGCACATAACAGTGACGTAGCAACAAGGGGGCAACATGGCATGAGGTGCTAAGGATGGAGAGGTATACCAAGGCTCTCAGAGCAATCGCGGATGCCGGTCAAGACCCCTACAAGCACTTACTGGATATACTTCCTTCCTCCGAGCATTTCTGCTCTAGCGGTACACCACTCAAGCCAGCCAATGAAGGCAAGCAAGAGGTGGGAGATCCTGTTCCTCGTCAGTGTTCACTCTGGACAACCAATAAAGGCAAGCCAGAGATGAGGAACAGGGGTTCTCCCCGGCATCGGGTGGGTGGGGTCGCTAATGCCCAACAGCTCGCCACAAGCTGCCCTGCCGCTTTATTATTATTATTATTATGTTACTATAGTCCAATAAAATTGCGCGAGAATTTATCAAAATCATTGCGGTTTTGATAAATTCCCCCCGCGCCTCACACCGCATCTCCCACTGGTCTACGTATTGTTTAAGTTATGAGGTGTCTAGCAGTAAACCATAATCAAATTTATCTTCCAGGCTGGCACCACCTCCTTCTAGAAGTAGCCCTATCAGTTCCTTCTATCCTGTGGCTGTTTGCCGTGTCTATCCGAGTGAATGCTCTGATTCTGCCCGTCATGGGCCGGACTGTCACGGACTACCCCGACTTGTTGGTGGCTGCCGTCAATGTGGCCCTGATTGTACTAGCGTGTGTGCCTGTTGTGAGTATCCTTTTACTATGCTACTGTTAAAAACCTAAGAATCGCATTAATATATTAAGCATCTTTCGCCATTTCTTTCCTCCTTAATGACGGGGCCTTTGTGAAATGGTGGCAGAGTAATATTATATTATGACAATGGAAAAATAATTGTAAAATTTTACGTCCTATAAAGAATATTTCATTTCATTTCATTTCTTCGAGTGACGTATCAACTGCACGTAATATACGCCCGGTTTACCGTGAGCAGTCAACGACTGAAAAATATATAAACTCGCTGGCTACCTTTCAACACAGCGACAGACCCTGTTGAAGTGTTTGTCACCGATATGCAAAGAAGGCTTATAATATTGCCTTTATGGATAAGTACTTACTCCATTATCAAAGATATGGGATTATTACTAAGTACCTACTTCACTTATAAGTAGATATTCTCGGTTCTACATCCACTTCAGCATCAGATAAATTTGCTAGTACATAGGTAGGATGGCTGCGTCATTTGTTATTCACGTCGGCATGTACTATGTATTATATTTATCTTGCACTTCTATGTATCTGCATTTGCCTTTAAAATAGGCCCCTATTATACAGAATGTTGCTAAAAGTGTGTAATTGTAGTAAGCCGAAACCTACGTGTGCAGCATGTTATATCTTAGCCCGGAAATGAAACCCACGAAAACACGCGAAAAAAATTATTAAGTAATTTAAAACTTTTTTGTTACTTGGTCACGTGACTTATTAGTATTACAATGGCGAATGAATACGAATTATTACATTCTGATTTCATTTCCGGGATCACCATGCTGCACACACACGTAAGTTTCGGCCTAGTATTCCCTTTTTGCAAAATTCTCTCCCTCTCTCTCCGCAGTCAGGTATAGAGCTGCTGGTCTCCCGACGCCTAAAAGTCAACAACTAATCCCTTGTATGGTGAAACTGGGGCTTAATCTCCCTCTCTCTCCGCAGTCAGGCACAGAGCTCTTATTCTCCCGCCGACGCCGGCACGTTTTAATCTCTCTATCTCTCTCTCTCTCTTTCCGCAGTCAGGCACAGAGCTCCTATTCTCCCACCGACACCGCGCGGGCTGCACGTTTTAATCTCTCTCTCCCTCTCTCTCCGCAGTCAGGCACAAATCTGCTTGTCTTTCGACGCCTAAAAGTCACCAACTAATCCCTTCTTATGATCTCACAGAGTATGGTGAAACTGGAGCTTAATCTCCCTCTATCTCTCTCCCCGCAGTCAGGCACAGAGCTGCTGTTCTCCCGGCGCTTCGCGTGGGCTCCGCTAGCGGCCGCGCTGTGTGCCAGCCTGGCCCTCATGCTGGTGCCCTTCAGCGTCTACAGTGATGACGTGGTGCAGCGGCACTATTGGTTTGTGAGTTGTTTTCGCATCTTCGAGTTTAGAAAGAAAGAAACATTCATTTGACACACTGAAGCAGAACAATAAAAACAGAAAAAGAAAGAAAAAGGAACCACAACATAATACAGAAAATAATACAATACAGAACAAACAAACAAACAAAGTTGCTGTTCAGAGCGTCAAAACGGCACCAGCTCAGCATGTGCTGTGGACAATAAGGCCACAGCGCTTATTATGTAGTCTGAGCCTATCTGAAACCTAGTTAAACATTGTGAGATATGGCGTTTCGACTTTCTCCGTGTTCGGCATCATAAGGGTCACAGTGACAGTTAAATAAAGTCCATTTTTCTCTCCACCTTTATTTGCAAGGTGCGGGTGCCTATATAAATAGAGTGAGTCGCCCGCGCGCCTCAGTTGGTTTTTGATTTTTGAAGTGAACACTTCGGCAAAATGGCTCAATGTAGCCACGGTTCTCGTCGGCTTCGCTCCGACGGGGAAAAATATAATATTGAATTTGCGGAGTCCTCGCTGCCGGGAGCTGTAGCGTGATGCGGACCAGGCGGCGCGGGGCCTGCCGGCTGCTGCGCACGCAGCCATTGCTGAGGATTTCGCAACGAAGGTTTGAGTTGATAAGCCGTGAGTAAAATGCTATTATTTACTTTTTTTAAAAGCTCAGCCACTGGTCATAATGCTCCGGCGCTTGGGGTTTTTATCCCACGCAGTAGGGTCCGATTCAATAGTCGTGGTGATGATTGATCACATATTCCGGTCCTACTAGTGGCGCTTGAGCTAGATACTTACATTAATGACCGCTTTAAGTAAAGCATATGTTAATTTTATACAGGAAAAAATAATAAAAATATATTTTTCTACCCTCAATTTCTAATATTTTTAGAAAACTGTTGATAAAAACTTTGCTATTACAATAATGCACTTGATTATAGCTTATGTAAGGCTTTACAAACAGGAGCTTTCCAGGACCGTCATAGGATTTTTTACAGGAAGCACGTGGCTCCGAGTTTCAGTATGTTGGGACATTGTGGCATGTGCGGCGAGTAATGTGATCCGCCGTTACCTACCCGCTGAGGGTAGGCAGGCCGATTCGGTGAAATAAAAGTTTCGTGTAACCTGCACCCGGCCCTGTGCTCCCGCGCTGGCCGCCGTCTCGTGGCACCTGCATCGCAGCGTACACCCGGCCCTGCGCTCCTGCCCTGACCACCGGTTCGTGCCACCTGCATCGCAGCATACACCCGGCCCTGTGCTCCTGCGCTGGCCGCCGTCTCGTCCCACCTGCATCGCAGCGTACACCCGGTCCTGGCCCTGGCCACCGGTTTGTGGTACCTGCATCGCTGCATAGACCCAGCCATGCACTCCTGCCCTGGCGGCTGTACACCCGGTCCTGGCCCTGGCCACCGTTTTGTGCCACCTGCATCGCAGCGTACACCCGGTCCTGGCCCTGGCCACCGGTTTGTGCTACCTGCATCGCTGCATAGACCCAGCCATGTACTCCTGCCCTGGCGGCTGTGTTGTCCCACCTGCATCGCTGCGCACACCTGGCACTCCTGTTCTGGTTGCCAGATCCAAACGCCCCCTGTCTGGGAAGAGATTTTATGCTCAGCGGAACCGCCTGCACTATTGCTAGCACGGTCATCATCATCATCAGCCATCATTATGAGTGACTTATTTAGAAGGTATCGAGTAACGTGCGCTATTCATCAATGATTTTGGCATATGCAGACGAACGTTTACTGCCAAGGTTGGTCATGTTAGCCATACAAGGGCACACCAACGAAGCCTGGGTAACCACCTGCAGTCGCCGTAGCCGCATCGGCATGGATGACGACAAATCGGGTAACGTGTACCGCTTCTAAAAGTGTTATAGTACTTCAATTTGATGCCTCCGCTGAGGTAGGGTATTCTATTAAAGCAGCTTTCTTCTGAACTCCCCAAAGTGACCTGTAGACTGCTCCTGGGGATAGTTGTGCAATCAATTTTTTATTTCGATGTCTCTGCTGAAGAAACTGTCTAATGCAGCTTTTGTTCTAAACTGCCTAAAGATCATTGGACTGCTCATGGGAATGGTGACGCACGGTAAGTACAGGAGCGTTACTCTATACTGATGAGAAACGAACGAACGAGAGCTGTCGTGCAATCGGCACGTTTAATACATACAAACAGATAGAGCGGCTCGCGCCGCAGTGCACTGAATGTTCGTTTTTCGTCATATAAAGTGACCCCCCAGACACTATCTTAAGTCTCATGACACATCGGCAGATTCCAGCTTTGAGTCTTTTCTTTTCTCGGCTGTGAGCAAAGTGAATCCCACAGGCGAGTGTTCAACCTAAAAGCACTGAGCTAATTCCTGATTTCGTGAAAGTCGCTGTTGCTATACCATACCGCTTCACAAGTTACCGAATTTATTATGATCCTACTGTCGGGTGATCATGATCGGAGTGTCATCGCGGTTTCTGAGTGGCACCATATTAGCTGTCTTCCTTATGTTCCAGTGGATTGTGAGTGTGTATAATCCGAGCTCTTTGTTGAAAAATGCGTGAACCTCCTACGCAGCAGCTGTCTACTAGTTGTGTATCGAATAAATCGAGTAACGGTGCTCTTGCACGAGACGACTACCTTTTGGTAAAATTATAACTTCCACTATTCTGGGAACATGCATATACCTATTGTGTACTGTGTATCACATCACGTGTAGCCGCGACCCTACTCAATGTACGGGGCTAGATAATAAACAATGGCAGTCGTCATTAAATTTCTATGAATTTCGAAGGTCATCATTTGGAGCACAATCCAAAGGGTGAAAGTACCTATTCATGCCTAGACGGCTTCTCTAATGAAAATGTATTTTTAATTCAATTCTGGCGCAAACGTTTCATAACTATTTTTCAACACTGTATCTGCTGAAACTACTTAGACTGACTGGTTAAGATGCAGACGTGCCGTTTTCACAATTCCATTCTGAGTAATCCTCAACTGTTTTATGGATCTTTCAGTTAGTTACGTAACTAGTTACCAAGTAAAAAATTACTTGTGTCATGCTCGTACTCGCATCACATTTAGGAGCTCTCTGGCCTCTAGCTGAAGGCTAGAACTGGTATATATATCTACTAAGCTAGTACAGAGTTATAACCGGGCAGCGGTGACGTGGTAGCTGCTTGATTTATTAGAGTTTGCGGAAAACTTTCTAAATAAGTAATAATTATTAGTCATAATATTAACTCTTCGCAGTTCTTTCAGAATGCAATACCAGGTCGCTGAAGTAGGTAACCTTCCTTAGCTGGACAACAACAAGCCTTTTTGTTTTAAAGAAGGTCACAGTTATTCGCCGTTCCACTGTCATATCGATGTCCAAGGACTTTTTCTTGGGTATAGCTAACTACCTAAGTTTACCTATAGATAGCCGCAAGCTATCTGCTGTTGGCGAACTGTCAGTTCTGATTGATAAGTCAGGCTCGAGGTGGCTCGTCCAACTGTCCATGTTCCCGCCACCATGATTGTTGCTTCCACAGATTAGAGAGTCTATGTTGGCTATCGTTGCATCAGGTCTGATCAGGTACAACTAACATCTTTACGTACCATCTTTATTTAATCGAGCTATTTTATTTTGTTTTATCCAGGTTGACTTAATGGTTTCAAAATCGAACCTACAACAATGTAAGTAGGTACCTACCTACGTACTTACCTTTGAAGTTGCAACAAGGCGAAGCCTTAGGGTTTTGGCCGAGACCTGCCCTTAGTGTTGACGAACATACCTAAAGGTGACCTTGTTAATATTTTTCATATGAAGTACTGAACATTTTACTTATCCTGGTGGCATGACTGATCATTTACTTACCCAGTTAAGACATGTTAGCCGGGTTTCATTTATCAACTATTATAATTGCTATTGTTGTGTTAATCAATCTTTATTAATTGATGTCATCTACCAAGGAATGCTGCCAGAGCTCATAATATTCACACATGATGATACAGAATGATCAGTGCAAAGGCTTATAAAATAACTTTCCTTCCTAGTAGGACTGCACAGGAACTCGTTAACCGCCGAGTTAGTTATAATACAAAATTAGACTGTGTGTTACGAGTACTTGTCAATATAGAATATGAATATAGTAACCTGCATCATGTTTTGAAAAACTGAATACTTAGTTATCCGCCAGTGTCACAGCCTTCATCTAATCTTTTCCAGAGCTGATGAGGCTGAGATATTTAGTAAAATTATCTTCCCTTCAAGCACCACTCCTCGTTCCAAGGACTAGATGCCGCGCCAGGTGTTGCAGGCCGTGTCCTCGTACAGGGCTGACTGAGCAGGTCCTGTCCAGAATTACATACCCTAGTCAGCATGTGCTGACCTGAGCCCCAGCGGCCTGGATCGATATTCTACATTTTACAGCTTTTAAATATTGTTGCAAAGTATTTCACTGGTTCCATCCATTCGGCTAGTGTATGTTAAAAATATTGCCTTGACAATAACAAGATTTTGATCAATAATTACTAATAAGTATTGCTTTCGAAGAGGCACTGTGTGTATCCATATGTATAAATACCTACCTATATGTATAGGTACATACCTTCCATAACTTTCTGACAAGTCAGGAATAATAAGGAAGTACTTAAGTCTTATGTATACTTATACCTTTCTTTTTAGTATATCTATTACCTAGAAATCTATGCATTATAAATTTATAGATTCAAATATTTATCTACTGATATACTCATCAGTAGCTTATGGGTCACAGTTGGTTTTCTCTCCACCATGCGATAATAAACACATCTCACAATGTTTAACTAGGTTTCAGATAGGCTCAGACTACATAATAGACGCATTTTTCCTGAAATAAAAATGACATATTATGTATCTAGCCTATCTGAAACCTAGTCATTTCTGCATGGTGATATTACAACTGAGGCGCGCGGGCGACTCACTCTATTTATATAGGCACCCGCACCTTGCAAATAAAGGTGGAGAGAAAAATGGACTTTATTTAACTGTCACTGTGACCCTTATGATGCCGAACACGGAGAAAGTCGAAACGCCATATCTCACAATGTTTAACTAGGTTTCAGATAGGCTAGATACATAATATGTCATTTTTATTTCAGGAAAAATGCGTCTATTTTCAGCTGGCCCTTCTATGTTGACCTTCAGTCAGTTTAGGTAGTGCAAGGTTGTTTATTGTTTTTGTACCTACTTAATCGCGTACGGCTGGACAAAGGCAACTTCTATAGAACTGCATGTACTTATGCTGCTGTATGCTTGGCCTTGCATATTCATCCAAAAACCGGCTGTATGAGGTTTTAAGTTTTGCAAGCTGGAGGGTAATATTTTTACGCTACGTTTGTCTGTTCGTTGTTGCTCGACAACTAAGCTAAAAGCTATCGGTTCTTGGGCAGATATATCTAGTCCAGCCCACTGCAGCTTTTAGCTTACAAACTCATGTCAGTCACCTATTTCATAAGTGCCAATTACCTTATACAGTTACTAACATCTAACACTTCTTTCCCCCACCAGCACACAGAAATCAAAAGCTACAACTACCAGGGAGTCATAACCGACAGGACGTCAGGCGTGCTAATCACTAGGCACGACGCCTACACCATAGAGCACGCTAGGAGGGCTCTGCAGGGCAGTGGATATGCCATGTCGGAGATACGCGGGTGTGAAGTGGAAGTGTATTGCAATCTACCGCTGTATAGGCCCCGGTATGGGGATACTTTGTGAGTATCGTATATCGTATATCTATATATACAGATATGGTGTAGGCAAATAGTAGGAAATACTTGTAACTTTATTAATATGTAGGTATTAAGTAAGTACGTTTTATACGATTGTAATCGGCACGGCAACAAACAAAACACGGATATACTTAGAGGTAAGTATAGTAATTTATAGCTACTTACTTAAAATTCACTTGAATGAAGACTACTTAAGATTAAATTGACCTTGTCCGCCACTTTAAATGTAGTGTATACCTACCTTGTGCGGATTCGCAATTCACCTACTATCACTGTGGGAGGAAGTGTCGTGCCGCGATTGGACTCAGCCACAGGAAATAAAGAGATATGCTGCTCCATTCTACACCTAGTGCCTCTGCTCTGGATATGCTCCAATTATCGTCCGTTAAGATGCTGTGGCCACTGATGGATGTGTCTGACTGTTCTGTCGTTATTTCAGGAAAGACTCCCTGTTCCTGTCCATGGATCCTCCAGCCGCTTTCGACTTCGAGCCGAGCTTCCGACTCACGCAGAAACACTGCTTCGGGGAGACTTGCTGGTTCACGTTCGATTTCATTGGTTAGTTCTTATGTACGGTCAGGTGCAGAGAAACCTGATCCCCCTCTCATAGTAACAATGCTCCTGAGAGGGGTTAGGTTTCTCTGCCCCTTACTGTACCTACTTATATAGCTATAAACCTTGAAAGGAAGTTACGTTACTACCTTAACAACCAACTGAATTTAGAATCTTCGTAGTTACCCAGTTATTACTTTATATACGACTACCAGTTCCCAGTCTAAGTTGGGCCTATCCAGTGGAGGACGTCCCTCATTATTAGGAATCTTAAGTTAGTTCTGGTGTTACTGTACCTAGGAATATCTATATTGTACTTAGGAACCTAGCTACTTCTACTTCACTCACTACTATAACCATTGTTTATTCCATTCTACGACCTTTTCTGTGACAAACAATATATTATTCAACCGTGGTCAAAGGATTAACCAGTCAGATTAGCGTCCGTAGCTGACTACCCAGGGTTGCTCCGGACATACGCTGAATCCAATTGAAACATCATTCCTTCCGTGACCTAAAACCCCCCAATTTTCCCCCAGGAGGCCCCCACAACACGATCACCGTGCATCCAGCAGCGCACACAAACATCACCCGCTGGGTGTACCCCTCCCCCCTCGCGCACTTCTCCGCCACCACGCACCACAACGGTCGCCCGGTGTACACCATTGTACACTCGACGTCGCTGTACAGTCGAGAGGTGACTTGGTACCGGTTTCAGGTTTATGCTACTGTGAGTATTGGTTGTTGTTATTACTTTACTACTATTGTAGTGTCGGTTTACAGGGTGACGTGCCGCGCCAATTTTGGGTTTTCAATGCTCTTCACACAGCACACGCAGTGACACGCACACATGTTAGTTTGCACAGTGGGTCGATAAACTTTTACTCGCCAACTTTATTGACAATTATGTTCAAGTACATTTTGGGTGATTTTAGGGTAAGTAAGTATAATTCTTACTTACACTGGTAGGCACCAGGAAAGAGTAGAAATTAATAGGGGTGCCACTTTTCTCCATACTCGGAACCCGATTAGATTTCTAAACAAATGTGGTATTTACTTGTAGAAAGGTAACTACAGGTATTAAAGTGTAGATAATAAGTTATACTAAGGTATACTAAGCCGAAAGGGGATGACTCAAGGGGTCATTCTGAACAACTTTAGTTCTACGAGTTTTGCAAAAACGCGAAGAAAAAAAAATCGTTTTCCATGGTAAAAGGTCACGTGTCAACAAAGTTTCTATGATAAAGTTTTTTTTGGTTAATTTTTAAAACTCGTAGAACAAAAGTTCAGAATCAGTCTCACTTGTTTTAACCCGACTGCCGAAGGAGGAGAGTAATGTTTTTGATTGTATGTATGTATGTTTGTAAGTAAGTATATTTTTTGGTGGCAGAATAATATTTTTTCATATTTTTAGAGTTTCGTACCTCAAAAGGAAAAAAGCAACCGTTATAAGATCTCTTTGTTGTCCGTCTGTCTGACTGACTGTCTGTCACTGCCCTTTTTCTCAGAAACGGGTAAAGATATCAAGCTGATATTTCGCATAGATATGAGGGGTACCCAAAAAAAATTGGGGTACTCCCTCTCCCATACAAGTAAATTGGGGCTGATATTTTTTCCGGTTATTTTGATGGTGTAGGTAGGGTATCGTTGAATAGGTCTTTTAATATAATAGGTATAAAAAAGGTTAAAATATAATTATTTGGCTTTTACCCTTAAATTTGGGGACCACACCATAGACAAATCCTAATTTAAAAAATGTTTTCAATAGATAGCGTGATTTTATGTTGGGTAACTCAGAATAAGAAGTGATGATGTCTCAGAATAATAATGGTTAATGGTGCTATTCCGCTGAGCATCGAAACCGGTGGGACGCTAATGAAAAGTGGTCATGGAAATGCACCAGGGTAGACCCTGCTCCTAGAACAAGGCATGAGTTTGTGATTTGTGTGCGTGAAAAGCGAGGATGCAAACTTTGAATATTTTCTTGATTTTTTTATTATTGATGCAATAACATATAATTAGTATTATTCTGAGTTACCCACCGAAGTCACCCCGTGGCAGGTTGACTAGATAGGTACTTTTGCAAATCACGCCATATATCGTTGTTTTTATTAGTGGCTACTGTCTATAGAATAAATTCCGTCATTGACAATTTTACGTTACGAATGAATTTAGTAAACCCAGTAAACCTAACTAATCCAGAGGAAACCTCAAATATCTTTCTCTCTCTCTTTGAAAAACATACTTAATAGCCCAAACTCGATTCTATTCTATTCTCTGTGGGGGTGTAAGTACCTGCACCTGGCTCTCTCGAGTGGAACCTTTGTGCATATCCCCAAGGTCTAAACTGCCTTCCTAAGCTTGAACCATTTCCCACCACGCTGGTCCACTGCGGGTTGGTGGGTTCACATATCTAGATGTGCTAAATCTAGATATGCAGGTTTCCTCACGATGTTTTTCTTCACCGTTAGAGCGATGGTATACATTGTACTTAAGTTAAAAGAACTCATTGGTACATGTCAGCGCCGTGATTCGAACCCGCATCTCTTGCGTGAGAAGCGGGCGCTTACCCGACTGAGCTACCACCGCGCCCAAACTCGATGCTTTTAGCTATTAAATCTTTGAAATAAAATTCAGTCACCTCCGTGTTACTGCCCTCATCAGATCCTCACGAGACCATGCCTCAACCAGCACCATGAGACTGTGTTTTTGAATCCTAACCTAATCTTCCTACGTATTGTCATCACTTAGATCCATTCACTATATTCCTGCTCCTCATCCCAGGGCCGTGGGGAGGCACGTCAGCTTTTTAAAGACATCAGCAGCAGACTAATAGAAGTCTCAAGGGACCCTAGGGCTGGCACTTACCTATCACAAAGGCTAAGCATCGCTATATAGCGGGGTAACGCGGCCAGCGTCTTGGGTACCCTACCCGACAGTGGCAGCGATCTGGCCAGCATCTTCTTTTTAGTTTAATTTTAATTTTATATTAGTGAGTTTTAGTTAGGCATTAATAATTATAATTTAATCAAGAAGTACCATGGACTTAACTAATAAAAAACATTATCATTTAATTTATTGAATATAGTATAAGAATTATGCTTCCTCAATTTCAAATCAAATTATGTTGGTGTCATAAAAGTTGAAAAAGTGCAATGACAACCAATGTGCAGTGATTTTGTGTCTGTACACAATAAGATCGCGAGCTGTCAGTGCCGCCTAAACCGACGTGACCCTTCTTTGGAGGCCACCGGCCGACTGAGTCAAACGTCGCTTGTGTTTATGATTTTATAACACAGAAAGCCGCCATAGATATTTGTATGAAGATTTGAGGGAAAAAAATTGCTCAAGTTTGGGATTAATTTACACAAAATAGGTGTGTGTTTATTAAAAAACAAGGTATTTAGCGCCTAGTCCAAGCATTTATCTTTATAATTTGATAAGAATCATATGAAAATTCTTGATAATTACGACACAGTTGTTACAATACGGGAGTGTGATTTACTGGTTTTTCGTAATTAATTTACAGCTATCCATAAGCATTTACTTAAATTCGAATGATTCAGCACCTAGCTAGACTCTTCGGCTACCTGTGTGATTTTTTTCAAGGCTGTAGAGCATCATTTACTACATAATTCTATGACAATGCCAACCCTCGATTGCCTATTGCCGACCCTTAATAAGGTTTATTTTCTGTACCCAGGTCCCTCTATCACAACAATCTATGCCGATGCTCCACATTTCATTCCACGCTCACAACATGCAGAGTCCTGAAACCTTCACGCCTCAATACAGGAACCTCGTCAACTCTATGCCCAGCTACTTCAACATAGCCAGTACTATGAGCTTTAGGTATAACTATCAGTTTTAAGAAAAGCGTCGACCCATCGGTATCATAATTATGTCGCACCAAACGGATTGTCATGAATGTATGGAGAATCAGCGTCGGCAATGAAGTGGACGCACTTGTGTGAATTTTTATACAAAGAATACTGAATGCGTCCGTTGCGTACGATGTCGATGTGTCTATTGGAGCGAGCTATAAGGTTGTGAGTTTTAGGTACCTACTTTTTTCAGTGTACTTTCAGAAGGCAGGACAATGTAACTAGCTACTTGGGACGTGTGTACTGATTAACATTCACCTCGAGAGCAAGTTTGAAATCGATAAATAGGTTTTCTAACTAGAGTTCTAATATATACATGCCTTCAGGAATTTCACTGGTAAAAATCTATTCTTTACCTATTCTTAATTAAATTTGTGATATTAGGTCCTACCTATGTAAGTATTGTGAATATTAAGCCTATATTTTATACGTACTAATGAAAGATACAAATAAAATGCAAAAAGATTTGAAAAAATTGTTTTATTTCATGACCAGTCTTTTGTTTTGTAATATCTAACGATATATCAACTTGATTTAGAGTTGAATAGTTAAAATATATAATATAAGATTTTATAAAAGATATATATTTTAAACATTCAACCTGAAATGATTTTTGTAAAATTATAAAACAAGAAAATAAAACTTACATCTAATATTTTGTACATTCATTTACAAATATTGGGGTTACATATTACGTAAAACACAACAATTAAAACGCATTTCATAAGTTTACTCGTCGAGTTGGTTTTATTTCGAGATCTTCACAAAATATAAAGATAGGGTACAGACAGTCTAACAGGTTTAACCGTAAAAATAATAAACACTTAAACTGTACTACACTTTATTCGTTAAAAGCTATCTAATAAGCTAGAAAAGTATGTAATTATAGCATAACTACATAAACATAACTAAGGATTCCCTTATGTATCTAGATATTAAATTTGCCGAGGAAAGTGGTGTTCAATTTTAGCTACAGATACACACACTTACATGTAGTTAACCTACACTATTGGACCTTGACAAATGAAAGCGGTGAATTATAATATTTATAATCGTTGTAGAAAGCTGGTGACATAATGTTTCTTATGTACTTGCATCATTACATTATAAACTTTTAGGCGATCTCCGGTAGATACGTTCTAAATTTATTAAATTTTATGACAAATATGAATATAAAGAAAAAATATATATTTTGGAACAGAAAATAATAATAGTAGGTACCTAATCATATTGATGTTACAGGATAAACAAAATTAAATGTAGGTACTTGATGATTAAATATGACAAAACTAACAAGAGAAAAATAATAAAAAAAACTATAGGTACTCGTATGGAACCTGATAGCATAATTTTTAAAGTCAGTTTTTTGTTGTCACTTTTTAAATTTTCCCAGATTTGTCTAATAAATTTAGCATCGATATCATAGGTCTAAAATCATAGCTATAAAGGTACGCATATACATCATATTATTTTGTACACAAATAGTAAGAAGATTAAATTTGATGCCAAAAAATACTATGATTTAGTTTCTTTTACCACTGATGTTGTATAATGAATGTATTACAGACACCATTTAGCTCCTATTTCTTTATGAGAGTTTGATACATTAGAAAATCATCTGGTTACTTACCGTACGTTCTAGTAAACAGAAAAGAATAAAAACTTAATTATATAACTAATTCTTGTAGTACATGTGAACATAAAGTATATTTGAGGACCTACATACATAAATCACTATAGTTAACTAATCTGTCAAGGCTAAGAACATGGATTTAGGTACATAATTAAACTGCACCGGTATTTCTATTACATAAACTAAAATAGTTACCGGACGTATACAATACCTATTGTAAATGTTGTATTTGGACTGTGTAATATATGTACTTATAAAGTAAACATTGTAGTGGCAGTATTCAAAGCTATCATTCTATTACAAATCTTGTTACAAGTCAAAACGGAGAAAAAGAAGTAAAAGTAGCTTATATTGATAGAACTATTTATTAAGTTAAAAGTAGAAGCGCTTACATTATTTTACGCAACCTATAAAATTCGCGTTAAGTTTTCACTGCTCGAACGGTTAAGGAAAACCTACACTAGGCCCTCAAATCTAAATAACTTTAAGACAGTGCAACTTACCGTTAAGTGTATGAGAGTAGTACATTAGAGCACAATGTTGGGCATAAGTGTGTATGTTATACACGTAGGTTTTATGATAAATATTTAACAAACCGTATATTTTATAAGCAATGTTGATAGATTGAATATTTTACGAACTTACAACTAACTTATGTTAGCAGCTAATTTCAGACCAGTTGTTTATCCAAGCAGATTATTATAAATAAATATACCTAACCTGTTTTATATAACAAACAATGGATACACCTATAAAGGTTTAGGGTTAGGTATAGTATGTACCTACTTTCTTATTTTAAACAATTGGTAATGATAAAAATGTGTGGTACCTAAATAAATTGATGAATGTTTTATTATAATGATGATGATTCATTATACACTAATTTATTTAAACCCTAAATACATGAAACTGCGAAATTTTACATGTTTTTTACTCAAAGACACACAGATTCTATGAATTTAAACATATAATTTGTTGAAAATAAAATATGACCGAAAACTATTTTTATTTTACAGATAAAGCGTAACTATATAAGCTTAATACTAAAACACATTAAATTTAAGGCTAATTACCTATGCAGTATATCTAAAACCAATTTTATCATGTACTTATTTCGATTTAAATTGTTTTGAACCCTGTTTTAGCAACTAATTAAAGAATAACTATTTGAGAATGCACCAATTTTTGTATCACTTAAAAACAGAAAAACCTGTGAGCAAAACTATAAAACATTTCAAATAAAAGGTACATTTTGTATCAGAACTGTAAACACATTAAACAACAGCACACATATTATTCATACATTTTTAAATGCTTTAAAGGATGAATTTTACATAAAATACACTTTTTAAAGTAACATTTATGTGTTCGGTGTCATATGTGCGAAATAAAAGTTTCAACCAGGTTACCTAATAATTTTCAGTGTAACATAGTAGTTAATGTAACAAAATCATTACTGAAAGTAACATAATATTTTCACTGTAACATTAAGGTAGTTACTGTATTTTACCATTAACAAGACTAAAACCACGTTTAATGGATGTTTAGAGCAAACACATATTTGTAAGGCGTGTGACACTCTTGACCACTCTTGACAGTGTTGTGTCTAAGTTTTGAAGCATATACATAATGAGACATAACGTAGCTATTCTCACAGGATGTTATTTTTAATGAAACACAATGTGTTCTAACATGTTCTCACAGTAACATGTACGCAATTCTAACACAATGTAACACAAAAAATATATTCTCAGCGTAACATTTAGGCAGTTATTTTAACGTGACGGTGAGACGGCTCGCAGCTACCATTTTATTGTTGAATTTCTTCCTGAAGCTTTCAGCTGCGACTGTAGTTTTGAACGTGATCCTTGCACTTCTCTCTTCTTTATCCAAACTTAAATTCTGGAACATCAATCCGGAATGGAGATAAGATTTTACCGTTATTTTACATCTAGCCTTATGGTACTATATTCTTAAAGTTGCATGTAGAATAAGTTAACAGTTGAGTTTACAATAAGAAAAATGTTAAGTAGCATCAGTCTACACATAAAACAGTACATGTATTAGACACTTAATAATAGTCAGTACGATTTCAGCTTATTGAATACAGAAGGTAACATACATTTATTTATAACATTGTTACAATTTTATGCATCCTGACTTTACCTATGTAGGAACTAGAATACAAATACATACATAGATAATTTTAGTGCATAGCTGCACTTAACACTTTTCCTATTGCAAAATGCAATCATAATAAAAATATTATAAGTATTTTGCTTTGGAACAGGCCGGGTTTGAACCCAGCCAGAGTAGGTACAACAATACATATAAGGGCATAGGTACGTAATGTACACATCTTCAAGGTTAAGATGTATGGTTTGTTATTAATTCATTTACCAATCAGAACAATAGTATGTGACATGCAGATTGTTATAACCATCTTCCTAAAAAGCTTCCTAAAAGCTTTACACAGCTTGCAAAGACATACTTTTAAAACAAATGTAAGTAGTCAATGCTATATGTCTATAAGTCATGCTTTATTATACATTAATCATAATATATTTTAACACATAATCTCACAGTTGGTTTCACATACTCATGTGTATATTCCATGGTAATGATGGGTTTTAATCCCATACATTATTATTATATTATTTACGGTATGGTTACAAAAACATTCCAACAGTAAAACTTACGACTATGATTCATACAATAAAAGTATTTATAAATATGAAACTGGATTAAAAATGGCTCTAAAATATACAAATAATACGTAAATTTTCAGGCACACTACAATAATATACACAGGAAATATACCTAGTGTGTACACTGTACAGTGATAAAAAATCACAATTATACCTCTTGGAGTAACTTGGGGTTTATAATATTATTAGAGGTGACTAAATATGCAATCACTCTATTATAAATACATACATAGATATGAATAAACATTACAATTATTAAAGATTCTAGATTTATAGAATATCACAGTTGTGTATCACAGAAATGCTAAGTTTTGATGCTCCAAATAGGCCATGTCCCACGTCTTCTGTCCCATATTTACAGATTCCTATTTCTGTATTTAAATCGTCAAAATAAATAGCTGCCCCATCAAAACCCTACGGTTTAATTTCAATTTATGCCAGTGAGACGTGTATTATCGCTAAGTAACATCTATAGACTACTTTTTATCCCTGACTTCCCAAGGAAATAAGGGGGATTAAAATTCATTAAAAAGCTAGTGCCGTGGTGGCGTGTGCCCTTGAATTCTTTTACCGTGATTTTACACTCACGGAAAACAAAGTAAAGAAACTTACAGATAAAATACCTATTTATATTCGAGATCATCGTCAACAGCCCGTAATCATCCACTACAGGACATAGGGCTCTCAAAAGCAGCGCCTCAACGCTCTGTCTATGCTTTCCATATTCATTACATTCTGTGTGGTCTAATAACCTCAATATCGCCGACACTATCATTCAAAAACTCCTTTCATTTTCAGTCGACGGTGAAAATTGAAACTTATAATGATTTCTGACCATACTCTTCTCTTGGTCTCTCTTTTCCGCGATATTTGACGACGTGACAACTTTTTTTAAAACTAGGCTCTATACCTACCATAATAGTAATCGTCATCATCAGCCTATATAGCAGCCTACTGCTGGACGAAGGCCTCTCCCAAGGCACGCTACTGGAAGCAATCTATAGCTTCCCGCAACCAATCATTACCAGCCACCTTTCGCAACTCGTCACCACCCCATCTAGCCGGAAGGAGTCCTACACTACGTTTACCTTGGTTCGTTTTATATTCTTCGACAGATACCGATATGTTTAAACCTATATCACGACCTATTCAAAGCACCAAAACCTCACCCTAGCCTAGATCACAAATCAGTTACCTGCACATCGCTGCCAGCCAGCGTCTTCAGCCTGGTATCGGTCATGCCATGCGGAAGGTTCACCACCACCGCTACCATCCCAACTTCTTCGCTGAGCAGTTTCTCTTCATCCACATCGGATTCAGACTCATATTCCACTTGGGGTTCTTCTTGCTTTTTGAGAACGATCCTTGATTTGTCCGTCCCGATGGCAGTGCGGACTGCCCGGCTGAATATCCCCGGGTTGGGCTTGGTCGGGTCCGTCTTGATCTCTATCCGGGAGAACACGGATTTGTCCGGTTTGTCCAGTTTGGTGGGAGTGGGCGCCTTGCGCTGGAGCACGACGCGACGGTTCAGGAACGGTTGCGGTTTCTTTGCGTCATCCAGTTTCTCCTCCTTTTCTGGCTGTTGGGGGGAAATATAAAAGATATTAGTGAAAAAATACGAAAACCTTTTCCTATGTGATTTCAAGGATACAAATAGCCTTTGTACATCATTATGTAAGTATCTCCACGCTTTCTATAAGTGTCCATTTTAAATATAGTTCAATAAAATAACAAGATATGAAAGAATCTTACCTCTTTCTGTTTATTCTCGTAGGTGATTCGCTGACGCATTTTCCAAGACAGTGTATCGGTGTCTTGTTTAGCCTGCAATACAAAATTTGATCATTATGTGAATAGGTGTTGAATGTTGATGAATGCTTAAAAACTCCTCCCTACATACTTGCACAACAAAGAAATAGATAAAATTGGTGACCCCGAACTGATGCAAGAATTAGATGAGGCTCCCATCTTCTTTTTATAACTTGTACGGCTCTATCCCATCCTTAAATCTTTCGTCGAATTAGTATGGAGAACTCAGTTAATAAATATAGTGATGGTTCAATTACCTTGGCCTGCTTCTTTTCCACATTTTCGTTGTTTTCAACGGGAGGCGAGGTTTTCTCAACCGCGACTTTTTTAGCAGGAGGTGATTTATCTGTGGACAATATCGTACATCAGGATGGTTTCTTACAAAAACGTGATATTGGTGGAATTTGCAGATAAATGTTTTTACCTAAACAAGAGGTATTCTTGTTGTTGTTATTTGTATTTGATAAACTGTAGGTAGAGATGCTCTATTGTCTTTCTGCACTTACTGACTAATTAGTGTCAATAAGTGCAGATATTAGGTACGGGACAGCTTCTAAGAAATTTGATGATAACAAAAAAATTATACACTTTGTCGCTGTATTTTCGAATCTATTCTATGCACCCAAAATTAAATTATAACTCTATATACGAGGGCTACACCGAAAAGATCGGGAATAGAATACTTAGGAATAAATTAGAGTGAAACCTTTTTGGTGTATCAAATGTAGTGTTTTTTCAAACATAATTCCATTTTCGAATTTTAAAAAAAGTAAAAAATAAAAGAGTATTGACCATTTGAATTTGACAAGTCGGTGTAAAAAATGGAGCTTACGCGGGAACATTTCCGTGCAATAATTTTTCACAACTTTCGTCGAGGTTTATCTCAAGGACAATGTCTCGCCGAGCTTGTTTCTATTTATAAACTTGAAGCACCAAGTAAAACGACTATATATCGTTGGTATTCTGAGTTTCGCCGTGGACGTTCCTCTCTTACCACAGTCCCTTCTACTGGTCGGCCAAAAACAGCGGTA